>NW_006399805.1:14917125-14917973 GCF_000299155.1 Elephantulus edwardii
CTCCTCTCCTCTCCTCTCCTCTCCTCTCTCTTCTCGTGTTTCAATCAAGAAATAGTGTTGGATTTTGTCAAAGGCCTTTTCTGCATTAATTGATGGGATCATGTGATTCTGTACTTTGTTAATGTGATAAATTACACTGATTGTTTTTCTTATGTAGAACCATCCTTGCATATCTGTTATGAAACCCATTTGGTCATGGTGATTTTTTTTTTATGTACTGTTTGATTCTATTGGCTAAGATTTTATTAAAGATTTTTTCATCTATGTTCAGGAGAATTATTATAGTTTTCTTTTTTGGAGGTGTCTTTCCCTGACTTTGGTAACAAAGATATGTTTGCTTCATAGAATGAATCTGGGATAATTCCATCTTCTTCTACTTTCTGAAATATTTTATGTAGAATTGGTTAATATTCTTCTCTGAATATGTGATAAAATTCACTAATAAAACCATCTGGCCCAGAAATTGTTTTTGTTGTTGTTGTTGTAAGTTGTTTTATTACTTGTTCAATTCCTCCTTTTGTAATGGGTTTGTTCAGGTTTTCTATTTCCATCTGTATCAGTCTAAGTCATTGTGAATTTCTAAGTATTTGTCCATTTCCTCTAGATTTTCACATTTATTTGAGTATAGCTTTTCATAATATTTCTTTGTTAGCCTTTTTGTTTTAGTCAGTCTGTTGTGACATTGTCCCTTTTATTTCCTGTTTGAATTATTTGTGTCTTTTCTTTCTTTTCCTTTGCTAGTTTTACCAGTAGCTTGTTGATTTTATTAATGAAAAACCAACTACTGGTCTTGTTTATGGTTTCAGTTGTTTTTGGTTTTCTATTTCATTTATTCCTGCCCTAATTTT
>NW_006399805.1:14919028-14941081 GCF_000299155.1 Elephantulus edwardii
GTTCTTATACTGAAATTTATTTTATCCGGGATTAATATTGCTACTCTTGCTTTTTTCTTGTTGCCATTTGCTTGGTATATTTTTCCCCATCCTTTTCTTTTTAGTTTTTCTTTATCTTTACTTTTCAGGTGTGTCTCTTGTAGACAGCATATTGATGGGTTTATGTTTTGTTTTATCCAATATGCTACTCTATTTCTCTTCACTTGTGCATTTAAATCATTCACATTCAGTATAATTATTGAGAGGTAAGGTTTTATTGCTGTCATTTTGTTGAGTTCTTTTTGATTGTGTTGCTGGTTACTTTGGTCCATCTTGCTCTCTGCGACATCTCTGTAAGAAGGACTTCCTCAATATTTCCTACAGTGCTGGTCTTGTTTTTACAAACTCCTCTAGGTTCTGCATTCCTGACAATATCTTGATCTCTTCTTCATATTTGATGGACAGTTTTTCTGGGTACAGTGTTCTTGGTTGACAGTTGTATTCTCTGAGTGTTTGACATATGTTATTCCACTGTCTTCCTGCTTACATGGTTTCTGCTGAGAAACTGGCATTTAATCTTATTTACTGTCCTTCATAGATAGATTGCTCTTCATTTCTCCCTAGCTGCTTTCAGAATTCTCTCCTAATCTTTGGCTCTGGCAAATTTGACTATGATATGCCTTGGGGTTTGATGTTTTTTTATTTGGTTGGGTTTTTTTGGGGGGTCAATTCTGTATAGAGTTTCCTCAGCTTCTTGTATATATATTTTCTCATTCTTCATTATGCCTGGAAAGTTTTCTTCTAGTAATTCTTCCACAACTTTCTCAGTGACTTTACTTGCTTCTTCCTATTCTGGAATTCTGACTATGTGCGTGTTATTCTTCTTGATGCTGTCCCACATTATTCTTAGGCTTTCTTCTTTTTCCTTTTTGATTCTACATTTTGTTCTAGAAGATCAGTGGTGACAATTCTCTTTTCTTTTCACTGGTTCTGTGTTCCATCTCTTCAGTTCTGTTCATGTCTCTCCAACATATTGACAGCCTCTGAAACATTGATCCTCATATTCTGGATTGTCATCTCTTGTTTTTCCAGAGCTACTGCCCACTTTGCTCTATCTGCATTGTCTTGGATTGGGTTTTTTCAGTTCTTCTTGGTTTTTGCGTGCAGAGTCCTGTAATTCTTTGAGTTTGTATTTCACCTATTGGAAATATTCAGTCTATTCTTTTGAATTCTGTGTTAGAAATTTCCATCAGAATTTCTCGCTTTAGGAAATCCGTTGATACTATGTTATGATCTGATTTTGAAGATGACATCTTGTTTTGGTTTTGTGTAGGGTGTGAGGTAGTTTGCTTCTTTAATGTCATTGTTGTGGTGGAATTTTTCACACTTAAGGCCTTAGCAGCCCCTCGGTCTGATAACATTGGCTCAGGACCTCACTGCTCCAGATGAGGGAGGGACAGTTACCCTGCTTGAGTTTCTCTCTGATTTTTTTACTCAAGGGAAGGCTTGTTTCAGTTGGGGAGAGATCTGGCCTGTGAATTAGCAGCATTCTCTGCCAGGGAACTGCTACAGCTAAGCATGCCCAAAGGATCTGCATCTCAGGGGAGCTCAAGCTCTGGGAGGAGGGAAGGAATTAACTTCACTTGTGATATTGGGGCTCCTGGTGCAGTTCAGAGGGACAGCAGTGGGTCATCCTCCAGGTGGTGGGGCTGAGACCTCCAGGCAGTGGGGCTGTGATGGAGTGCTCTGGGCAGGAGAGTGGTCCAGGCCACACTAAGAAACTTTCAAGACCACTACCTAGCCAATCAACTGGAAGAGATCCACATCTGTGATATTGATGCTTTTGGTGCAGTTCGACAAGGCAGTGTCTGAAACAATACTTTCTAATTGTAGAGACTGGGGTTGTTGTAATATGCAGTTCAGTGCAAAAACTTGACTTCATAAAAACATGCACCTGTTGCACATGCTTCATTTTGAAAATGTGTGATTTTGAGAATCACAAGCTTAGATGCCTTGGAGTTGAATAAAAAATGTATCAACTCTTTGAACAGATTGAAACTCTGCCCATCCTTTGCCATCCACAAGCCAATTGTTGAAGTCATGGTGTCACTTCATCTTGCTCATAATGGGGCAATAAGCAATGTAATGATGGGGAAAAGGTTGAAACTGTGAAAGGTGTGAAACTGTGAAAGGTCTTCCTTTTCTTTGCTGACACACCACTTCTCTCAACCTGATGTCTTTTTCAAGGACCATCCTCTCTTAACAACATGCCCCAAATATACGAGATAAAGTTTTAAAATTCTTGTCTCTGTAGCACTCTGGCTTTACTTGTTTTAAGACAGATTTATCCTTTTGTCAGTTTGTGGAATATTCAACATTCTTAACTAACACCACACTTAAGGTGAAGGTGCCAGTTCTTCTTAGATCTTCCTTATTTATGGCCCAATGTTTACAAGCATATTAAGCAGTTAAAAATATGAAAAATATTATGGCGTGGAGCAGATGCATCTTGGTCTTTAGACCAGCATCCTTGTTCTTCAGCATTCTGGAGAGATCCTCAACGGCACATGTATGTTGTTCAGCATGTCTTTTGATTTCTTCACTACTGTTGCTATAAGCGTTGATTGTGGATCCATGTAAAATGGAAGGTTTCACAGTTTCAACCTTTTCCCCATAATTATGTTGCCTATTGCTCTGAGTCGCAAGCAACTCGACGGCACATAACAACAACAACAACATTGCCCCATTATGAGGATTTTTATGTTTTTGATGGGAGATCTAATGCAAGGAAGAAAAAAATAACAGGTGCATAAAAGCTAGATTCTGGGTATTAATTGTAGAATATTGAGAATGGTGTGAATATAGAGAAGATTTATTATATTGGTTAATTGAAGATCTTGCTTTTAATTCCCTGTTCTGGAGAACATCACCTGTCTAATAGAGATTTTTTTAAACCTAATGTCTAAAGTAATGATTTCCAGCCTGTCAATAAATGTAAGGTGACCTGGGAGTGGCTTCAGATTAAGAGGTGGACTTCCAGTGTGAGGCAGCAGCCACCAGTGGGTCACTCTAGGACTGGTGGTTCTGGGTCCTTGCAGGTGTTTGCAGAGGTGGTGAAATCAGGTCCCTGCAAGGAGCCCTTGTTCAGAGATGAGAGCAGCTGAACTTTGCTCCTGGGTCTTGCCCCTCAGCTCTGTGGCTGTTCTTGCGCCAGAATCGATTGGAGTCTCAATTATTTGGGTCAGCTCCACAATTTAGAACGAACAGGGTCCCTTAAGGCATAGCAGGTTCAGAGTTGGGCTTACTTAGGTAAAGGTCGGAAATGTTGTGTTTGTTTAGGTAAAGGTTGAAAGTTTGAACCCACCAGCTGCTCAAGGGAGAAAAATAAGGCATTCTCCTCCAATTAAGAGCTACAGTCTGAGAAACCCAATATGAAATCTTGTGAGTTAGTGGGTATTGTTTGGTTTTAGGAATGTGTAGGTGTGATCCAGGGTCCTTCAGATGAGTCAGAAAAGCCACCAGGCTTCAGTTGGTCGATAGCATTGTGGGGAGAGTATTAAACTAGAAGGGCTTCCTGGTGTTTCTCTTCCACACCTAAGGATCTGATCACATCCTCTGGGTTCCATGCACCAAGAGGGGGTTTAGCTTGGACTCCTGGACGGTCTGTCACCAGCACTTTCTAATCCACCCCTCACCCAACCCCCCCCATCGCTGAAGAAGGTGCCTGTCCTGCCCTGATGTGTAGGGGCCACCTGTCTGCCCTCCAGACCTGCTCATACAGCTACCGTGCAATGTCAGTGTTGTAGAAGTACAGTGTTTCTGTAGACAATTCAATGTTCCTTTTGTAAGAGCATCTTAAATGATAGGGTTAATAAATACCACTGTTGCTATAGGCATTCTTAGTTTGTGATCTGAAGTAATGCTAACAGAGCCTGAGGGGAAATTCCCAGGCCCGTGGGAGTTATGGGTTGGCGGTCTGGCCCCAGGCCCCCTGAGGAAAGCTGTGTTGTCCGTCTGTCCCTAAAGAGCAGACATCCTGCGGCTGGCATCCCGGAGTCGGGGGTGAGGAGAGGGTACTGAGCGTGAGAACACCACATTCTGAAACACAAGTGGAAGAAAAATGACATCTAAACTACGGGATATCTGTCACTTAAATATGTGTTGTGGTGTCTAATTTAAGCTGCTTTTAATTTCAGTCTTAATCCTGTTTTGTTTGGAGCTTCGCTTTGCACATGTCCCCTGGGATGCGCGTGCCAGTGCCTGGGGAGTAAATGAACTGGTTGTGGCTACAGGGTATTGATTATTGCCCTGGAGGGGGCATATCGTGGAACCGGAACTCGTGCACACACACATGGTGCTCCCCTAGACTGCATTTGCCCTAAGTGGTCTCTGGCAGAGCCTCAGTGGCTCACAGTTTCCCTGCAGGGACAGTATTTTCTGACACCCATCTAAGCTGATCCTTCCAAGGCTTTCCACACTTGAGGCATCAGAAGATTTCTGTCAGTGTAGATGGCTGCGCAGCCATCATGCAGTGTAAAATTAGGGGAGGGGATGGAATATTGGGCCACATCTCATGTTTAAATTTACAAGAGCCCAGGGCCGATCTGGGATTTGGAACTCATCATGAAATTGGAATCTTCTGTCATCGTTCAGAAGTGTGGACTAATCCTGGCCCTGCTCCCCCATGTGCTGCCTCTCTCCGTCCACTAAACAAGCCCAGAGTTAAAGACATTGAGGTGCAGAAGGCACCTTCTCAGGTGCCCTGGAACCTGGGCTCGTCCTGTTTCAGAATTTTGTCAGTGCTGTGTAGAAGCCATTGCGGGGCTCTAACTCTTAGAGGCTCTGTGGTCTTAGACCCTGTTGAATCTTCTCGTTGCTCATTAATGGCACGAGTGGTATTAATGTCATCAGGCTGAGATGCGGGGGTGCTTTGCTTCCTCCCCAACCAGACTGGAGACTGGCAGATGGGGATCCCCATTTGGGCTGAGTGTGTTGTTGTAAAAGGAGAAAGCATGAGAAGGCTCTAAGATTGTCAACAACTGTGTTATGTCAATTAGTACTTCGGCATTTCTCAGAAAGGACTTTGAGCTTTTCATTAATAGCTGCTGGAACTGGAGTTCAGAGTAACTGCTATTGTTAGATGCTGTGGAGTTGAATTATGACTCATAGTGACTTTATGAGTTGCTGGTCAGACCCCTGCCTTGTTCTGTGTCATCCTCGTCAGAGCCATTAAATGCTCCCCCAAATGCACCCATGCATATTACCGGTGCTGGGGTGTGCAGGTGGTGGTGGGGGCTGACTCAGAATTCAGGCCCATTCACGAGCAGTTTGGGGGTTCAGTTCTTGTCAGAGTGTGCCCATGGGAGTTAGCTAGACCTGGCCTTTGACCCCAGGCTGTCTTTTCCTCACTGCACCTCCAGACAGGGAGTTTATCGACAGCCTAGGAGATGATTGGTTGTGTGCTGTAGTCACTGGAATTTAGAGGCGTTTGGGGAAAAGAGTGTAATGATGTTAGAATCACAAGGATCAGACATAATTGTGGTTTTTTTCAAGATGGAAATAAATCAAAAGCCTCTTGGTATGACTTATATAGATCTTCCTAATGAGAACTCCCAAGTAAACACAATTAGTTATAAAACAGAATCTCCGAGTGCCTTATTAACTTGGAATCAGAATGCTGAGGTGGCTAGACACACCTCATTGTGCTGGGAAAAATGAACCTAGGGCCAGGTTCTGGAGTCTGAGCACACACGCAATGCAGACACCCTCTGACGAGCTGAACAAATCTTCACTTAACAAATGTGATTACCCAAATAACAATGGCAATTTTTCACAAGTGCTGCGTGCGTTTAATATTTCTTTCCTCATCATGGTGACAGCTTTCTAATCTCAGGTTGTTTTTTAAAAACTCTTAAAATAGCTATCAAATGTATAAGCTACTGTAACAAGAAAACTTTCAAAACTCCTATTAAAGGGAAATGTGTATGTTTTTTGGGCCCTTGGTGGTTCTGGGTAGAATTCTCACCTTCTATGCTGGAAACCTGGGTTCGGTTCCCAGTCAGGGCACCTCATACAGCCACTGCCTCTCTGTCACTGAAGTTTTCATGTTGTGATGACTTGAACAGGTTCTGCAGAATTTCCAGGCCAAGAGAGACCTGGAGGAGAGGACCAGAGGCCCGTTTCTGAGAGCCAGTTGTGCAGACCAGCTGATGCTTAAGTGACACAGCTGACCTCAAGGCTCAGGGCTGGATAGCGCTGCCTTCTGTGCCAGGCTCACCAGGAGTCAGGCTGATGCTGACCTCGAGAGGCAGGCGTGCCAGCCTACCTTGTGCTCTGCACTCTGTTTTAGCGGCACAGACGTAGCATCATGGGCTTTTTTCTTGTTGTTTTCTGTCTCTGGTGCACCTCTTCGTAGACTCCTTCCATCCAGCCTCTGTCCTCATGGTCCTGGGCCAGTCTAACACAGGAGCCACCAGGCCTCTCCTTACAAGGCATCTCCCCAGCCCCCAGGACCACAGCCCTGTTCCTCAGCTGGCCAGCCCAAGAGTGCGCCTAAAGCTGGGTCCCGTCTTCCATGAAAGTCTCTCCTCCTCACACCTGCTCCCCCAGAGAATGCGCCTCAGTAAACAGTCCTAACAAGTAGGCTAAGCCATTGATAGAAGTTAAAAGTTCTGCCTGCAGATTCTCAAAGGGCCGATAGGAAGCTCCTTGTGGTGAAACACACACAAGCACAATTTCAATGTTTCATGACTTTCTAATTCCTGGTATATATTGTGTATTTATAAGAATGATGTGTTGGGGTGTTCAAGTTCTGGAATTTATGTTTCTCTAGAAATATGGAGTAATATGAGCCAAAATGTGGTGAAATAAGTTCACTGTGTTTCATTGTTTAAGTAAATCACATGATGAATTGAAATTCATGCCTGGGTCTGAGCTAGTTATTTTGTATGGCTGGGAAATGTGAAGAAATGCCTGTTATCTAACAAGCTAACATCACATCAAAAACAGGCTCTTTTAATAAGAAGTAGAGATTGCAGAAAGATTGAATTTTGTGTTTGAAGTTCAGTTAAAAATAAATAAAATAATGTGAGTGAATTATCCATAACCCGATACAACTGTCAACTATTTTTATGGTGATAATTTGGAGAGGCAATTCCTGATTATTCTCAGTGAAAGAATGTTTATTTCCTACATGTAGATCTTAAATTTTCATGAGGATTTCATTCATTCACGCACATTTCCCTGCCAGTCCCTCTGTTGTGCTTGCCCTGGTCCAGGCTTCTCATTTCCGGTGCACAACAGTACGGCACCGTTTTCTAATCATCCATTCCGTTAAGCTGTCCTTCCTTTCACCGACTCCAGTTCAGTTTCTTCATATGCCCATTCTTTTTCCAATCTTCCCCTTTCCTGTCTCGATCCTATTATTAGAGTAGTGGGCTTATGCAGTATTTGTCCCTTTGTCTCCAAGATATTTCACTCAGTGTAATGTCTTCCAGACTCATCCATGTTATGTTTGGAGTACTGTTTCGTGAGTTCATTGTTTTTAGATGTTGCATAATATTCCAGCATGTGATTGTACCGTAGTTTGTCTATCTGTTCGGTTGTTGATGGGCACTTGGGCTGATTCCATCTCTATGCTGCTGGGGATTATGCTGTATAGACATAAATGTACATACATCCATCTGTGTGTGTCACAGCTTTGATTTCTTTGGGCTGATTCCCAATAATGGGACCTCTGGGTCAAGTGTTATTTCCATTTCCAATTTTTTGAGGAAGCACCAGACTGCCCTCGGCAGTGGCTACCACTTTACATTCCTGCCAGCAATGAATGAGAGCTCTGCTCTCTCCACGTTCTCATTAGCTTTTGTTGTGTGCTGCCCTGTTAAGCTTGGCTATTGTTGGAGTGAGATGTAGTCGAGATAGCATGATACTAGTACAGAAAGAGACACATAGATCAATACAGTAGAATCAAGAATACAGAAATCAATCCATGCACCTATAGTTAACTGATCTTCGACAAGGAGACAAAATCAATTAAGTGGGGAAATGACAGCCTCCTTAGTAAATGATGCTGGCAAAATTGGACCACCTTGTGCAAAAAAACTGAAGCAAGATCCACACTTCATACCATACACAAAAAGAAGCTCAAGTTAGATTAGGGACTGAGAAATAAAACAAAATATTATAAATTTCATTGGAGAAAAAAGTAACAACTCTATAAGCCCTAATCTATTGCATGAGTCAACTTTTAAGCATAGCTAAAACACGTCAACCAGGAGAGAATAAAATAGATGAATAGAGCCACCTAAAACTCAAATCCTTGTGTGTATTAAAACCCCCCAAACTTCTCTAATAGAGTGAAACAGAAACCCACAGAGTGGATAGAATATTTGGCAATGACATATCTGACAAGGGACTAATAAATAAAATTTACAGAATACTCTGTGGGAGAAGGATGGGCCGTCTCCTCCCATGTGATTAACTGCCTCTGAAAACCTGCCCAAGGGTCAGGTGTGGGTCGCTTCTGACCCGATGGTAAAACAACATCAATGAGGAAAGACAAGCAAGCCAATCACAAAATGGGCAGAAGACTGGGAGCTTTACCTAATAAGAAGGTCAGCCGACTTTATGCTAAGTGCATACTTTGTCTCATAAGGACAAATACTGTGTAAGAACACTATTGTAGAATGAGTGTGAGGATCCCGGGGGAGGGGGGAGGGTCACACAATTTGATAGGTGGAGGGAAGAGTGGTAAAGGAAAGGGGAAAGGTCTGGTGTGAAAAACAATGTATACGAACTTTGTAAGGAAACCAGTACAAAATTATATAAAAAAGAAAATCTGTCAATTCAAGGGGAAGAAAGATAAAAGGTCAGCCAGCAAACACATTAAAAAATATGCACAATGACTAGATAGAAGTCGATGTTTTATACTTTAACGGGAGAATTCACACTGATATGGACTGCAATAATGGGAATATTGTAATTTCTGTTTGAATATTCTGCTTATCTTGTAATTAACTATCTGAACTGATAACTGGAGGGAAGTGTGAATGGATGGGGGATGGATGGATGGATGGATGGATGGATGGATGGATGGATGGATGGACAGGCAGTTGGGTGGATAGTTGAGTGGATGTATGGAAGGAAGACTGGATGGCTGAAAGGGTGGGAGGTTGGATGGAGGCATCAGGAGATGGAGGGGGAGTATTGGGTGAGGGGATGGGTACACTGAAAGATGGACAATGGATCACTATTGAATAGATAAACATGTAGATAGTTACACTGTTACAACGATTTGCATATATTACAAAGTTATAACCTGTATTGTCCACAAATGGCTAGATTTACTCATTCACACACACTCTTTTTTAAATTGAAGAATTTTGAACTGAGGATTTTTCCCTGAAGTATTTTTAATTAGAATTCTGCCGATACTAGAGTAGTAAAATCATTTAGATTTTTAGAAAGTTCTTCTGATGAAATCTGATAAAGATTGATAATTAATCACCTGGAAAATTGTATATTTGTACATGGTAAGTCAGTTGTTTTGAAACCAAAAGAAATGAATCTTCTATCACATCTACTATAGAAAGCAATAGTAAAAGACAAAGCTGTAAATATCATTGGAACTTCATTGAGAACTATCATCAAAAGGAAATGTTAGCACCAGACCATCAAGCGATGAATCCGGGGGATAGGCGTGTGGCCCAGGCCATTCTGTACGTGTCCAGCTTGCCATCCATCGAGACCTGCCAGCCCTCAAGAGCCCTACTGGTCTCCAAGACCCTGACCATCACTTGTTTATCCAGAGACACTGGAGTCCGACTGTTCTGTATTTCTGGAAGGTCTGGGATGTATGAGTTGTGAAAAGCAGTTTGGAACTGAGATGCATTCTTATTCTGAGAAAGAAATTGTACTTCATGGAAATCAGGAGGTCTTGCAACTGACATTCATTTTGGAGAATGACATGCAGTTCTTAGGAAATCTCCTCCTGCATTTTCAGACCGAAGTGGACATTTTATTGGACCATATAACTCACCAAAACCAGAAGCCCCCCTTCTCAAGAATCTCTTTCCTTCAAAGAGAACAGTTAATTTGTGAGAGACGTAGCAAAAACAGCTGCTTAGAGACTATGAGTGGTAAGCACTGAACTTTGACTAGGACACGGTGAGCGGCCAGAGTCTTAGAATGTCATGTAAAGCGGTGCTCACGCCTTCCTTTACCAAAGGGCATTGACTGATGAGGGCAACTGCTGGTAGCTGCTAGCGTTTTGGAAAGCGTGTTACACACTGTACCAACAACAAGTGCCGTGAGGTCATTATTAGTCAGTCTCCTTGCATGCTACGTGGATTACTCAGCTTATAACCAGCACAGTCTATTTTGGTTTTGTGTGACTCAGCTAACAGCATGGATGTGTTTAAACCATTTCTCTATGTATATATGTGTGTATGTTAACCAGTTTCTTTACTTTTTTAACAAGTTTCTTTAGTACACAGATTAAACACATGTACATGATACCACAAGCAAAGCGGTACGTTCTAGAAGGGAGCATGGTAGTTAGGAATGCTTCACCATTGGTGGTGATGCTGAAGCCAACTGCACGTGCTTGGGAAAAAGCCGGTCCTGTCTGTACAGCCATAGTTGACAGAGTCCTTTCTATTTTTATTTTATATTTTGTTTGATAGCACCACACGTTTTCATGATTAACTTATCTGCTAGTGCAGTCTGTCCGTAGCCCCCTTGTTGGGTGCATTCCTCCTCAGAACCAGTGAGCAGCTTACCTGCCGGAGGTGCACGTTCACGCATCCGAATGGCCACTTTGACGGTGCTTTTTGATGGAATGAAAGCATTTCCGAGGAGCTAACAGATGGCTCAGTGTGATCACAGCCTGGCTGTGGTGAGGACCTTTCTCAGAAAGCAGGGCAGAGACCCTCCTGCCTCCTCTCTTCTCTCACCACCTCTCCAGCCAGAGACCAAGAGCCCCTCACTCACTACCCAAGTCAGGAAAGTCCTCCCTGCATTAGAGGAGAAGCCTCCTGCTCCATGGAATCATGTCTTTCTTCTCTGTGACACCAATATGTTGCTCTCCCATGCTTTTCTCCCACCAGCGATCACCTGTGCTCTGCCCTTTCCCTGATGTATGCATGCAAGTGTGTCTGTGTAAACACATGTCCTAGTGTGTCCGTGTGCTCTTCCACCCACTTGTGTGCCCATGAAATCACACGTGCTCTGTTCTCTGTGTATTCTCTGTGTATGTGAACTCATGAGCTCTCATGCATATATTGTGTTCTTTGCGCATGTGTCGACATGTGTATGCCTGTGTGTTCCTATGTTTGTGTGCATTTTGTGCATATGTGTGTATATATCTGTGTTTGTGTGCATACAGGTGTGTGTATGCCTGTGCTTGTCTGTGTGCATATGTGTCTGTGCGTCTGTGTGTGGATATGTCTGTACGTGCCAGTGTACACGTGTATGCAAGTGCCCATTCCTGTGTGTCTGCATGTGTGTGCCTGTCTGTGTGTGGATATGCATGTGTGCTCCTAAGTATATGTTTTGCCAGTTCCTACGCCTGTGAGTTTATGTGTGTGCATGTCTCTGTGTGTGTGCCTATGTGTATATGTGCCCATACCTGTCTATATGTGGATATGTGTGTGCACATTCCTGGGTGTATATGCTTGTGTGTATATGTGGCCGTGTGTGTGTGAGAGAGAGAAAAAAAAAGAGAAACAGCCTGTGTGTTTATGCATGTCTGTGTGTGGATGTGTGGATGCATGTGTGTATATGTGTATGTATGTGTCCGTGTGTGTGTGTGCATATGTGTGTGACTGTGTGTATATGCCTGTGTGTATATGTGTATGTGTGTATGGATGTGCCTCTGTGTGTGTGTGTATATCTGTGTGTGACTGTGTGTGTAGATGTGTGTGTGTGTGTGTGTGTGTATATATATAGCCATGTGTCTGTGTAATGGCCCGTGTGTGTATGCATGTCTTTATGTGGATATGGATGTGCTTGTGTGCATGTGTGTATGTACGTGCCCGTGTGTGTGTGTGTGTGACTGTGCATGTGTGTGCATGTGACTGTGTGTGTGCATGCGTGTATGTGACTGTGTGTGTGTGCGTGTATGTGTGTGTGTGACTGCGTGTGTGCGCATGTGTATGTGTGTGTGTGACTGTGTGTGTGTGTGCGTGTATGTGTGTGTGTGCAGGTTCTCTCATATTTCACATTCATCTCCAGCCAAGTGAGAACATAGATCTTCAGAAAGCACATGTGAGATAATCAGACTTACATTGAGGGGGAAAATAGTCCCTCAAAGAGTCCCTAGAAAGCCTGTTGCATCAGGGCACAGAATTGGCTGGTTGAACAACAGGCACCCAGGTCCAATCTCAGTGGTTCAGTGTTTGGTGTCAGCCTGTCATTTTCCTGTAAATTTGATGTTGCTCAAACCACGTGGCGTCAGCGTTTTGCTTTAGGATCTATGGTAATGGTGCCCCCGGCTCCTGAGACTTGCTGCTCTAATCAGAATTAGCGTGTCCTGTTGTGGCCAGGCTTTGTCCGCTGAGCAGACCTCACAAGGTACAGATGACCAGGGCCTGGCCTGTGAGAGGCGTGGCATCCTCCCAGCCCCCCAGCTGCCAGGAAGAGCCCTTTCGTGCCTGGTCCTGCGATGGACGCAGCTCTGTCTTTTCGGAGAGCTGTGTGCTTGTCAGGGTAGCTGGCTCTCTGCTTGCGGCTCACTCTTCAGTGAAGGGCCCTCCAGGACTGCCAGCTCCCCTGGATGGTGCCCCGATTCCGCCTCCTCCACACCTTAGACTGCAGCCTGGCCCATGGCACACCTGGGTATAAACCCGAAAGCCATCCCCCTGCTGTGGAGAATTCCCCGCCCACTCCATCAGGGGCCTCGGCATCTCCAGGGCTTGGGTTGCCTTTGTTGGTGTTGCTGTTGTGGATCCTTGAGTCTGAGTTGGAACTGACCTTGACCTTCCAGGGGGTTTTCAAAGGCTGTCAACCACAGGGGAGGCGAGTGCCCATCTTTCTCCCATGGAACTGTTGGTGAAGGAAGAGAATGCCAGAAAGATTTTTATCTGTGTTTTATTGACTATGCAAAGGCGTTTGATTCTGTGAGTCATTTCAAATTATGGCTAACACTGAGATGTGTGAGAATCCCAGAACACTTAATCATGCTTATGCACAATCTTCCCTAGACCAAGAAGGTGTTACCGAAACAGAACACGGTAACACTGCATGGTTTTAAATCAGGAAAGATGTGTGTCCAGGTCACATCCTTCCTGTATACTACTTCAGGCTGTATGCTGAACAAATAATTTGAGAAACTGGATTATGTAAAGGCCAATATGATATCAGAATTGGAGGACGACTCACCAATAGCATATGTAGCAGCAGATGATACAAACCTTATGTGCAGAAAAGGGAGAGATCTTCAAGTGTTTGTTGCAAAAGATAAAAGGATACAGCCTCAACATCAAGGAAAAGAAATCCTCAACACAGGACCAATAGGTAACATCATGATTATCGGAGAAAAGGTTGATGTTGCCAATGATTTCCTTTTACTAAAATCCACAGTCAGCACCCAGGGCAACAGCAGTCAGGAAATAAAAAGGTGCATTGCATTGGGGAAATCTGTTGTCAGGAACCTTTCCAAAGTGCTAAAGAGTAAGAATGTCAGTTTACAGACTGAAGTGCACCTGATCCAAGCAACTTCCTGTGCATCTGAAAATGGCACTGTGGTGAAGCGTGACAGAAAACAGTGATGCCTTAGCTTTGTGAGGTTTTCCTTTTTCATATTTTATATTTCAACATAATATTATGACATATAAAGGAAAAAAGTCCCCAACATCATACAAAGACTTTTAAAGAAATTCTCAGATTCATCTTTATATTCATTTAACAAAAGTAATTTGCTTACAAAGTTTATACACATTATATGTGCACATTTCCTGCTGTATTTTATCCACATTGTGTTTCAGACAATCATTCTCGTACATTGTGTTTCATAAAATGAATCATCATTGGGCCTTGCCCATCATTTCCCTGTCATTTCACCCAGGTTCTTCCCATTTACCTCCCACCACCCACCACACTGTGTAACCCTGCGGTTTTGACCCTGCTTGAGATCACATACATGTTTTACTAGATATCCTTCTATGTTTACAGTAATGGTCTTAGGCAGTATTTGTCTGCATTAGTTCACTCAGCGTAGTGCTCTCCAGCCTCTCCCAAGTTACGTAGTATTTTTTGAAATTGTTGCTCCTGAGTGCTACATAGTATTCCATCGTGTGGATGTACCACAGTTTCTCAATTCATTCGGTTGTGGTTGGACATTTGCACGATTTCCGTGTTCTAGTGATGGTGAATAATGCTGCTGTGAACATTGGTTTACAAATCTCCATTTGCGTTTCACTTCTCATTTCCTCGGGCTATGTTCCGAGTGATCAACTAGCTGGGTCATAGAGAGTTTCTATGTTCAACTGTTTGAGGAAACACCAAAGTGTCTTCCAGAATGATGGCATCATTTTACAACCCCACCAATTGTGGAAGAGTTCCCACCTCTCCGGGTCCTCTCTGGCATTTATTGCTTGCTGTCCTACTAACCTTTACCACTTCTAATGGGGTGAGATGGTATCTTATTGTGATTATAATTTGCATCTCACTTATTGCTAGTGATTTTGAGCATTTCTTCATGTATCTGTTGGCCATATGAATGTCTTCTTCCTCTGTCTTTATATGTCTTTTGTGCATTTTGTGATTATCAGTCTTTTTTTCTTCTGGAGGTCCAGTAGTTTTGTGTAAACTTTTGCTAGGAGACCCTTATCTGAGATGCTCTTGCCAAATATTCGTTCCCACTTGGTAGGCTTTTTTTTTTCACCCTGTTGGAAAAGTTTTTGATGAGCACAGAGATTTAATCTTTAGAAAGTCCCATTCATCAATTTTATCCTTTCCAGATTGGACCAGTTTAGTAGGATACAAGATCAATATCCAAAAATCAGCGGGATTCCTCTACAGTAACAAAGAGAACTCAGAGAAGGAAACTGAGGAAGGAATACCATTTACAATAGCCAACCACAAGTTGAGATACTTGAGAGTGAACCCACCTAGAGACACAAAGGACCTGTTGTTGTTGTTGTTATGTGCCGTCGAGTCGCTTGCAACTCATAGCGACCCTATGTACAAAGAAAATTACAGAACATTTCTGCAAGACACAAGAAAAGAACCAAATAAATGGGAAAATGTTCATGGAGAGCAAGACATAAGATTGTGAAAATACCAGTCCTACCAAAAGCAATCTACATGTTCAGTGCAATCCCAAATCCAGATACCATAGTCCTTTTTCATGGAGATTGAAAGGAAAATTGTCAAGTATATTTAGAGAGAAAAGAGACCCCAAGTAAGCAAAGCACTTCTTAAAAAAATAAAATGAAGTGGGAGGCATAGCACTCCCTGACCTTAAAACTTACTACAGAGCAGTAGGAAACAAAACAGCATGGTACTGATACAATGACAGGGACTTAGACCAATGGAATAGAATTGAGAACTCAGATATGAACCCATCTATTTATGGTCAACTGATATTTGACAAGGAAATAAAACCTATCAAATGGAGACTTGACAAACTTCTCAACAAATGGTGCTGGCAAGACTGGACTGCTACCTGCAGAAAGCTGAAATAAAATTTCACACCATACACAAAAATCAATTTAAGGTGGACCAGAGACATTGGAGTACAGCCCCAAACCAGAGACAAACTGGGACCAAGCTTAGAAGGCTTATCCTATGGTATAAAGAGTCATCCAGCTTTGTGGCTGTGAAGAGTCATGAGTATACGTAGTCTGTCAGAAGAACAAAGCAGTCTACCGGAGGAAGTGGCACCCCAGTGCTTCCAACAGGAAGCAGAGGTGACATATCATCTCACATGTTGGCAGGAGGAAACATTGTGCTGGGAAGGTCGGCAAAGGGGAGATTAATTGAAACAGTGATTGTAGCAACGGGCCCCAGTGTCAGAGGCTGGGTGGATGGTGCAGGAGCGGACAAGGGCTGGACCTTTGTTCATAGTGGTCCCTGAGATGTAGTCAACGGAATAAGAGCAGAAATGGTCAGTTGCCTCCAAATTTCAAATAGTCATGAATCACTGTAATTTTTCCCAAGTTTTATTCACAGAAATTAGAACTGTAGGAGTATTTAATGTCTTCTGGCTCAAAGTACTGTTTTTCCTTTTTATTAAAAGATCAAATGGTCCTTAGACTTACACAAATATACGAAGACGGGTAAAAATGACAAGACAAGAAGGCAATTCACAAGTGGCCTCATAATGATTAAGAATTCATGATTGCTGCAGGAAGGATTTAGGGGGGACTGTGCCCTTTGAGTACTCCTTTGAAGTAGCAAAGTGATGTGTGATGAGCGTGTCCTGAGCGGCTTTAAGTGATGCCGCAGTGAAGGCTGGGGAGCTGCCTGGTTGGCCAGAGGAGCTGGAGAAATTCAAATAACACTGTGGCTCTTCCTAAAACATAAGAACGATCAAGCAGAGGCAGACTCAAACCTTCACGTGAAGGCTGGGCCATTTTAAAGGTTGACGTGTACTTGGCTTTGTTTCAAGGGTCTTAAATACTGTTGTCTTTCAAGACCATTGTGTAAATGGTACAAACAATTGAACGTGGTTGTTGTGTCCTGAACATATTGACAATTTTGTGACGTTTAATTGTGAGGTATTTATGCTGGTACTTTGATGGAAGACTGGTTTGTTCTATGGAAAATTTAAGCCAGGCTCATTTCGGCTCTCCTATGACCAGAGATGGACAGACGCACTGTCTTTAGGAACCACTGAAGAATTTTGCTTTTGAAACCTTAGAGTTTAAAACGTACTTGTCATCACTGTCAGACGTGGTCAGGTCAGGTCCTGCTCATGGCGACTTGGCGGGCACCAGAGGACAGCTCTTGCTGCCAGTCCCTGCCAGGTGACAGCCGTTGGAGAAGCCACTGTGCCGGCCATTCTCATTGAGGGTCTGTTTCTCCTTCATGGCCCCTCTCCTTTTGCCAGCATGCTGTCCTCCCAGGGGCCAGTGCCTCTGTTGACGTGCCCAAAGTGTGGGCCACTCTTCACGGCGCTTCCAGTTTCCTGTTTCAGTTTCCCCCCAGTGCTAGTTCACCGCTTCTCGGTGATCAGACTTGGGTAGGAATCCTGCCAACCATTGATTTCCTGCCACCTAAAAAATGTTTCGCTTTTCTGAAAAATTGGTTTGGGTGGGAGGGCTTAACTGTAGCTTTGGCCCATCGAGTGGGTGGTTTGGAGGTATGTGCGTGGAGTGTGAAGCAGCAGGCAGCTGACTGGAACGTAGGTGGTCCAAGCCCACCCTCTGATGTGGGGAAGAGGCCAGGCACTCTTCTGTGAGGATTACAGCATGAGAGACCACATGGGCCAGCCCATTCTGACCAGGGGGTGCCTGTGAGTTGGAGTCCACTTGAGGGCACACAAGACAATGAAGAGAGGTCTTGGAATTTGGGGGTGAGGGGAGCGTGGCGCCATGGTGCCCACACCCTTGGGAGGACACTGGTGGTCACATCCTAATTCTGGAGGAAAGGGGTCCCTCAGCTGTTGGAGAGATATGAAGAGAGTTTGTGCTATTATCAAACCCAGTGAAGAAGAGCTTCTGTCTCTGGGGCACATAAAGCTGGATCCACTTTCAGTGCCTCTGGAAGATGGAGAAGTGGTACCCACTGTCTGGTCTCCTGGGTGTGGAGACGGCAGAGAAGGAGCATAGTCGTCCACTGTCAGGTCTCTGGGTGTGGAGACAGGAGGAGGACTGTCCACTGTGAGTTATCCTGCGTGTGGAGATGGCAGAGAAGGAGCATGGCCGTCCCTTCTACAACTCCTCTCCACAGAGCCACCCACAGGCCCGTCAGCGCAGTTCACCTGGATGTTTAGAGTTGAGTCTGCTAAGGATTATTTGGTGTCTTGCTGTAGGTATTTGTGACTGTCATTTTAGTGACATCTGGGGATTTGAGTAAGTTCCAGAAATACAGAAAAGAGTCAGCTTTGTAATAGGGAAAAACTTTCACATTAGAATTGTGGTACTTTGGGTTTTCCCCCCCACAGCTTTCAAATTTAGCTAGCATTTGTTTCCTCCTGAATAATCAACACTTACAGAGCCCGAAGTTATAAATGCAAGCGGTTTTAAATTATGTAGGGGCTTTCTGCATTGTTTTTTTTTAGAACAAGAAAGTGCATTCTCTTCTTTTCAGGTAACTTAAAAACAGCTGAATATGGTGAACTTAATGTGTTTCCTTAGAATGCTGACTTGAATGAGAAGAAAAAAATATTAAATTTCTGCTTAGAAGATGTTGAGATACATCAGTCTTATAATGATTTTGCTTTTTAACTGAGCACATCTCTGCAAAAAAATATACCCACATTTCCTGTAGCTCCCATGAAAGGTAATGAAGCAGCTCTTTTAATTACTGGTTGGTAGTGCTTTTTATGTGAGTGACTCAACATATTCGTGTGAGTCTTATGTCTCCTATTTCTATGAAGGACTAACATCAAAATGAAATAAGTGCAGTGTAGATGTGTCAAACAGGGAATGAGTCCAAGGCGAGGTGAAGGACTGCTTTGTCACGATCATTCGTCACCCCTCCGGGAAGAGGCGGCGTACACAGTTGCCACTAGGAGCATCTGTGCTGTCGTCAGGTGCCGGGGAGTCAGCTCTTAGCTGGTGTCTCCATGTGACCAAGGACAGCACTGTGGGTCCCCAAGGTTGTGGTCCCTGCAGGAGTGACTGTGGACGCTCTCCCACAAAGCCACCAGCCTTCGGTTATCAGGTGAACAGTTAAGGACTGACCTAGAAGGACTTCTCAATAAGCACCTCCTTGTTGTCATTGGACACAAAGCGTGGCCATCAGGCAATCTTATCATCAGGCCGTTAGAGGCAATGCACAGTGTGTTAAACATCCCAACGTATCGTGTGAGGACTCTGGAGTTCATTGTTCACATCCTCCACTCATCTGTCAAGTAGAAGCCCGAGATGATCTTGACCATGAAGCACACGCTCTTTCAGTGGTGAACGTGAGGTTGCTGCTATGCAGAGAGTCGGACAGAACAGAGGATTGTTGGCAGATTGGAAAACAGACTGTCATGGGGGTGAGGAAGGCTGTTAGGGTTTCTCGCCACAAAAGGTTACAGCGGTTTACTTTCTTAGTTCCATCCATGTGATGAGACCATGAGTTGTATATACAGCAAGACTCCCCGAGTTAAGTGTTGGCCAAGTCATTTAACTCAGCTGGCCGCCTCCTCCATGATTGTGGTAGTTGTTGTATACTGTCAAGTCAGAACTGACCCGTAGCTGACCGTCCACTGGATTTTCAAAGATAGTAAAGCATGAGACAAGCTCACCCATCTTTCTCTGGTCGGAGCTTCACCATGGCAGGACGATAATAGTAGTTTCTACCTCATGGGGTATTTATGCTGAGTGATTGTTGGAAAAAGTCTTGACACCACCAGGTGCTTCTAAGTGCCAGGTAATTATTTGTTGCATACTTGATTAAGATTGAGTAATGAAGTTTTGGCTCTTGTGGGATTTGGAATTCCTAGTTCTGTAGAGGTTGGGTTGACCTACGCAGGCCATCTTGGGTATTGAGCCTGGAGGGCACACAGTCTGGGGTCCTTTGAGTTAACACTTGGTGGAGATAGAGAAGGCCCTTGTTCTGGCCATGAGAGCCTTTTGAAGACACCGGGGCCCCGAGATCCTTCTGGACTCCGTGTCAGAGGGACCTGGTGTGTGTTAACACTCAGTTAGCATTGCTTCCATGGCTGCATCCTTTTCTCTTTGCAATGTTTGTGACTCTGGTTGAAATACACCCAGATTTTTAAGTTGTATATTAAGTAAGCATCAGCAAATTTTTAGTATTGGCTTAATATGATTTTTAACACACCAAAGCTTTATAAGGACAGACTTTCAGAAGAGATTACGTGCTTAAAGTCAGACCGCAGAAAACAAAGCCTAAGACCATAGTGTATAGAATTCCTCACTTGGGGAGAAATCCCGGGGAGAGGTCAGAACCGGGGCATGAAGCAGAGAAGCAGGGAGAGTGTCTCCCCAGAGTCTGCTGGCTGCCTCTTCCCAGGAGCTGAGGAGAATGCGGTGCCTTGGAGTCTCTGTCCCAGTGCAGGAGGGCTCCTTACCTGCGCTCTCCATGATGAAGGGATGCCCGTGGGAAATGGCCTCTCAGTTGGCTGCTTGTTAATAGAGGAGCTTGTGGGGGGTTCCCCCAGTGGCGCTGTGCAGCCATCAGTGACAGTTTAATGCTAAAATCTGGATCCCTGGACACTAGAGGTGAGGGAGTCAGGTTAAATCGCCAAAGCAGTGCATGAGGGAAAGGTTAAGGTTAAGGTTAAGGTTAAGGTTAAGGTTGGGGTTAGGGTTAGGGTAGGGTTAGAGGTAGGGGTAGCAGTAGGGTTAGTTAGGGGTAGGGTTAGGGGTAGGGCTAGCGCTGAGGGGAGGGGGAGGGGGAGGGATAGGGTTCAGTTTGGGGTAGGGGTAGGGTTGATCTGAGGAAAAGTGAGGCCTTTGGTTGTGCTGTTGACAGAGTCCTGAATGAACTGTGAACTGTCAACAGAATGAACAAGTCTGTCTTGAAGACCTGCAGCCCAGGTGCTCCTTCGGGCCAAGGACGGCAAAGTTTCATCTCATACACTTTGGGCTTGTTGTCAGGAGGGGTAGTTATTGGAAAAAGACATCTTTCTGGGGAATATGCAGGGTCAGAGACAGAGGAAAGCCCTCAGCGAATGGATGGACGCAGTGACTGTAATAGCGCACTCCAGCACATCAGATGTGGAGGTGCGCACAGGACAGGGCAAGGCTCTTGCCTGGTGTTCACAGGGTCGCCAAGAGTTCTCATCACCTTTACGTCACCTAACGACTGCAGTGCCAAAGTGGAGTTTAGAGATTTTGAAATCTGATTTACCCTAAAAAAGAAGCCCCGTGGAGCAGGGGGCTCTGCTCTCTTCAGGAGAAATGGTCTGGAGGCCTCCTTCTACGAAGACTGCAGCCTGTGACCCCGAGGGCCAGTTCCACCCTGTCCTATAAGGTGGCAGAACAAACTGATGGCCGTGGATTGGAGTGAGTCTTCACCGTTGGAAGACACGTCATTCTTGCCAGGGGGCTTTTTGTCCACTGTGACCTGTTGTGACCCGTCCTGGGTCATCCTGGGTCACTGTCAGCTGAGCCCAAGCGGTGACCACTCTGCCTGTCTGGCTCCTTGAGTGTTTGCTCTGTGGTCTCGTGCACACGGAGAGGACAGGGCTGTGTCAGCACTTCGAGGGGCTTGGTGGGGTGCCACCCCAGGTGTGCTGCAGGCCGGGTGGGTGTGACCAGAAGCTGTGATGAAGACTTTCTAGTCACAGAGGCAGAAGGAAGTCTGTTAGGCACGTTCTTTACACACACCATGGAGGAATTAGAAACCGCTGTATGAAATCTTGGCGTTATACCTCCTGAAACAGGATCTTCTCTTTTTGTGTTTAAAAATATGATTTGTCTTGTGTCTACCAGCCATTTTTTTCACAACTCCCCTTTCATTTTTTTTTAGAATGGTCTCATAGCTCTGATACTGTGTTGATCTGATACTGATCTTCTGTTTTTACAGAATAGATATATTCTTTCAGGCCCCAGGAGCAGTGAGGGTTTTGGGAAGTACTTCTGGTTTTAGGGGGAGGCTGGTGTTCTTTCTTCTAGAATTCTAGAAATCCCGTCACCTCAGCATGCCTGTCTTAAGGAGTGGACAGGTCACTTACACAGAGGACTAATTGTGTAAGTATTGTAGGTCGTTAAGAATGCCATAAATGTTAGCTGTGTGGCAAACATAGAAACTCACTACCACCAGCTTTATTCTAAAGAGTTTCAGTTGGAAATAGTCCCTATAATTTATGATGCTTTGAGGAAACCAATACTGAGACCATGAAGCTGTTGTCCAAACAGAGCAAGAAACATTGCACGGTTTAGAATTAAGAAAGGTGTGTCATAGTCTACGTGTTCCTATTGCTAAAGGGGCCCTTTAGAGTAGTGAGAG
>NW_006399805.1:14942152-14951688 GCF_000299155.1 Elephantulus edwardii
TGCGGGGACTTGCAGGGGGAAACCTCTGTGTCCCCCTGCCAACAGCAGCAAGCTTCTCTATCCCACCCTGATGTAGAATCTTATCTACCCAGAAGCCCTTCGCCCAAGCCTTGGACCAAATGAAACAATAAAGCTTTTGGCAACAGCTAAAAAAAAAAAAGCCATAAATGAAATAATTTCAAACTTTATACCTAATTTCCATCAAGTTGCTTCTGACTTGAAGTAGCACAGAGGAGAGGTGTCCACGGGGGTTTAAAGTGGTCATCTTTATCAGAGCAGACACCGCAGGTTCTTCCCAGGAAACCCCTGATGTGTTTGAACTGCTGGCCTTGAGGTTAGCCATTGTACCACAAGGCCCTTTCAGATTTTATACCTATTGTTAATTTCCATTATTCACTGGTAAGAAACTAGACTGCTATGCTCCTTACTTTCTCTGAATTTTTTAAAAGAGAATTTGAAATGTCTTTGAAAAATAATTTGCCTTTGAAAACATTCTGAATAAAGAACGTGATATATCACTTGAAAAATAGCTTTGTTTTCATTTTTGAAGTTCCATTTCATGCATTGTGAGGTAGGAGATGTCTTTCTGAGAAGAGTTATGGGGCCATTTCCAGGGCCTCTTATCTGTTAGCCTACCCGCGTTGTCGGGACCATAAAAGGTATCAATTATCTAGGTCTCTGCTGCCCTCAGTGCCTCTCGCTGTGTGTCGGTT
The DNA here is from genome assembly GCF_000299155.1 of Elephantulus edwardii. Classification (NCBI taxonomy): domain Eukaryota; kingdom Metazoa; phylum Chordata; class Mammalia; order Macroscelidea; family Macroscelididae; genus Elephantulus; species Elephantulus edwardii. Next base: position 14,942,866 of record NW_006399805.1, read on the forward strand.
GTAGGATCTGAAGGAAAGCTCCACCTTACTCACCTGCATGGACTCTGAGTAGACAGGGAACCAAAGGAATACCCAGAAATCTCTGAAATCGTTTGGATGTCTCCAAGAAAAATACTCAAGGAAATATATATTAAAAAAAAAAAAACCACAACAAAAAACAGGAAAAGAGTGCCAAGATGATGTGTAAAGTTAATTGTGTGTGCCTCTTCTCAGAATAATTAGCAGAGTTAATGCCATTCTAAATCCACTCAAGTTGTTAAAACTAGCACTGTACAGAAATTATCTCTGCTTACTGAAGGACAAAACTCAGTGGAGCACAAGATGCCTGGCTTGAAATACTTAATCGGGCAGAGGAGGCTCGACAGCAGAGCCAGCTCCGAGGTATATGAAAGGCCTTTCTGAATCTGAGGCAGTGAGGGCTTAGCCATGAATGTGAAGCTGCCGTTTGTTATATATGAGTGAGTTCTACATTTTACCACGAACGGCTTTCTCCCCGTCTGTGATAAGTGCACCCTGGATGTGAGAATTTGCACATCCGTCTGGATGTTTTGACTCCCTCTACCATTTTCTGATCAATTATCAATACATGATCAGCGTGGCTGGAAGGTGAGTGTCCCCCTCGGGTCGTGGGTTTAGTTTTACGTCAAGTGCTGCAGGTCCACACAGCCAAGCCTTGTGGGTTTGGTTTGGTTTCGGTGCTGACCATCCCTTTGTTGTGTTTTATCTCTCCTTTTACATATCTTTGTTGTTGTATGTGTCATAGAGTTGCTTGTGACTCATGGCGACCCTTTGTACAAGAGCCCTAAACGCCGTTCTATCCTGTGCCAACCTCGCCATCCCAAACGTACTTACTCCCACCACTCCAGCCACAGAATCGATCCATCTCATCTCCCTCTCCTTAGCCGTCCCTCCACGCTGCCAAACATGATGTCCCTCTCCAAGGACCAGTCCCTCCTTGCAACATGCCCAGAGTATGTCAGACGAAGCTTCAGAATCCTTGACTCCAAGGAATATTCTGGCTTCACCCTCTCCAGGACAAACCTGTTTGTTCTCCTAGCAGCCCATGGTATATTCAACACTCTTCTCCAGCACCATAGCTCAAAGGCATCAATTCTCTTTCTGTCATACCTATTCACCGTCCAACTCTCTGATGCATAGCACATAATTGTGAAGACTATAGCCCAGATAAGGTACACCTTAGTCTCCAGCCTAACGTCATTGCTCTTCAGTACTCTTGAGAGGTCCCTCACAGCCGACTTTCCCAATGCAGTTCATCTCTTGATTTCCTGGCTGCTATAACCAAGAGTGTTGACTTTGGAGCCAAGTAAACTAAAACTGTTAACTATATCAATCACCATCCATACTGATGCTTCCAATTGGCCCAGTGATGAGAATCTTTGTTTTCTTGATGTTGAGCTTCAATCCATATAGGAGGCTGCAGTCCTTGGCCTTCTGCAGCAAGCGCCTCAGGTCCTCCTCAGTTTCAGCAAGCAGGGTTGTGTCATCTGCATAACGCAGATTGTTGATGACTCTTCCACCAATTCCTGATGCTACATTCCTCGTCATACAGCCCAGTGTCTTGGATCATCTGTTCTGCATACAGATTGAAAAGATATGGAGACAGAATACATCCCTGATGGACACCCTTCTTAATTTTGAACCATGTAGTGTCTCCTTACTCTGTTCTGACAACTGCCTCTTGGTATAAATATAGGTTTCGCATTAGCAGAACCAAATGTTCTGGGATTCCCATTCTTCTCAGAGTCAGCCACAACTTTTTGTGATCCACACAGTCAAAAACTTTGCATAGTCAATGAAGCACAGATACACATTCTTTAGGTATTCTTTGCTTTCTGCCAAGATCCATCTAACATTAGCTATAATATCCCTAGTACCACAACCTCTTCTCTGAGTGCCACATATATTAATTTTTTACTAACAGAAGAAGACTCGAATCTGGTCCACCTGTCAGCTGCTTGAAGCAGGTCCCCTGCCTGCACTTCGTGGGTCTAAACATAAAGGTCGGTTCCTGGGAGACACCTCGGTCCATTGATTGTGTTGGGGTTTATCCCTCCATATCTGAGGGGAAGTGGTTTTAAATGACCTACATACCAGAACCACCAATGATGTAACACCAGTGCTGCTATAACAGAGACACCACAAGTGGATGGCTTGAACAGAAAGTTTTCTAACAGGTAGGAGCCAGGAGTCCCTGTTCAGGGCAGGGCCCTCTCTGTGGCCTTCCTGGAGGAAGGTCCTTGGGTGGACTTCATGGGCCGGCTCTTTCCCTGGTGTCAGGGAGCTTCGTGGACCAGATCTCTCCCCGGTGGCAGGGAGCTTCATGGGTTGGATCTCGCTGGTGGCAGGGAGCTTTGTTGGCCAGCGCTTTCCGGTGGGAGGGGGCTCCGTGGGCCAGCTTTCCCTGGTGGCAGGGAGCTTCCTAGGTCAGGGACCCAGAGTCAAAGGCACATTTTCTTCCTGGTCACTATTTCTTGGAGCTTCTGTGGTTCCTCTCCCTTGTGTTGTTTTGGATTGATTGATTGATTGATTTTATTGTTTTTTTTGTCCCTTTTCGTGTCTAGTAAGAGAAAAGATATTAAAGGCCACACTGTAGGGGATGCTCCTGACCTCTGAGTAGGGCCGGGATGAGGTTAGGGAATGCTGTATTCTACTCTTAGTTCTTACGCGGTGTTTTGATTTAAAGAACCAGGAAGAAGCACTGTGAAGCTTCCATAGTATTTGACTAAGTGCAAGGATTTGGGTTGTTATGTACTGACATCTTCTACCCTTCCAAGCATGTTGTCCTTCTCCAACTCCTTCGATCTCCTGGCAACATGCATTAAGTATGTGAGACAGAGCTTCCCAATCTTTGCCCCCAAGGAGCAACTTGTTTTCACCTTCACCAGGACAGATCTGTTTGCTCTCTTGACAGTCCATATTATGTGCACCACACTCTCTAGCGCCACAGCTCAGAGACATCAATTCTTCTGTCATCCTTGGTCATTATACAGCTGTCTGATGCAGAGCAAATAGTTGTGATGACGATGGCCTGACTCAGACACACCTTCGATTGACATTGTTGCTCTTTAGCGCTCTGGAGAGGTCCTTGACAGGCTCCTTACAGGAAAGGAAGTTACATTTCATATAAACCAGAGGCCATGATTCTGGTTCATGACTGGTGACGTGCTGCCCGGGGCCTCGCCGAGGCTGTCACCTTTTCAGAAGCACTGTCACACTCTCTCCTGAGCCACAGGCAGAGTCAACAAGCAAACCATTCAGTTGGCGGCCAAATGCGTAGCCCACCGCCCCACCAGAGGTCTTCCTGGGTCTTCTAAATGCTCCATATTCACCGTTAGCCGTTAAGTCACCTCTGTGGTTGCTCAGTTAGCAGCTGCTGGCTCACAGTGCCTCCACACGGACAGGGTGGAGTGTGGCCCCGTCTGCCTCCCTCACAGCCGCTCCTGTCCCGAGCCCACTGGTGGCTGCTGTCTGTCCCTCACTAGAGGGGCAGGCTTACCAAATAGTTTACATGCGATGCAGACCACCTCGGAGCTCCCTCTTGCCCTCCTACTGGTGTTTTAATTTGTTGGTTTGTTTGGGTTTTTTTTCCTGAAATATTTTCCATCCAGGGATTGAACCTGTGATGCAGAGGTTCCCAATTCTGCAGGCATCAGAACTCCCTACGAGAATGTCACTGTCCCCACCAAGCTTCCCTCAGACATTAGCTTGATGACCGTGATGATTCCTGGAAGAGAGGACTGAAAAGGTGACAGTGTCAGCAACAGCACGAGGCTTGTTCCATCCACCCGCAGGATTCTAAGCAGCTTTCTTCCTTGAATCAATGGGGGTGTGAACTGTCCACCTTTCCCATTATCAGCACAGCATGTGATGGTCTGGGCCACCCATTGCCTTCAAGTCAGAACTGACCCACAGCCAACCTCCGCGGTGGTTTCCCAGTTGGATACGGCTCGGCTCGGGAGGCGTTTGCCCCACTTTCTCTGATGGAGCAGCTGGTGGGTTTGCACCAGGACTCCCTCGGGCCACATCACCAGAGCTCTTGACAAAGCGCAAACACTGTATGTGAGTCTGCAGGTGCACACGGTCTCGTCTGTTCCCCCATAGCTCTGGCCCTCACTTTCCTCTCACCTCTGTGTTTTTCTTTCCTTACAGAATGGATTCACGTCTTGGCTAACTCAGCGCTCACACACACTTGGTCACACGCTGCGTGTGCCCTGTTGTTATTCACTCGCAGATGGAAGGGTAGAAGACAGTGTCATGACCAAGCCCCTGAAGGCCATCTGTGGGGAGAGGGGTCAGACACCCACAGCACATTCTGCAGGATCCTGCTGTGTCGTATGCCAGGGAGCTCCTGAGGGGAGACGAGTGTCAGTTAGTCATCAGTGGGCCTGGGGCATGAAGATGGGGGTTATTTAGCGAGGTGAAATGATGCTTTGGAACAGGAGAACGTTAGAGTGTAGTAATTCTTGTACATAAATTACATACTCAGAAATATTAAAACTAACCAATATTTTGTTATGTATTGATTACCATAGTGAATTTTTTAAAACTGTGAATTCTAAAACAAGGACAGCCGATGGTTTATGGCTCATTTTAATTACGCTTGCTGTGTCTGTCTTTGTTCTGTCTCCTGGGTGCAAAAATCTGAGCATACAATCAGTGAAGGTGTAAACACCCAATGTGTTTGTTTAAAGGAGTGAAGTCAGGCCAACAGGAGTTCTGGGCTGGACTCCTGCTCTCTGGTGCTTCCTGAGCCCTGCTGGACCCTCCTGGGTTCAACACCTCACAGACTGGTCCATGCTAGGAACGCTGTAAGGGAGGGGTGGGTGAGGGGAGCTATCAACCATGTGTGGATGGACCTCAGAACAGAGCGGAGTAGTTCACCTCGAGTTCCATGAGCTCCATCAGAACACTGTTTCTGAAATAAGTACTTGTTTGTACAATTCTCTGTCTCCTTGTCAATGATAAAGCATAAACAACCATCAATAGCAAGCATCTCTGTCAGCGTCAGGGTGCGTCCTCGGGGTTTATATGGTTAGTGGCTGGTGTGGCTGTTCAGGAAGCAGCCTGTGAAAGGCCTTTATCACCTCATTCCACTAACCAGGAGTCCGAGCACAGGCCGCTCAGACTCACCCGGTCCTCATCACCCCACGCGAGCGGCCGCAGGAAGCCACACGTCTGCTGCTGTTCATCTCCTGTGAGCCATGAGGACACGTGGGGTCGCACAGGAGAATGTGGCAGAGAGCTCTCCGTGCACCTTCTCATTCCAGCGAGGGACAGCTTGATGCTTCTCCTGCAGAGGCATGGCAGTACAAGTGCATTAAACCAAGGCTGGTTTGGTTTTAGGCTGGTGTTCTAAGTTCAGCTAGTTTGCCACAAAAATTTCAGTGCAGGTGAAAATGTGAATAACTTCTTGATGAATTTACAAATAACATCAGAGACTTCGTTTCTTGACCATCTCAAAGCATGAACTGAAATGAAAGAATGGACTGAAGGACCGGCGACTGTATGGACCCCTTCACCTAAAAGCAGACCGTCAGCCTAGAGAATAGTCGTTGGAGCCCTGGTGGCATGGTGGTTGTAAAATGCTTTACAGCTAACTAAAAGTTGAGTGGTTTGGATCCACCAGCTGTCTTAAGGAGAAAGATGTAGTGACCCAACTTCTGTAAATGTTTATGGACTTGGAAGCCCTGTGAGGCTGTTCCCCTGTACCCTTTAGGGGTGCCGTGAGAAGGATTCAGTTCTGCGGCAGTGAGGTTTGGTTTACTGATGTTAAGGACCATTGAGTTGACTACACTCACAGTGGCCCTGAAAACCAGTGAGCTCGTAAAACATTACACAGCATGAGGGAAGACATTATGCTGAGTGGAATATCTCAGTCACAAAAGGACAAATACTGCATAGCACCACTGTTAAAAATTGGACTGAAATGGGGGTTAGGGGGAGAATAGGAAAAGAGTGATAGATGATGAACACTGCATCGGAATAGAGGAAGTGAAGGACTCCCTGAAAGGACTGTTGATAAGGCATTATATGAAAGACAACAGTCTGGACCAAGAGGGGCCTTGCAGAAGGGACACAGGGGAGGGGGAAGGGAAGGGAGATGGGGAAGAAGGAACATTTACAACAATGAATGAATGAATGAAAACTCAATCTTTCTGTAAACTATCGTTAAAATCACAGTTAAACCCCAAACCACTTCCCACCCCCCAGAACAAGCCAGCGCCACCTGCTATGTCCTGTCCACCCTCCTGGCCTCTCCACCTCCGGGCCCTGCTGCCTGTGTCCCTTCCCCTCCTGCACGTCCTGTGACCCTGCACATCCTCCCCTCTTCCACTGAACCTCTCCTTCAAAGCGTGAAGTCGTCTTCTCAGGATTGGAACTTCCTGACAATACACCCACAGTAATTAGGTTAGAAGACTTGACGTCAGTCTGTCAAGTAGAGAATGTCATCACTTAAGGTATTGGTGCAGAGTGCAAATGAGGAGTGAGCCTGAACATTTTGGGCTCTGAGTAAATGCTCAAAACGCCCAAGCAATGACAAAATTCATGCTCTCCCATCCACACCTGCCTGTACACCTCATAGACTGTTTTCCTAAAGGCACGAGAGCAGGTATGAAATGGTATTTCTACTCCTTCGATTCATCCTGAAAAAGAAGAATTTTCACCTAGTCAGTTTTACTGCTACTTGAAGAAAGCGTATTTTATGAAATAATGTGTTATTTTCTTTCAGGGAAATTATTATTTGATTCTTCACATTTTATCAGGCATATTTCTTGATTTATTTCATTTGAATTTTACACCTGAAAGTTATTTACTGCCAGAAATTACCCTGTGTTTAAATGCATTATTTTTGTTAATAGGTATTTTCTGTGTGTATTTTTGTCTGTGTGTCTTGTTATAATTAAATTCAGAGTGGACTGTTAGTCCAAATAGGAGACATACACAAACATCATTAAAATATTGAGTATGTGTGTATGTTTATATGATTAGTATTTTAATATTTAAATTTTATTTTGAGCTCATCTAGGTAACTTGTCTAACTGACCCACTTTCACTTTTTCAATGATTCATATAAAATAAACGCTTGAAGTTAAATGCACTTTAAGGAAAATAACAAACTGGAAAAGAGGCCACGTCTGTTTTAAGGTTTGTGCTTGTGATTGGCCACGTACCTGTCAGTTTCTGACTGGTATTTCCAGATCGTTATTTCTAGGTCTGAAGTAGACAGACAGCATGATCAACGGTACTCACATCCCATTGAAGTGCGGCTCACTTTTTTAGGTAATTATAAGAATGAACTTATTCTTTTTTTTGAATAGTGAAGTCAGCTGAGCTGTGTTTTTTGGAGTTAAATGTGACCACGTAATACTATGGAGTATAGACAGGATTTCAATTGTAGAACATCTAATGTTGGAGCTTATTCTTTTGTTTTTTATCATTTTCTTGGGTTTGGAGAAAGATAATAAATACATATTCATAAATTAATCTTTCATCTTAATCTGTGCCTGGGTGGAAACATGGTATTTTACTTGCTAATTATGTTAGGTAGGCAGCAGACATTATGGCGTGATCTGTGCGAGCTTCCTAATGCTGCTTGTTGTCAAGTTGTCCCACGGGCGGCAGCTTATGTCAATCCCACAAACAACAGAGGGACAGTGACCAATGCTGCACTGCCACCCTCCAGGCTGTTTCTACCCGTTGGAGCCACCCCTGTATCCGTCCGTCTCTGTGAAGACCTTCCTGTGTTCCACTGGCCACACTTGACCGAGCATGATGACCTTTTCCGAGAATAGCCCCTCTTGCTCATGGGTCTCAAGCACGTGACACACGCTCTTGCTGTCCTAGCTTCTAAGGAACACTCTGACTGTCCTTCTTCCAAGAAATTTGTGTTTGTTCACTTGGCAGTCCAAGGGAGGTTGAATATTCTTTCCCCACCACAGTCTCATGCCTTGATTCCACTTAACCGGCTCTGGAGGCGTTTGTTCCAGATTCATTCTCGCTGGTTACAGATGGGACATGGGAAAGCGGTAGGAGAGATGCTAAGAGCAGGTGGCTGCGGAGGGTGGAGCCTGGGCTCTGAGGAGTTAGGAGGGTTTTACTCATCCCTGGCGGGACAGTGAAATTACACTATCTCCTTGACTCACTGTGTCATCATTCAAACAGGAACTGAAAGCCTGGTGGTTCAGGCCCATGCCAATGCTCCATGAGTATAAAGATCACAGCATAGGGGACCCTGTGGGACACCCCACTCCATCACACGGGGCCACCGTGCACCAGGACGTGCTCGATGGCACCAGCAACAACACAGACCCTCCAACTCCACCAGGTGAAGAGGCCACATGACGCTCACCTTGCCGACCCAGAAGTGGAAATGGCCCACTGGCCAAGGAATGGGGCAAAACCAGTCTCGGGTTTATTGAAACTACATTGTGCTTAGCAGCACGCCAAGAGTCATTTTATATTCCAGAATTTTACAACATTTGTCGCACGAGAATCTTGCATTTGTTTTTTCCCCTGAATCTAAAACCATGAAGCTGTCTCTGAGAAGCAGCTCGCCTCGCTCCGAGCTGAGGCTGCACTGGGTCATTCTGATTTGCGTTCTCTGAGCTTTGTGTCTGTCCCGAGAGAGCTCCTGCTTGGGCTCTCAGTGGAAAGGCAGCCCTGCTCGCTCTGCGTGTCCTCCTTGTGCGGGCGCCATGCTGATCGTCTCGGTATCATCCCGTTTGAGTTTATGTGCTGCCGGAGTCAGCATAGCCCTGCTCACTCTGAAAACATTGGTTTGCCTTTTTAAACTTTGAGGCC
>NW_006399805.1:14952967-14973419 GCF_000299155.1 Elephantulus edwardii
AGGGGTCCCTGGGTCCCCTCGTTCCCCCATGGAGGGGCCTCTGGGTCCCCTCGTTCCCCCATGGAGGGGCCCCTGGGTCCCATCGTTCCCCCATGGAGGGGTCCCTGGGTCCCATCGTTCCCCCATGGAGGGGTCCCTGGGTCCCCTCATTCCCCCATGGAGGGGTCCCTGGATCCCATCATTCCTCCATGATGGGTTCCTGGATCCCATCTCTCCTACATGGAGGGATTTCTGGGTCCTGTGTCTCCCCCAATAGGGGGTTTCTGGGTCCACTCCTCCCCCCATGGAGGGGTTGGGTCCCCGCCTTCCACTGAATGAGGGGTTCCTGGGTCCCGTCTCTCACCCACTAAGGGATTCCTGAGTCCCATCATTCCCCCACTGAGGGGTCTCTCACTGAGAAGTTCCTTGCCTTAGTCAGCTAGTGTTTTGCTTAGTAGCCCAACACTTTAACTGCTGTGCCACCAGGGCTGCGTCCACAACCTGAGAACTGATACCCCTGTGGGGCCTGGCCATCCTGTGAGCACCTCTGCCAGGTCACTGCTGTCTAGTAGTACATCCCAGAAGGAAATGCATGAGGTTTTCCTTGTCTCCCTATAAAGGTAAAGAGAGGAGAAAAAAATCTAGTTGCAAAGGGAAATGCTGAGGATTTGGTGAGTCACCTGTTCTTCCTGATTGCTTGGTCCTTACCCACGTCCTTCTGTGGTAAAGTGAGGGAGGTGGCAGAGATGGGCAGATGGGTGACTCCCAAGGAAGGAGGCTGGGCAGCTCTTAGAGGCCATGCATAATTAGTGCTTTTACATACTGTCAGAACAGACCCATAGCTGACCCCAGTGGGTTCTCAGAGCCAATAAATCTCATGGGAAGAGATTACCAGTCTTTTTTCATTAAACAGCTGGTGGGTGCAAACATGTGCTTTGAGTTAGCCACAGACTCCTTGCTACTAAGCTGCCAGGGCTCCCTCTGTTAAGATTGTCGTTGTTGTTGTTGTGTGCTGTCAACTCAGACTGACCCATAGGGGACCACCTAGTGGGTTTTCAGAGGCAACTCACTGCACAGGAAGAGATTGCCCATCGTTCTCTCTTGGAACAGATGGTGGACTTGAACTGCATGCCTTCGGGACTGCAGCTCCTCTTCTTGCCAAACCGAGTGTCCGAAACCAAACCCAGTGCTGTCAAGTCTTACCCACTCACAGACCCTCAGACACACAGCAGATCTGCCCCGGGGATTTCCAAGGCTGTGAATCTTGACAGAGGCAGACCAGTTCAGCGGTCTCCAGAGAGCAGCTGGTGGCTTTGAACCATCAACCCTTTGGTTAGCAACTAAGTGCTTTGACCACTGCACAGCTAGAGCTCCTCCATAAGTACTGTCAGCCTTGGAAGCCTGTTGGACGTCAGCTCTGCCCTATGTGGCTTGACTGGGTGCCACAGTGGCGAGTTTGGTGCGGGGCAGGATGCACTGGGCATCAGAGGAAGGTTGCAATGAAGAGAGCCTGGACAGGTCGAGGTCGGCAGGGGGTATGGGGAGCTGCTGTGGGGCCTGCCTTCCTTCTGCCAGGATATTTGGTGATGGGACATTTATCTGAAATTCTGTGAACCTGCACTGGATCCCTTGAGGTTGATTCTGTAGAATGCCCTGTGGTTCCTTCTTCCAAAAGTGGGCGCCTCGCATCCTCGTGACTGACTGTAACCAATGAGTGCTGAGGTGTCCCATTCTTCATGAAGAAGACTCTCCATCCGCTGTCTGTTTTCTGTGGTTGCATTTGGCTTCATTCCCATTCTGGGCATTTCTTGAAATGTGTTCTTGTGTTTGTTTACATAAATCTTTACTTGCAAAAAGCTAGTTGGACGAAATAGTGTAATTTATTCAGCGATTTTTCTTAACAATCTCCCCCAACAAAAGTTTATTGTGCCACTACAGAGAATGCATTCCTAATTCTATTTTATGCAAAAAGAAAATATTTTATACTGTAATTGGTCACAGTGCAAAGTTGGTATTTAGAAAATATATTTCCCATATTTACAGCTATAATAGAAGAGGCATAAAATCTGAAAGATGAACGTGCACTTGACTTTCAGCAGCGAGTTTGATATATATGTGTATTGCAATTGTAAACATTCTGTCTAGAGATGAATTTTCTTCCAAAGTTGAAGATAAACAGCACAGAATATGATTCTGTGGAATGGTCTTTGATATAATTTGCATTGGACAGTTGTAAAAATATGTATGTTCTTACTGCAGGAATGTGTGTGCACTATACATTGTTAATCTCAGCAATAAACCTTCAGATGCTATTAATTGAGCTTTGTGGAGCTTGAGCAGCGAGGGACCTCTCGGGTGCACTTCAGCTGTCCTGGGTGTTTAACTGAAACTCACCATCCGGATTGTTTGTTCCATGTTTTCCTCAAAGCCAAGGAGATCAGAGAAGATCGTACCTCTTGGCTGTTGGGTCTTGTGCTCAGTAGAGTTAGATCCAGCCTCGGGTCTAACAACGAGGTGCACGTCTACAGTAACAGGCCACCCCACCTGGGCCAGCACCCAGACACAGCCAGTTCTTCACGTGAACGTTTATGTAACACCTGCACCTACGCCCAACAAGAGGGAAGGCGGTAATTACAGTCTAATGTGGTAAATCTATGACCAGTTTTAGATCTGTAAGCTCTCAAAAGTGTTCCTGGGACATCGGAAAGTTTCCTAGATACACGTGAGCTCCTACTATCAGCAAATATAAAACCTGTGGCCACCCTTCCAGTCAGGAGCCCTAAAGACCCCTCCTCAGGTTCCTGAGGCCGAGAGCCCGAGGGGAGGGGATCACACATCTTTTTACGGCGGCAGCCCCGATGGATTTGAATCCATAGATAGTGTGTGGATAGCAACCCCACATGCTGCACATTGCCGCTTGCCACACGTGAGGGAGAGGCCATTCGGGGGCAAAGCTCTGCCCTTATGATCTCAGTGGGCAGAGGTGGCTTGAAAGCTTGGGAGTTAAATTTTAAAAAAAGACTTAAAAAGGAAGACATTGGTATGTTGTAACAAAGGATGTACATATCTAGAATATTTCTTCTGAATTAAGTGTGGTGGTCGAACAGTATGAACCTCTTAAATGTCTTTCACGTTTTCCTTGGAGATTGGAAGAAGTAAAAGCAGAAACAATCTATAGGAATTAGGAAATGTTGCATATTTATATATGCAATTTTTATTTAGTTGGGAAAAAAAGGAAAGTTGATTGCAATTACTTTTTTTCTGTCCATTCATTTGTTAGTGGGCACTTGAGTTGCTTCCATCTCTTTGCTATTGTGAATAACGCAGCAGTAAACATGGGTGTGTATACATCTGTTTGAGAGGGAGCTCTGGTTTCTTTAGAGTATATTTGTAGTAGTGGAATTTCTGGGTCAAATGGTATTTCTGTTTCTAACTTTCTGAGAAAGCACCAGACCTCCTCCCATAGCAGTTGTACCATATTACACTCCCACCAGCAGTGAATAAGAGTTCCAGTCTCTCTACAACCTCTCCAGCATTTGTTGCTTGCTGCCCTGTTGAACTGGGCTGTTCTTGCTGGGAAGACAATGCATCACTGAGAAACAAAAATCTCATAAAATATTCTACAACATGGGTGACCCTGGAGGATATTATGCTGAGTGAAATATCTTAGTCACAAAAGGACAAATACTGCATAACACCACTGTTATAAAAAAAACAGACATGGAGTTTGGTGGAGAGGACTGAGAAAAGAGGGATAAATAATGAACATGCCTTGGAACAGATGAAGGAAAGAACTGTTTACAAGGAATACATCATTAGGCATTATCTGTATGACAACAGCCCAGAATAAGAGTTGCATAGCAAGATAGACTGGGGGATTGAGGGAGAAGGGAGAAAATCATGCAACAATGAATGAATTTTTTTAAGTGAACTGGGGGGTAGGGAGGAAAAGGTGCAACAGTGAATAAATGAAAATCCAACTTTTCTGTAAACTTTTGTTAAAATCAATTTAAAAAGGGAAAAATAGCTTATTAATAGAAAAAGTATGCTTTGCATAATTTTAATGAAAGAGGACACACATTTGCACAGAAATACTCAGACACATTAAATAATAAATTGAGGTAAACAAAAGATAATCTTTAATGATTTTCTTTATTTTACTGTGGATGGACCTATCAATACTTCAAAGATCAGTACTTTCCATTTTAATAACATAACCAAGTGTTGTCTGAGATTCTGTAGTGTGATTTACAGTTTTGCAATTTTATTTAAAAGTCTGCTGTAAGGGCCTTCTCCAAATTATTGAGGAATAATGATGTCAGTTTGAGGACTAAGGTGCTCATGGCTCAGGCCATAGCTTTTTCAGTCACTTATGTATCTGAGACCTGGATGCAGAGGAAGGATGGCAGAAGAATTGATGCCTTGAACTGGGGTGTTGGAGAACAGCAATGAACATGCTGTGGACTGACCCAAGGACACACAGATTTGTCAGGAAGAAGAAGGAGCCGGAGTTTTCATTCCTTAAAGGCAAAGGTTGATAAAACTTCGTCTCATACTTAGGGCGTGTTGCTAGGAGAGGCTGTTCATTGGAAAGGACCATCATGTCTGAAAAGGTGGAGAGTCAGTAAAAGAGAGGAAGACTCTCAACCTGATGAATTGACACATTGACCAAACAGTGGGCTCAAATGTAGCAGAGATTGTGAGGTGGCACATGGTGGGACGGGTTCAGATCTATTGTTCTTAGGGTCACTATGGGTCATATTTGATTCAGGGATGTCTAATAGCAGCAGCAGTTTTATTTTGAGGTCCTGTATTTCATTGTGTGTGTTTACAAGTTACCCTAAATGGAATGAGTGTTTTGTTTCCATATTTTTTTGGTATCACCTACACTTACCTTTTTGCAATGAATTTATATTTTTAGTAGGCATGTGGCCCCAGAGTCTAATCAATTCAGGTTAGACTTTTGTCCATAGAAGTTGAGAAAAAAATAACTACAATCTCTACAGCATTATTAGCTTCTAAATTCACAAAAGAATGTCTACAAAAAAAAGAGCTTACTGCCCTGCTAACCTACCCTGTCTGGTGGTTCGAATCCGTCACCCCCTCCCAGGGAGGAAGATGAGCAGTCTGCTCCCATGTGATTTACAGCCTTAGAAACTGCTGGACGGTCAGCCATGTGTGGCTCTGATTGGGCAGCAAGAGGGAATGACTGCATCACCATTTCTCCCAGGACCTTGGCTAGCCTGCAGACCAAATAGCAATAGCTTAGTTAGGAAACACTGTTGCCATTTAAGGAGTAGGTGGGTTTCCCTTTTATTGTAATTATTTGGGATGGTGTGAACAGTTTATGGACTTGATATACCATCATGCTACAGATTAGTTCTTGGACTGCTTTTGTGATAAAGCTTTGAAATACACTCTTTCAGGTAAGTTTGCTGCATTTTCATTTTAATCAGTTTTAATGTAATTTCACTTTGTGGGAAAAATTATAATTAGGTAGCAAAATGTTGCCTTTAGCTTTAATTAAGTAAATTTTTTATATAAATGTGATGCTTAGCAAAAAAAAAAAACACTCAGACTTAATAAGAATCCAAATATAGCAGATTAAATCTGGTTTCCCTGACATTGTTGTAATGAACTGTTCTCTGACTCACTGTGTGTCTCTCAGTCCTGACGGCTTCTCCCACTGTTGATGGTGTATGGCTGTGATGCTGGGAGTTATATCATTCGCTGGTATTTCAGATGCCAGTAGGGTCCCTGTGATGGACAGGTGTCAGCGACACTCGCAGGCTATGGTGGACCGAGAGTAAAGGCCTGGAAGTCTGTAACTTCTGACAGGCACAGCTGAACACCCTCCAGACCTCAGGAGCACGTTGTCCCATATGAGCTGGAAGGTGGGCCCTGCGTGGAGGACCCTCCCAGTGCCCCCTGGCTGCCTTCTTGCCCACTGCTGCCTTGGTGGACTGGGCTGACCGATAATCGTGTGGCTGGCGTGCGGCAGGGCCGTGTTCTGATCTCCTGCACGTGAGATTGTGGGTCGTTCTTGTTGGGTGCCATCCAGCCCTTTATGACTCATAGCAACCCTGTGAGCAACAGGTCAGGCCTGTTCTGTGCCAGCCTCGCTGTGGTGGGGGGAGGGGGGGTAGGAAGATTGTCATTGTTTGAGTCAATTTAGTGGCAACTGAAAACTAGGTAATGATTTGCTCTAATTTGGGAAGATCAGATTCTTGTTTTGTGCTGAGAACAAAGTCTCAAAATGAGCTCATCTGTTTCTCGGGTCCACAGCCTGTGATCACGGAGGGCCGACACTGCCTGTCTCCACACAGGGAGGCCGTGTGACCCTTCCAGGCAGGGCGGCATCGAGACAACCCAGAAATGCCCTACTGTTTGTCCCAGAGCACAATAGTGCGGACTTGGGCACGGGCAGAGTCTCCTGGTCACTGGCGCTCCCCGAGAAGTCCTGGCCAGAGTGTCCATCCTGAGTCCGAGGCTCATGGCCCCTCAGTGGCCTCTGAAGATGTGACAGTTGTGGAATTGAGACACTATGTGGATGCTGTAAGCTGTACCAACCACCCAGAGCTGGGAGACACTTGCCCGGCAGGAGCGACACGGTCAGGGAGGGCGGTGTCCAGCTGGGGAGAGGTGGCAGATCTGAACCAGGGGGACAATTAGAGCGCCGACTCGGCCCAGCGAAGCTCACCACTGTCCTCTTTGGACACTCGCATTAATGGGAGGATTTGGAAAATCACAACACCCCCCCACCCCGCCATGGGCTGTTTCATAAAAAGAACCTAAAATGTAATTTGATGATGGTCACATCAGCGTGATCCACTCTGAAATGTGTAACAGAGTTTGCAAGTAACTTGAGGACCGGTCGTTAGTTAATGGGGGGAGGGAGCCACAGAAAGGACACTGTGTTGTGTCGTGAGCTCACTTGTGGATGGTGGCCTGTGTTAGAAGGAGCTTTCCTCGTCAGATCACAGGTGAGCGTCCAGAACGGGATGTGAACACGAGGGAGGGGTGGAGGGTAGGGGCTGAGGCAGAGACCTGAGCTCAGGTGAGCAGGCTGCCACTGCCTCCCTACATGGGACCCCAGCAGGTGTCCACTGTCCCTCGACCCCCACAGCTAACCTGGCGGCATCATCAGGCCCTGTGGGCAGGCACAGGGTTTGCAGGAATCCTTGTGGCCAAGACAGCTGGTTCCATCTTGTTACCCGGATGGGGACCCGGAAAACCGCACTGTCCTCAGCCAGCCCATCCTCTCGCCAGTGACCTTCCGACAGACTCTGGCTCAGCGCAGGATGGAGCACTCGAGGCTGACAGTTCAGGTCTGAGCCCCTGCTTTCCCTGCCTCCAGTCCACGACGGAGTGTATTTGCTTGGTTTGTCTAGGACTAGGACACTGTCTGTCTACTCCGTGGAGCCTGCCCCTTCCTTTGAGAGAATGTTTGGGTACCCAGCATGGCCCACCCGTGCCAGTGAGGGTTCCATGGTGGGCCCTGTGCTGCTCTGGGTACCGTCTACCCCCCAGCATCCTGTCCTTGAGTCATAGACGTCATCCCTCTGATTCATGGCCACAGCTCTCAAGATCTCAAAGTCCCCAAATTGGCGAGTAGGAGGTGGTCCAGCCTGAGGGACAGGCACCCCCGCTGTAGGACACGGCCTCAGGCAGGGGCCCTGTCTGGAGAGTTGCCTGGAAGGACCAGCAGCGATCTGTCCTGCCTCTGTAGCACAGCTGTTGATTTGTGTGGATAGTCAGATGTCCTTTGGAACACTGAAGTGGGGTGGGGGACAAAGGAACACAATGCAAGGACGAGGGAGGTTCTGTTGGCACCACACGAGCCACTGCACAGACCTGGGCAGTGAGGGGCACTGAGGGGCAGTGAGGGGCACTGAGGGACAGCAAGGGGTAGCGAGGGGCACTGAGGGACAGCGAGGGGCAGTGAGGGGCAGTAAGGGGCAGTGAAGGACAGTGAGGGGTAGCGAGGGGCAGGAGGCTGGAAAGGGCACACGGCCAGCTGGCAAGGCCAAGGGCCAGAAGGAATAGTGCGGGGAGTGAGGCCACGTGGGCCTGGGCTTCTCCAGCCGAGGGGGCACTGGCGTGAGCTCTCCTGCCATTTCTCCTCAGACGCGGCACCCACTTCTTACTGTGATGGGAGCGGAACTGCTGACCCCGATGTGGCACCTTTCTGGCAGTTCGAATCCAGCCGCCCCGTCTATGTGATGCACGGCCTCAGAACACCTGCTGGGGGCTCAGCTATGAGCCGGTTCTCTCTAGCACAGTGAGCTTGAAAATAAGCGGGTGGCACCCTGAGGCAGTACTCACCAGACCTCACCAAACAGCGGCCAACAAATGACTCGAAGGAACACTGTGCATTGTCAAACCAGAAAGGAAATACAATGTTTAATGGGCCACTCTTTCCAGCTCGTTCCATGCCCCGTAGCATTTGACCAGCTCTGTGTACAGTCCCTGACATTCTCCTCTAGAATTACAGGAAAGTACATATTGCTTAAGTTGTGCTGCCAACCCAAAGGCTCGCGGTTCAAATCCACCAGCTGCTCCGTGGGGGAAGGATGACCATTATCTTTCTGCTTGATTTACAGCCTCTAGAACCCATTAGAGGCTCAGTGGTGAGTTAGTGCCCTCTTGATGGTACATAAAAACAAACAAAAAATCCCCAATTTCCTCCTTGTCTTCTAATTCTAGAAAGCATTATGAGAGTATATTGTCTACCAGTCAATTACTCATGTTCTATTCATCAAACTGCTCAATTCTTATAAATGGAAACGTGAATATTCCAAATGACTTTTGCATATGTACAGTGTGGTATAATCCTAGCACTGTAATGTAAGATGCCCTGGCTTGTTACAGCTCCGGGAGACACTCTGTTGAAAATCATGCCTTCTCGTTCATGTCCATAGAGAATTCTAAGTTTATCCTTTGACACGTTTTACTGTAGAGAATAGATACACTGTGAAATAATCAGAAAAGTGAAAGGATTCTTATTTTTAAAAATCGCATCTCCTGAATAAGAGAGATTTAAGAGAAGAAACAAAGTGGCCTTGAGGGCCTGTTGTTTAGTTTTCTGTTTATTATTTATTCTTTTTGTTAATTTTAATGAAAGTTTACAGAGACTTAGGGTTTCCATTCATTCATTGTTGAACTTTTCTCCCTGCCCACCCCTTCCCCCCCAATTCACTCTTCTCCTTGAAAAGTAAAACTGTTTCATTGTTATGCAATCCCTCCCCCCAACTGCATTCCACTATGCAGCCTTCATTCTGGACTCCTGTCATGACAATAATACCCAATCATATATCCCTTTTAAACAGTTCTCTCCCTCCTCTTTCTTTAGTACCTTCTGCTCCTGGCCCTGCTGTTTGAGCCAGTGAGGAAGAGCTGGGTTCTCGGCCGCAGCCTCGAGCTGTGGACTGCATGCCACACGTGTGCATTAAATGCAGCGTTTGCACAGAATGAGGAGACAGCAGAGAGGAACAAATTCACAAGCCTCCTGCCCATATTTAAATACCCTCCGGCACTTTAATCCTTGTCCATTCTTTACTCTAGTAAAACTGTCACTGAACCAAAAGCTATATCCTTGTAAAGACCCCGCACTGTCAGAGAGGAGAGCTTCTTGGCTCAGCTGAAGGGGTCGCACGTCACTTTTCTGCTTGAATTACGGCCATTTCCCTCACTAGTTCTCTCTCTCATCTGCTGTGACGAGAGGATGGGCTGGCGTAGCTGTCCCTGTGGAGCGCCATTTGTAAAGTCGATTTATGGTGCAGATTTGCATGCTAAGTGCCTCTCTGATGAGAAGGACTCACCAAGACAGCGTGTTTATGTCGCCGTTTGTGCATTTCAATGGGATTCTGAAGCAGGCCCAAGTCAGACGCACAGCCAACTCCGGATCCCTCTCTGAGGTCAGAGACAGGCGCTTCCTGTTGGAGAAGGCTCTTCTGTGAGCCTGCAGTCATTAGCACCATCACAGGCACTTCTCCATCATCTCACTTGTGCTAAATGAGTCGCTTTAAAATGTTGAGTGTTTTGGTATTGTCATGAAAGGAATATATTTAAATTCATGATTTACTAGAATTCTAAGATCTGGAGTTTAAAGGGAGTTTCTAAAAACACTTTGGCTCATAGGATTCCCTGTGTTGGTCTGGGCTGTTGCGAGTGCCCCTGAGTTTGATTCTGACTCCCAGGGCCCCATACAGCAGGGCTGCTCCAGAAGGTCCCTGTCACTTCAGCTTCTCTTTCCTGGGTTCTTCGGAACCTTGTGTCACAAGGTCCACCCCGTTGCTGCAGTCACGGGTCAGCCCATCTCATCGAGGATCTTCCTGTGTTTGGCTAACCCTCTGCCTTTCACAGCATGATATATTTTTTATACACTAGCGTCTCCTCATAAATACCCCAGGCATGTGAGCGAAGGTTTCCTCCTCTTCCTCTAAGATTGTAGTGTTGTTTTTGAGGCAGTCTAAACATGTTATACTAATTCCACCTCATTCACAGCAAAAAGATCCCTGTGCCCACGTGAGCAGAAACCTTCATATGTTGTTAGTTTCCACGCATGTTTGTTTTGGTGGGGGCATAATTTAATGCACAACAGCCCCATTGATGGGAGCCCCATTGAGCAGCTGAGGTGCCGCTGGGCAGCTCCAACGCTGTGACATGTACTCGGAAGGTTAAAGCCATCGCCCCGTCTCTGTTAGGTGCACGTTGGAGGTGCGGGCTGTCGCTGGTTCTGTTACTACATTGTCAGTCATGTAATATTATTGACAGTCGTAAGGGAGCTTTGTGACACTTGTGAGGGCGGTGTCTTCCATAGGGAGTTGTGCTGAAATTGACTGGTTCAAATCCACCAACTCCCACAGTGGACAAAGATGGGCAATTGAAAGTCTCTAAATGTCCACTAGGTAGAGTCAGCAGTGAGTGGCCTTTGACTTAGTGGCAGTGAGTGAGTGAAGGAGGCACATTGTAAACCCTGCTGTGGTGCCGTTGGTCTGACAGTCCACGTGCCATGATGCCGTTGGTCTAACAGCCTGCGTGCCATGGTGCCATTGGTCCAACAGTCCACATGCTGTGGTGCCATTGGTCTGACAGTCCACGTCCCATGGTGCCATAGTTCTGAAAGCCCGCAGGCCGTGGTGCCGTTGGTCTGACAGCCCACATGCTGTGGTGCCATTGGTCTGACAGCCCACATGCTGTGGTATCACCTTGTGCTCTGTAGGGCTTTCTGGAACATCATGGAAGCTCATCCTCAGTTACTTTTCCTGCTGCTGCTGTTGGATGATGTCACGCTGACTCGAGGCATGGCTGAGGTGGTCCAAACCAGCACCCTTATTCAGCGGCTGTGGAACCCGTTTGTATCCCTGGCACATGGTTGGCACCTGGATGTCTGAGATAATGAGTGGGGGAAGGAGGGAGAAACGTTACTCTTGACATCTCCTGAGCACCTGAAACGTCTTTCTAACTCTCCTGACGCACTAAATCTAAGTGTGCAAAGAGCTTCTGGGCGGCAGTGAAGGACTTATGGAGGAAATGGACTTCGCCATGAAAATACAACTGCAAATATGAGGACTCGGCAAGATATCGGGGAGAAGAGAGGAAGGGAGGGCTTTGAGTTTTATGGAAATATTGAGTAGAAATAAAGAAATACAAATGCTTGTAAGAAGATTGGCCTTTTGCCATGCCTCATGCCCCTAACTTGATGAGATCTGAGTCTGAAATTTACCTTTTTATTGATTGATGTTTTTGTGAGTCAGAGTCAGAATTGACCCATGGCTTACCCCCCAGTGGCTTTTCAGAGGTGGCTCACTACAAGGGGATATTGCCCATCCTTCATACCCATACCCATGAAGCAGCTGACGGATTTGAACCCCATGCCTTTGGGACTGCAGTGCAGTTTCTTGTCCATAGGCCACTGTACTTTCTCATTTGTTCCCTGAGTGTACACAGCATGCCATTGACAGAGAATTAAAGTAACTGATACTAAGAGCGACACTTGGTTATCAGTGGTTTTATGAAGTAGGTGCGGAGAAACCATGAGGTTTGTGGAATGTTGAACATGAAGAATTTAAGCAGAAAGCCCATGGCTGTGGCTTAATTAGCCTTCAATCCACTGACTTAGAAAATGACCTGTTAGAGTAATATTCATGTGTACATGCATGCAAGGTGCCATGAAAACTCAATTTCAAACCGAGTTTTGCAGCAGATAGAATTTTTTTTGCAATAGGTAGAAAAATCATGTGAAGTTAAGTCTTCAGAAAATAGTCTTCTACATATTTAATATTTAGTATTAAATATTTAGACAGTCATTTAAATATTGGTTATCTAAATATTTTAAGAGACATTTAAATAGTTAGTTGTCTAAATATTTGTTGTATTTAAGTAATGGACAATTTCCATAACTTTTCAAAAATATAGAAAAATTACCTGCATCAGACCAGCCAAAGCACCATTCATTAAATGTAGGCGTGAGAGCGCCCGTGGGTTGAGTGAAGTGTGTCTACCTGAAAGAGAGGAGGTCTACGCAGACCCTTCCTCACACCCTCACAGAAGCATCACCTAATTAGCAGTTTCCTATATTTTCTGAAAGCTCCCAAATAAATTCCCATGAGAGTATGCATGCATCATCCCCTGCTCCTGACAAACCCCTGGCGGTCCCGCAGGGCAGCGTGGGACTTTGCACAGGGTTTCTGATGCAGGATCTTTACAAGAGTAGAGTGCCTTGTCTTTGTCTCAGGGGAGCTGCAAATTCTCCGTAGCCCATTACCATCGAGTAGATGTGGACTCAGTGACCCCCCAGCACAGGGTACAAATGTCCCACAGGGTCTCCAAGCTTGTAATCTTCATGGCGTGATGGTCCCTTCCAAGGAATAACCTCTCCTAGCAACATGTGCAGCGGATGAGAAACAGATTAGCAGTCGTTAGCTCCACAGAGCACTGTGGCTTTGCCTTTTCTAAGACCTGCCTGTTGATTCATGCTTGGAAGAGTGGAGGGAGAGGAAGCCCCCCAGCTGGATAGATTGATGTGGTGACTGCAGAAGTAAGCTCAAGAGTATCCGAGAGGAGGCGGCAGAACAGGATAGGACAAGATTCAGAGGCGTCATCCACAGGGTCACTCTGAGTCACTCTACGGCAGCTCACAACAACAGGAGAAATCCTAGTGGAAATGCTGCTACACCTTCGTCTCACAGAAACACTGGTGTGACACACCTCCAAGCTTTGGCTAACAGCTGAGGAGGTAGGTGAGACACAGCCCTTTCTTTGTGGATGTTGGCTTCAGGGGAAAGTTTTCATTGTAGCATATCTTCATTCTTTTCATTATAAGTGGTATCAATATATATTGTTGTTGTTAGATTCTATCAAGTCAATTGTGACTCACAGCGACCCTGTGGCCAACGTCTTTTCATTAGAAGTGATGTTAATTTATATAATGTCATTGTTTGTTCCTATTGCATTCTGACATGTGCCATCCTCATAATTTCTTTTTTAGTTTAATAAAATTTTTATTTTATACTGCTTTACATACAGAGTTTCTATACATTGTTTTTTACATCGGTTCTTTCCCATTTCCTTTACCTAGCCCTCCATCCACCCATCACATTGTGCAACTCTATGATTAACCACCCCCCACCCATCTACTCCCACCCTCCCTCCTTGTATCCTCATACATGTTCTACAAAAATGGTCTTATACAGTATTTGTCCTTATGAGACTGAGTTCACTTAGCATAATGCTCTCCAGTCCCTCCCAAGTCAGGTAGTGATTTACAAAAGCATCTTTCCTGCTTGCTGCATAGTATTCCATCATGGGAAAGTACTGTAATTTCTCAGTCCATCCTATTGAGGTTGGACACTTGGGCTTTCCCCATGTTCTTGTGATAGTACCTAACACTGCTATGAACACCGGTGTACATCCTTGTAACTTCTGATATACTTTATTCATTGCCACATTGTGTCAGTCTATCTGGTTGAGGGTTTTCTGTTCTTTTGTTAACCCTTTACCTTTCCAAGCATAAAGTGCATCTCCAAAGAACAGCCTCTCCTAAGCAATATGTCTAAAGTATTCTTTGCCTCCAAGGAGCACTCTGGCTGTGCTTTTTTCAAGATAGATCTGTTTGTTTTTTTGACAGTCTATGGGATAGTCAGTGCTCTTCTCCAACACCACAGTTCAAAGGCATCAATTCTTCTTCTGTCATCCATATTCAGTGTCCAGCTCTCAACTGCATAGGAAGGGGATGAAAAGACCATGGCCTAAATCAGGCACACCTTAGTCTTCAAAAAGTTATCACTTGTTCTCAGTAATTTGGAGAGGTCCCTGACTGTGGTCTTTCCCAGTGAAATATGTATCCTGATCTCCTGATTGATACTGAGGAAATTGATTGTGGACCAAGTAAATGGAAGTCATTGACAATTTCAGTCTTTTTCCTTCTGTCATGATACTGCTTACCAGTGCCATGGTGAGAATTTTTGTTTCTGATGTGCAATCCACATTGGAGTCTTTGATCTTCAGTAAGTGCTTCAGCTCTTCCTCACTTTCAGGAAACATGGTTGTATCATGTGTATAAAGTCAGTTTTGATGAGTCTTCCTCTGATACTGATGTCTCATTCTTCTTCATACAGTCCAGCTTCTAGAATTAGTTTCTTAGCAAACAGATTGAATGGAGAAAGGATACAACCCTGATGCACACCTTTGCTGACTTTAAACCATGTAGTGGTCCCGGTTCTATAAATTCCACACTCTGGTCTTTGAAATTACTTGCTGTACATCAGAGAGCTGATCAATGACTAAAGATAGCAGAAGAAGAATCAATGCTTTTGAGTTCTTGTGCTATAGAAGAGTATTGAATGTACCATGGACTTCCAAGAGAACAAACAGGTCTGTCCTAGAGAGAGTGAAACCAAGTTGTTCCCTGGAGGCAAGGATGTTGAAGTTCCATCTCACATGCTTTGGGCATGTTTCCAGGAGGGACCATATCTTGGAGAAGACATAATGCTTGGAAAGGTAGAGGGACAGCGCAGGAGAGGAAGACCCTGGATGAGATCGATTGATACAGTAACTAGGGTCATTGGAGTAGGAATGTTGGAGACAGATTGGCTCATGATAGGGCAGAGTTCAGAGCTATGATCCATGGGGTCACTCTGAGTCCAGTCAGCCCAAAGACATATAAAACAAACAACAGTATTTCCTTGCTCTTGGCCTCTTGGTCTAGGTAGAAGTTTTACATGAACACAGTTAAGTGTTCTGGGTTACCCATTCTTCTTTATGTTGTTGTTGTTGAAAAAAGTGCTGTTGAGTCGTAGGCGACTCATAGTTACCCTGTGGACAAAAGTCCTCAGCACATGTGTGACTTTCTTCCTTTCTCCACGTTCATAGAGTTTCCAGAGGCAAGCTATGTCAGAAGTGGATGCCTCTCCTGCTTCCAAGCTTGTTTTAACCGGGCAGCTCCACCAGACACTGTCCGCCATGGGTAACCATTATCTCATTTGACATGTCAGTGTCACAGTGTTCAACTTCACAGTAGTCACGAGTTACTTCTGTACAGCACGTGGACACACCAGGGCTATAATTGGTCCTAATGTTAGCTGTAATATTGTTATGACCCACACAGTCAAATACCTTTACATAGTAAAAAAAAAAGCATGAATAGACATTCTTCTATATTCTCTGCTTTCATCCAGGATCCATCAGACATCAGCAGTGATATCCTGGATCATGTGGCATCTTTGAAACCCAGCTTGAACATCTGGAAGTTCTCTATGTGTTTTTCTAGCAGATTTTGAATTAACTTCATCAGTATTTGCTTACATGTGATATTAATGATATTTTCACATTATCATTAATTATTTAATGACTATGAAGTTAATTATTTAAGTTCACATTATCATTAATTATTTAATGAAGGGAATCCATGTTTGTTCCAATTCTCAATGAAGATGATCCAACAGAATGAAGAAATTCTTTAACAACATCATTAATATCACATACAAAAAATTTACATTACTTATATGCAAAGGGAATTGTATGTGATGTTTGTTACTGTAAAGAATTGTAAAGCATTCTCATGCCTTCAGCGTTCATTCTTGTGTAGGACCATGAGCTCTTACTGAGTGTGCAGCTGGTTGGCACCCCCACAGGCATATGTGCTGTACAGCTTGGGTTTCCCATAGCCACAGCCTCCCACGCCACCCGTGTTCCCAGCAGTTCCCCTGGGCATGTTGCGTGGTTAACATTCTCTGTGCTTTCCTGCATTTTGGCAGATGAACCAACCCAGAGGGATTTTGGAAGAGCTGTGATGTTTCCCTCGTGGGGTAAAACCCGAGAACCCAGTGGAACATGGTTCTCATGCTGGTGGGTTCTGGGTGGGTGTGGACCCACAGAAGCCGGCTACTTGGAATGTTTCCTAAAGGGATTTTCTCCTCACTTGTCATTTCTCAATTCTACCACAGAGATCGTCGGAGGATTTTTTTCTTTTTCTTTTTTTAAAATGCTGGTTTATTTACAAAGTTCGTATACGTTGTTTTCCACACAGGATCTTTCCCATTGCCTTCACTACCTGTCCCTCCACCCATAAAACTGTATGACTCTATGACTAACCACCCTCCACCCCCCACCTATCCTCACTCCTCTGCTCCCATTCTCCACCCCTACTCTTGGATCCTCATACTCATTCTACAGGAATGGTTTCATACAATAATTGTCCTTATGGGACTGAGTTCACTCAGCATAATGCTCTCCAGTCCTTCCCAAGTTGACTTACAAAATCATTGGTCCTGCGTGCTGCATAGTATTCCATTTTGTGAATGTACAATAGTTTCTCGATCCATTTGTTTGTGGTTGGACATCTGGGCTGTTTCCATGTTCTTGCGATGGTGCATAGTGCTGCTGTGAACATTAGTGTCCAAGGCTCTGTTTGTGCCTCAGTTTTCATTCTCTCGGGGTATATTCCAATCAGTGGGATAGCTGGGTCATATGGGATTCCTGTGTTCAACATTCTGAAGAAACGCCAAACTCAGAGGATTTTTAATGACACAGTGTAAAAGATTAGGTAAGTTTATAACATGTTAGGTAAAATACTGATCAGTATGAATGCTTTCTTCAAGCTGGTGACATTCTGTCCTTAAAAAAAGAGTGGATTTATCCCCCTCCACAGTCTCTGTCCAGACTATAAAACCCTTGAGTCTAGACAAATGACTGAGCTCTAATAACAATGGCTTTGTGGACACTAACATTTACATTTTAGATAATTTTCACGTCATGAAATATTATTACTCTCTTGGCTTTCTTTCCAAGTGTCAATGTAATTCTTAAAAGTGGGGGGAATGGGGAAGGAGCAAAGGACCTGAGGGTCGGGAGGCGGAAATCATAGGGTCGCAGAGTTTGGTGGGTAGAGGAAAAGGGTGAAGGTATTAGGAAAAGTCCAGTGGGGACCTGGGAGGACAGGATGATGGTGGGCGCAGATCAATGGTAATTGATTTTATAAAGCACAATGAGTGGGAATGATCATAAAACACACAATGTGAATGAAGGATGTTTGAAACACAGAATATATGAATGAAATACAGTGTTTAGAAGTCGTGTATGCAAATCTATGTATGTATTTTTTAGAATGATTTCCCACAGTCAGCCTTTGGCAAGAGTTTGCCCAGGATCCACAGTGTGTAGGTCTGGATTTTAACAACTGGGCTGACTGACCGCGTGTGGCTCGGCTCTGCTGCGGCCTTTCTGCTTTTTCTCTCCACCTCCATGTCCTCACTGACTTTGTATTTTCTCCTGCTCCCCCTGTGGTGTTGCCCCTCACCCATCCTGATGTGTGGGAGCTGCGTGCCCCTCCTCGCCCCCACCCTGCTCATCAGAGGTCCCGTCCTGTCACAAGCTCCATGGGGCCGAGGAGCACGGCACACTTCATTACACGGTGTGCGCGCTGGACACGCGGTCCCCATTCAAGGAAATGCCCCCTCCAAGCCCCTGTGCAGGAGGCAACACAGGGGTCTTCATAGTTCTCTGACCTGTTGACTTGATCCTTGCTTTGAATTTTAAAAAGTTTACTTAATGGGAAGAAGCTTGTTGAAATAAAAGTAAATTAACAAAACCCAACCCACGCCACTGGTTCAGTTGTGATCACAGGAACCTCCTTTGGGTTTCTGAGCGTGTCAGTGTTGACGGGAGTGGAGTGTGCACCCTCCTCCATGAGGAGACATGGTCCTAACCATGGGCCGTCCAGACGGCGAGGACGCGGCTGCTGTGTCCCTGAGCTTTCTTATGTTCCTTCTAAAGGAGGTCAGTAACAGCGTACTGCACCTGTTGTTTGATGAAATGTGCAGGAAGCCCTAAAGCCTGATACCCAGGAGTCTCTTCACAGGCAGTCAGCACCTGTTGTTTCTCCTTTACCCAAATTCCACCTGAAACTTGACTTAACATCCGAGGGTGCAATGAACGCTCTTAAGCTAATGACCGTGAAATAGCAATCTAACCTGACATTTAGTGGAGCGGAAGGGTGGTTTTCCCACCTGAGGGGACCACATGACCTACAGGCTCGGTGGCCATGCATCCTGGTGTGACATCAGCTGTTATCAGGATCTTTCGGGAGCCATGAGCACTGCACTGCCCTAAAGCAGTCCCCGTGTGGAAATCTCCTGCAGGCTTGCCTGCGTCGGGGAGAACTGATAATGGGAAAACAGACGCAGTTCAACACAGCATGATATTTTTCACGCATCTTCCAGAGCCTCTGCCAAGGTACAGAGTGGATCTTGTTTGTGGAACTGTGCATAGATTCCCCTTTCCCATTCCATTGTGGTCATGGTGTCTCCTGCATCTGTTGGCCTGTTAGCTGAGAATTCATCCCTGGAGAGTCGGACTGAGGGCCCAGCCCAGGGAGGAGCTGCCTCCATCACCCACAGGCACCCTGCTCATCTAGGATGCTGGACAGCTTCTTCTCCCCATTGGTCGTAAATCACAACTCACCCACCCTTCCAGAGTGGTAGCAGCTAGGCAGGTCTCTGCTTGGGATTCGTGTGGGGAATGGAAGGGCAGAGGGAGGTGCGAGGGTACCCCTACTGTGACCCATGCCAGTGTGTGTGTGTATACACCTATATGCACATATTTTATATCAAACTAGTAAGCTTTCTCTGAGAATTATCATTTATGATCATATATGCTTTAGTTATAAAAACATCTGCCGATGGCCTTACTCATTCATATTTATTTGTTTCTCTCTCACTTACACACACACACACACACACACACACACACACATATTCTCCACAAGGCAGGTTGACTTAGTAACAGTGAGCTCAGGCATATCAGACGTCATGAGGAAGCTGCAAGACAGAGTTCAGATCTGCTGCTTATATGTTCACTAAAAGTCCTAGTTGGCTTGATAGCACTCAACAAAACAACATTCATGTGTGAGTGTATACACACACACACACACACACACACACACACACACTGGCATCCACTTCCTAAACAACACGCCTCTGGAAACTCTATGAAATTTGATAAATGACACTAGTTCTGTGTATATCTCTGTGTGTGTGTATATATATACACACAGATAGAGGGCTGCTTTAAAGTCTGGGAAGATGAGTGGAACAGCTGGATTCTACAAAGGTGTGTTTTCTGTTTCGGTTGAGGCTTGGATGTGGTCTGTTGCTGTCCTTCCTTCCAATCCGTCTGGACCCAGGCTGTGTAAAAGCACCTACATAAAGGCTGATGGCCTTCCTCCCCTCGTGAGGAGGACTGTTAATTGCTGTCATTCCACACCTGGCTATTCCAGGATCCCTTGGTCTTTCCTGTGGATTTACACCTCATAAATTCACTGCTTCTAGAATTGGTGACCACAAGCCATCTTATCCTGGCCTAGCCTGCTGAAGGCTTTCCGTAACTGAGACATCTCTTCAGCAAATATCCGTACATTCATCAGAAAGCTTGCTTAGCGGAATGTTGGGAGCATTTCATCCTGGGACCTTCAGCCTTTTCTCCAATCCAGCCTGGATCCCAGGCAATGCTCGCCTTACCTTTTTCCAGAAAGCAAGTGTGTAATTAGAGCCTTTGTTTTAAATGCTGTGACTAATCTTGTAACCTAATCTCTAATGCCCGATATCTAAGGTTGTACATACAGCGAAGTCACATCCAGTAATCTTGTATTGAGTACCTGTCAATAATAGCAAATCTGAAACAGAGCAAACTAATCGGGATCAATAGTTCTTCCTTTGTCTGAAAATGCTTGCCTCTTGTTGAGACATGATGTCATTCTTAGTCCTGATAGAAAACAGATAATACAGTATAAACTGGAATAAACCATCTCACATGTGGTAACAAGAATCCCCAGAGAATTGGTCCAGGTACACGATGGACTGTTGATTTGCTTAAGACAAAGAAGCTTTTTTACATTAGAGAGCAAGATTAATGGAAGAGAAGCTCTGTGTGTGTGTGTGTGTGTGTGTGTGTGTGTGTGTGTGTGTGTGTGTGT
>NW_006399805.1:14973959-15004140 GCF_000299155.1 Elephantulus edwardii
TGTGTCTGTGTCTGTGTGTGTAGACTTTCTTTTATTGCTCCTTGTGTGTTTGCATCATCCAGAAGCTTGTTCAGCATTCTCCTTTCATTGTAGCAGCAGCATCGTAGAAGTCTCTGTTATATGTAGATACAAAGGCATAGAGGAAAGTGGAGGTGGGAGGAAAGAAGGATTAATATTCATTATTTTGTAACAGTCCCTCCTCTTTTCTGGGTAAGCAGAAGTTACTATAAATCTGTTGTATACTAGGAGTGAGAATAAGAGCTTTTCAGTGCTTGACTATCTTGAATTTGTACCAAGTAATCTCCTACTGCTTTTCCTTTAAACAGGTTCTCAGTGACCTGAGCAGGGCCACCACTTCAGGGGGCACATAACAACAACAACAACGGTGACCACAGTAATGAGTTTGAACAAGGCAGACATTGTGGTGCTGGCTCAGGACATCTGTTGTTGATAGTTCCACTTAGCTCAGCAGAGCACCCCAGCAACTTAGAACATGGGTCCTCTAAAGTGACTCTCAGGGACAGGGATCTGTTTTGGCAAAGTAGCTAGATGGCTTCTAACTTACTTGTTTCCTTGTGAAGATTTAGATTTGGACTAACGCCACTACAGATCTTTTTTGTTGTTGTTTTTTACTGCAAATCTTTTGTAACAAATTGGGCTTTACTATTGGAAGCTGGAAAAATTAACAAAAGCAAAATGGCCTCAAGAGATGAACTTCAAGTTATGGGGTTCCATGAATGTAAAAAAAAAATCTTTGTTTAGAAAAATACGGGTTTAAGAAATAAGCATGGGGTTGGTTCAGGGTGTGAACGAAGTGTGTTGAAATATGGAAAGTAGCTTTAGTAGTAGTTTACCAAGAGTGGAAGGGATGTGTGTAATTACCACGGTGGTGTAGCGGTTAAGTGCTTACCTGACAGTCATTAACAAGTGCCCTTGCTGCTGGGCCCACTTGTGGATGCTCCCTGGGCAGCCTTGGAATGCACGGACGTGAAGGAGGTGCAGCCACACAGCACTTGCTCTCTGTTAACACTTATGCCAAAAATACCCCGGCCAGTGATCTAAGAAAGCACACAAGGTGTAGGGATGATTGTATGGAACAGAGTGACTGGAGGAATGTGTGAAACACAATGTATATAAACCAAGCGCAATGTATATGAATTTTGTATGCAAACCGACATAAAATACATCTTTTTAAAAGGCCCACTGGTTCTCATGAGGCACTCACCTCATGGAAACAGGGTCCCGAGACCAGCGGTGCGAAGTGGGACAGCCCTGGACCGCTCCGTCACATGCCGGCTTATTTTCATTCCAATCTGCAGTCTTCCCAGGAGCTCTTGAGCTGCATTTGAAGGTTCATATTTAGATGCTTGAAGAGGAACCTCGCTGAGCACAGATGACGCGCACTGCTCCCTGGGAACCTCCCCCTTCGTGAACACCCCTCTTCATTGTTCTCATCCCTTGTGAATCCAGGAAGCTTCCAGTCCGGGGGTGGACTGCTCCATCCGGCAGTTCTGAGTGAACCGCATGAGTTCAAACGTAGCACGTTCCAAAATGCAACAATTAACTGGAACGTTCATTCCTGTATCTGTGAAGATCAAGTCTATTTTTCATTGTACTTTAAAACGCTGCCTGTTTTTACAAGATAAATTAAAATTATCTTTATAGATGAGCTCTTCAACTCAGTTAAGCAACTAAATAGATTTTGCTGTGTTATTCAAGTCACGCTTTATATTCGTAAACTTCCGTCAGATTTATGCTGAGTCTCAAACTTGGGGGACAAGCGGTTGAGTTACCCTGATTCTGGGTGCCCTCTGATTGCTCCCCTGGCCTCACCTGTATCACAGAATTGAGAAAGTACATGCTGGGCAGTCATGCCAAGAGTATAGCATCAAAAGAAGGAAGAGTCCCTGTAACACAGAAAGAGGGAGTGTTCGCCTCTGATCGTGGACATCGGACATCAGTAGCTGCGTTTGTTCCTGCCTTCTTGTGGAAGACGCTGCTAAAGACGGTGGGGTTCAATTGTCTGTACTGGCTTACTGTTTTATCAGAACCACTTTACTAGAAAGACCTCCAACAAGACAGATTGAAGCAGGGATTGTAACAAGGAGTGTGAGGGTGGCAGGATTGTGAAGGATGGTACGGGCGGGGACAAGGTCCACACCTGTTCATAGGGTCGCTATGAGTTAGAGTCAGTGGGGGCTGCAGGACCCACTGTAGACCATAAAGCAACGAAAGAAATGCTTCTGTCTTTGCTGTCATGTGAATGCCCCGTAAACGTGAGCTCACACCTGGGGATAAGACATTCACGCGTGTTAGCGCCTGTGCCATGCCCTGACCAAGTAATATTTCAAATTGTAATTGAGTTTTTGAAAGGGCTTAAAATACTGAGGGTGGCTAGAGTTCACCATCAAGGCCCTGAGGATCCTGTGTGAGGAGAGTGTCGGTGTGGTTTGCACCTTCCTGTGGGGATCAGATTGGAATGGGATCAGGGAGCTGCCCTGTCTTCCAGCCAAGGTAGAGCCCCTTAGTCTCTGTACCTGGGCTACAGGAGCACGCCTTGAGTGTAGAGACAAAAACCTGGTGCTCTTCCCTGGGAATGTGGGCTCCAGTGTGGGCAGGAGTCCCTCAGGGTCTAAAAGACTTTCTAGGTGGATTCTACCTGTGGGGTGCTGGCACAGCATG
Organism: Elephantulus edwardii; assembly: GCF_000299155.1. Lineage (NCBI taxonomy): Eukaryota > Metazoa > Chordata > Mammalia > Macroscelidea > Macroscelididae > Elephantulus > Elephantulus edwardii. The sequence goes on from NW_006399805.1 coordinate 14,976,642, forward strand.
TGGGGGTGTCAATGAGGGCATTTCCCCCTGGAAAGATGGCTGAGCTCATGTCCCAGACAGACTCACCTACGTTGGACCTAGTCATATTCCTTTGTGTCATGAAGATATTTGTTGAGAGTGGTACACACCTGATGTCTTGCATACTTTGGTCCCGGAGGAGTCAGGACCAGACCGTGTAGTCAGTGAGGCCCGACACTCCCCACCTGCAAGGGTCGGTGACTGTGGGTGCCAGCCTCCAGCAGCGGTGTCAGCCAGCCACCTTTGTAATGACTCTGTTGGCATTCTTCAGCTCATTGGGCCTTTACACCAGTACATGAGGACATCGTCCATGGTACTCATCAGTGGCCTTGATGGTGGACGTCACTGAGTCAACTCCTGCCCATAACGACCCCATGCCCAGCACAGGGAAACCACGGCCAATCCATCTCCACTCTCTCTCTGCTCGAGCCGGTGAGGCCGGCACTGTGTTCATGCCCTTGGTGTCTTCCTCTCTCCCTCTGGTCCTCTGCTTCTGGTGTTCTTTTGAGTTGATGTTTTTTGTCTTTTCTAAAGAGTTAATATTCTACATGGAGCTTTAAAAAACAACAAACAACACAAGTGACACTTTTATTCTTGTTAGTCGTCAGACACCTGTCTCGGATGCAGAGCAACCCCAGTGCCATGTGTGACAGAAGGAAGCCCCCTGGTTCTGTGCCACCCTCACAGCGTCTCAGGAGGACCTGTGAGCCTGGTGCTGACTCATCTGCACCTGTCTGTCTCACTGTGGGTGCTCTGCAAAGTAGACCGGGAGAGGGGTGGAGGGAGGAAAGTGTCCAATAATGAATGAGTATTTTAAAATATTAACTGGGGGAGGAGAAAGGGAGGGAGAGAAAAGTATGCAGAATGAATGAATGGAATCCAACTTTTCTTTAAACTTGTTTAAAATCACAATTTTAAATAAAGTATCATTGAAATTGATGCCTTTGAGCTGTGGTGCCGGAGAAGAGTATTGAGAGTACCATGGACTGCTAGGAAAACAAACAGATTTGTCCTGGAGAGGGTTAAACCGGGTGACTCCTTGGAGGCAAGGATTCTGAAGCTCAGTCTAACATACTTTGGACATGTTGTGAGGAGAGACCGGTCCTTGGAGAGGGACATCATGCTTGGGAGGGTGGAGGGACGGCGCAGGAGAGGAAGGCCCTCTATGAGGTGGATTGATTCAGTGACTGGGATAATCGGGATGGGAGTGTCAGAGACAGTGCGATTGGCACAGGACAGAGCGGAGTTTAGGGCTGTTGGGGTCTCTATGAGTCGCAGGTGACTCGACGGCACATAACAACAACAACAACATCATTGACATTTAAATCAAAACAAGAGACCCTGGATTTCTGTTTCACCCCGAGTCCTGCAGATGATGAGGTAACTGTTTTGATGTCTGAACTTACTGTCCCTTACACTGTTTGTCCTTGTCAGCTGCAAAGGCACAGGATCAAGTCTCTTGCTTTTGTTCTGTGTTGTATGCTCTTCCATTACAGTTATGATAATTATACTATGCTCGTTTTCATACACTGTTTCTACCCCTATTAGCTGGGTTTAGAAAGTTTCCTTATTCACTGTATATACTTAGCTGTTTCCCAGTACAGGCTATGTTCTGTATATATTTGCTTCAATGATGGAACAGGTACACAATGTAGAGATCAATCCTTGTCTTTAAAATATAAGATATTAGCTTTTTTAAATAGCTGATAAATGTATGTGCTATGTTTCAAGGAAGGCTAGGGAAACACAGAGCCAACTTTGTTATTGTTAGTTCTCAGTGAGTTGAATACGGCTCATCTGGGTCCTGTGAACAGTACAACTGAACCTTAACCTTTGCCATCCTCACATTCTGCAGTCTCTTAAAGCCCTTTGTTCCAGTCACTGTGTCAGTCCATCTCATTGAGGGTCTTCCTCTCCTTCTCTGACCTCTACCTTCTCTGGTATAATGTCTTTTTCTAAGAGCTAGCACTTCTTGATAACATGCCCAGTGTATGTCAAGACCAAGTTTCCTCGTCCTAACCTCTGAGGAGCATCCTGGTTGCACTTTTTTCAACACAGGTTTTGTTCTTTAACAGCCAGTGGTATGTATGTTCTATAGTATTCTCTAACATCACAGTTCAAAGGCACTGATTCTTCTATGGTATTTCTTATTTATTGTCCAACTTTCAGATGCACAAGAAACTATTGAAGATGCTATGGTGTGGATCAGGCACACTGTTGTCTTGAAACTAACATCATTACTTTTTTAGCACTTTGAAGAAGTATTTAAAATTATATTTTTTTCAGTTCAGTATATGTCTTTTGATTTCTTGACTGCTATTACCATGGATGGTGTATACAGATCCAAGTGAAATGAAATTGTTGACAGTTTTTCTCCATCTGCCGTGATGTGGCCTGTCGGTCCAGTAGGGAGGACTTCTGTTTCCTTGACTTTGAGGTCACGTCCATGATGAAGGCTGGACTCTTTAATCTTCTCCAGCAGTGTTTCAAGTCCTTTTCACTTTTAGCAAGCAAGGTTGTATCATCTGCGTAAAGAAGGTTATTGATGAGTCCGCCTCTAAACATGATGCCACACTCTTCTGTAGATCATCTAGTTTTCTAATGATTTTCTCATTATACAGATTGAATAGATATGGAGAAGAGGATACAACCCTGATTTAAACACCGCAGTATTCCCTTGTTCTACTCTTGTTTTATGTATAGGTTGCAAATGAGCATAAATTAAGTGTTCTGATTCTTTCTTCTCAGTACTTGTCATAATCTTATATAATCCACCCAGAATAGAGAGATTTTTAGAGATTGAAATGCCATTGTCCAGGTTATTGTCAACTTGGACATAACAGGAGACTAATGGACATGAAGACAGAATATAAAACATCCAAAATGAAATACAAAGATAATAAAAATACAAAGATAATGGAGGAAAAGAACACATCCCCCAACTCCCCACCCCTAAAAGCAGCTTATCAGTGATTGGTAAGCTCAGCTGCCTGGAGGGGGAAGTTGTGGTGGTTGTGGTGGTCGTTACATGCTGTGGAATCTCCCACAACTCATAGCAACCCTCTGTATGGCAGCTCTGAAGCCTGCCCTCTCCTAAGCCAGTCTCACTGATTACGGGAACACACCTACCTCCATTGCCCTAGTTACTGTATCAAATGAAGAAATAATGATCAAAAGTTTCAAAATGTAAAACTTGTACATTTGTCAGTCTAAGCATCAAGTATCCCCAAGTAGAGGAAAAATTAAAAAAAAAAATAACACTAAAAAACATTGTAATAAAATTAGTTAAAACCAGTGATAAAGAGTAAATGTTAAACCCTTTGAAGTCATGCTGTGAGTTTCTTAGGTTTTATCAAATACAACTCAACACAGTGATCTAAACCTAATTATTGTTTCTGTCAGTAGATGATTTTATAAAATTAAGTAGTTCCTTGGTACAGGTAATGGATTAAAAGATGAACCTGCCACTTTTTATTATTCCTTGTCGTTGTCAGATGCCATCTATTTCCGCTCTTACCCCAAGTAAGAGAGAAGGACGAACCACAATCACAGATCCTGCGCCATCTTTAAATCTATAGAATCCCTGCACTGATCTGGCTTTTTGAAGAGCTTCGGGGGGGGTTTTATGACCTTCTGCTGAACTAAGTATAATGTTCTGACGATTCCTTAGAAAGACTTCTTATGTCCCTAATGCCATATGAATTTATATGAATAGAGATAAAATATGGCATATAATTTTGGACTGAAAGTTTTAATTTTAACTGAATTCACTTATGCAGAAGTAAAAGATTGTCCAAAAGACATTAAGCAGTTGTTCTCATTGTATTCCATATGTTCCAGAAGCTGGACAAGAGATTCAAGACGTCAGGAGAGATGAAACATGCCTTGAATGGGTTTTTAATGGCACGATGGCCTTGTTGCTTTTCATAATTAACTCCCGATGTGACTGGCCTCTTGGATTTTCACTATATATTAAGCAAGCTGGGAAGGTAACATGGATATATTTAGTCAATCTTGGGACATATTGACAATGAGATATTAAGTACTTCATTAATATAGTTTTGGAGTGTGTGAAATGAAATACGGCTTTCACTCTCCAAGGTGAATTGCTGAAACTTCACAATTGCTCCCAACCAAATGAGGTGGTCAGACAGATGGGAGGGAGGGAGGGAGGGAGAGAGAGAGAGAGAGAGAGAGAGAGAGAGAGAGAGAGAGATACATGCAGATATAGATAAATTGATAATAGATGGTTTAAGAAATTTGAGAACTAATTAGAATGAATTAATACATGTCATTTTATAAGTCCACGTTACATGTTGTGTTAAAGGCAAACCAAACCAAGCCACTCATTGCTGTCAAGTCTGATGACGGGCTGATCACCCAGGGGCCTTTGGAGGCTATAATACCATGCAGGAACTTACCCATCTTTTTCCCACGGAGCTGCTGGTGGATTTGAACTACCAGGGAGACCCCACTATTTAGTCAGCAAGTAGCTTCCTCCCGCACCCCCTGAGCTCGCGTTGCATCTCCTACATGCATGTTACTACTCCAAGGGAGCTCTGTTCCCTTCCCTCCCGGCACTGTCCTGCATATGCCCTGGTTACACCTGCTGCGTCAGCCCAGGCTTTGGCTACGCACCGTCTGCCTCCCTGTGTCCCCGTGGTGGGCCTTCACATATCCCCCATCCCTGCTTCTCTCCACAGGTTGCCCCTTCTGTCATCACCTTTTGGAAACCCCTCTGATCTTTCAGTGTCTCTGTACATCCTCTTTATCCCCAATAAGTGATGAATGTGCAAGAGCAGCTGTAGTCGGATACAAACTAATCATATGGCAAACACTTGCCGAAATTAGTTACTTTATTACTGGCAACTCCATCAGGAGACAAGTCTTACCAAGAGGGTGACGGATTTTCGACCTCAGACCTCAATCCTGGCTTTTCCTACCAGAGGACAATTGGGTCCACCTTGTGCTGGTTCAAGCCATTCTCTTGTTGCTGGACCTACACACTTGGCTCCTTTTCTTCTCAGTATCACAGTGTCCATCCACAGCTGCTTCTGGACAGGATACATTCCCCACAGAGCTTGGTGAGAGGTCCGGCATGGGGCTCAATTAAGTATCAGCTTCTTCCCCTTCTGACAGTGAGGACAGAGGGCTACCTCTTTTGAGTTTGTCATTCTTTCATTGCAGACACACTGCTTCACAGTCCAGTTGGGACTGGCATCTTTTCAGATCTACAGGATCTCATGTAGAATGAGAAATACCTTTGTGTGGTAGAGAAAACTCATCTTAGAGTGAGAAGGTTAATTTAATATGCCCACCTCAGTATTTTTTCCTGGACACGGAGAAACTAGATAATTAGATGTATGGTAGCCTAAGCCCTGGTGGTGTGGTCTGCAGGAGGTTGCACTGGTGAGCTGACCTTGACACCTTATGGGGGGTGGGGGCTGAGTCCATCAGTTGCTTCATGAGAGGAAGATGGACAGTCTCTTCTGATGCAGTTTGTGGCCTTTGGAAACCTGCTTAAGGGTCATCTGTGAGTTGATAGTGAGTGAGAGAGAGAAGGCTTTCTAACAGGAATTACAAACACTGGTGGCCTCCAACAGTGGGCACCTGTTGTTTGTATTTTCAGGAAGAAAAACTGCCAGTGGGAGGAATTTGAAGAGAGAAAATATCAGACAACTGTCATTTTTATAAAGTCACTTACAGTGTGAAGTGTTCACTGTCCGTCCCCACATAAGAAGATAGGGCTGTGCTGGGTGTCGGCTCTGGAAGGTGTGCTCGGAGCACGTGCACACACCTGCAGGTCCTTGTGTCTGTTTCTTGTCGTCATACGAGTGAATATAAGAGGAGCCTCCTTTTCAGCGTATTGTTGTGCAGGGTCAGCCTGACCCATCGCTGACCCTCGGGGGGTTTCACGAGGCAGTAGGTCGCCCTGGAGGAGATGGCCTAACCTTCCTCTGTGGAGCAGCTGGTGGATTCGGACCACATGCCTAGTGTCGACAGCACAATTTCCGACCACATTGAATTCTGTACTCATTTCCGTAGTGGGAATTCTTGTGTAAGTGCAGACTAAATGGGTTTTTAAAAAAGGGAAGTCAGCAAAGATCTGAAGAAAATTGGTCAATTTCTAGAGTAAGATGACTATTAATTGTGGGGGCATAGTCACCTGGACACCTGGACTAGACGGGTTCCTTCTCACAGTGTGCACACACCGTGGCAGCCCCGTGACTAAGGGCCACCTCGTGGCTGGGTGGCTTAGCTGTCGCTAGGAAGGGTAATGTGGTCGACGGAACCAAATGTAAACCAAACGTGTCAGATTCACGGCATCTGCAGGGCCAGGTGCGCACAGATCATTCCTCCCAGACCTTGGTCATAACCGCGACCATCTCCAAGTCTCATGAACTTCCCAGAAGGGCTGCAAGGCTGAGACTGGAACTAAAGCCCCAGATCCACCCGGACTGAACCTTGCAGCCTTGGATTACTCTTTCTTTATGGGCGTGAATCTTCACATAATCTCCCCTTAAATCTCCCAAGTTCCCGTAAGTCCTTCCTACATCACTTCAGGACGTGGTACTGGTACATATGCCCTTTGTACCATCAGGTGAGAAGAGATGAGAGAACATCTCTTTCACCCAAATCCTCAGGTTTCCACCCAAAAGAGAAATCTTATGAGCTTCCAGTTTTTGATACATACAAGACCCACTTGCTATCCTGCTCCAAGGAGAAAATACCAAAGAAATAGGCCAGAAAGACCTTCTCAGGAATGCCTGATCCGCAGGAATCAAAGTCCACCTCTGGGCTTGGTTCCTGTAAAGCACATCACTTAACTGACTGTTATTTAGTTGTATTCTCCTGCACTGCTTGGTGGGGCCCTGGAGTCTTTGTTTTGCTAAGCTCATTGGGATGAAGAAGGTTTTAGTGGTTTTGATGTGGAAAACAGGCTGAGATCATAATTTATCACTCACTAAATGCCATGTCAAGCTGTAACTTAAGGTAGCTGCTTTAAAGACAGCTTGACAATCACAGACATAGTCTTGGAAGTGTCGGATGAGATTCTGTCTTCTTGCTCACAGGAGGAGGACAGAGGAGGAAGTTAGCATCGCCATTTCAGGTATGGACGCAGCACAGCGGGGCTTCAGAGGGAATGACTTGAATGGCTGGAAAGGTCCCCGGTGGGGACACCCTGACGATGACAGTGATGTGTGACTTACAGCTCGGCACGGATCAGGAGAAGAGTTTCTCATCGCCGGTGCTGGCGCCGATGACTCTGAGGAACATCACACGGAAAATGTGACTGACAGCTAGTGATGAGCTAACCTTGTATACTTATCTGAAGGCTGCTTAAAATAGCCCATCTAGTGTAAACTCCGCCCAGGGGTGGACAGTGAGGAAATCAGAGGGCTGGCTAATCTTCAGTGAGTGCTGTTCTGGAAAGTGGCTTTTGAGGTTCACATGAGAATATGCACGTTTATTAATAAAAAGTTTGTGTTAGTGATACACAGTTACATCTGTCATCCATCCATCCATCCATCCATCCATCCACCCACCCACCCATCTATTTCTAAGAAAAGTAGTGGGTTAGGGAGAAGGAGGAAGAAGGGCCCTCATCAGAAAGGATGGACACAGTGACTATGATGTTGAACTTGAGCATGTACTGTGAGGACGGTGCACATAGGGCACAGTTCATGGGGTCTTCATGAGTCATGCTCAACCCAGTGACACCTGACACACCACACACACATACATAGACACACGTGTGCATGGTAGCACTCTGGGGGTATCATTCAGAACTGAGTAATGTTTCTAACAATTCTGGATTCTTCAGTGTCTAGGCAGAGGGTGGAGCAGACAGACCATATCCACATACTTGCATATGTATATACAAACATGAATACATCCTTACCTGAGGACACGTACATATGCATGTGTACACACACACACACTCTAGGGAAGACAGATGCAGAGTGCAGATCATCAGGAACTGAGGAACAAGAGAGTGATCATTGCACCATTCATGGAAACACCAGCTTGAGTTGTGTCTTGGTGTCCAGAACTGGGAGACATGGAGCTCCATCCATCTTAACATCCCTCACCCCCACCTCCACCCCGTGGCCTCTTTACTCTTGTCCCATGACCCCAGACCAACACAGCTCCTAGGACGAATATTCCAGGGACTTCCAAGAGAATGAGCAAGTCAATCTTGAAGAACGTGAAGCCAGGGTGCTCCTCAGAGGCGAGGATGTGAAGCTCTGTCTCACAGCCTTTGGGCCTGTTGTTGGGAGGCACCAGTCCTTGGAGAAGGACGTAATGTTTGGAAAGCTGGAGCAAAAGAGATAAAGACCCTCAACAAGATGGATTGACACGAGGCTGTAGCAGTGGGCCCAGGAGTGCTGGGATAGGGCAGGTTTCAGAGCTGTTGTTTATCGGGTTGCTATGAGATGCTCTTGACTTGATGGCACACACAATTAGAAGAGTTTATTGTGTCCAGCAAAACTCTTCTGTAGTTTTCTTTGTGGGTGGGTTCACTTCCAAGTATCTCAGTTAGTAGTTGGCTGTTGTAAATAGTTTCTTAGTTTCCTTCTCTGAGTTCTCTTTGTTACTGTAGAGGATTCTCACTGATTTTTGGATATTGATCTTATATCCTGCAACCCTACTAAATTGGTCTACTAGCTCTAACAGTTTTTTTGCTGGGTCCTTGGGATTTTCTGTGTCCACTATAGTATCAGTTGAATACACGAGTTATTGTACAAAAACAGAATTGGCCCACACTGAACTATTTCAGAAGTAGCCTATGATATGAAAATGGTTAGGTGCCTTCGTGTCTACTCCAAGTCACTGCTCTTCATACACGGAGCAACGTACTGTCAGATCCTGAGCCATCCTTCCAATCTCTGCTGTGACAGAGCAAAAGCTTGGTCTGCTTTGAACTTTTATTTATTGCATTGATTATATTTTAAAATATGAAATGAATTTAAATCATTTTCATATTTAGAAAACAGTTTCTTGATAAACTTACTCATCAGACTACATCATCTGTCCTCTGTTCCTAAAACTTTTTTGGGTCCCTTTCCACTTTCTTTTTCAAGAAAACAAATGAGGACAAATAAAACCCTCCACTCACTTTCAGGTCTCCCTCCCTCCTCCCTCCCTCCTCCAAAGGTTGGTAAGAGAGTCTTTTTGGAAAGAACGACCCCTCCTTGATGGTGGAATATGCATAGGGACACAGTCCTGTTGGCTTTTCCTCCAGTGAGTTATTCTGGAGAAAAGATGAAGCCTCTTAATTATCAACTCATCTCCCCAGAGGAAATGGAAAACCACAGGCAATTAGGAGTGAACCCTCAAGCCCCTCAGGGAGGTGGGAGAGCCCCTCTCTCTCACACCCTTTCCAGAGTCTTCCTCACAAATGACTGAGCTCAGCCCAGTAGAAAACCAGAGTTCCCATGTAGGTGACACCTCAGGGACACCTCTGGTGTGCTGTAAGTAACTAGTTTAGTTTTCGTGTAGATATTTTTCTGAGGACCCTTTGTGCTGACCTGCTTCTTTGCCTGTAAAGATTCCTGTCCCTCACTCTCCACGAGTCCTGGGAACTGGGGTGGCACAGTGGGTAACATGTTGGACTGCCAGCCCAAAGGTCTCTGGTTCAATTCCATCAGTCACCCCGTGGGACAAAGATGGTCAATCTCCTAAGATCTCCGGTGTTTGAAATGGGGTAGAGGGTTGCTGTGAGTTAGACCTGACTCCATGGTGATGAGTCTGATGTGGTTACGTTAGATGTTTCTGATAACAATGATTTTTTTTAATTGTTGTTTTTATTGTGATTTGAGCAAAAGTTTACAAGACATTTTAGCTTTTCATGCAACTCTTCATATACATTTTGTATTGTTAGAATTCTCCCCGTGCACTCACACTCCTTCCTGAGATTACCCCCGCCCCGGTGGTTCACATTTCCTTTAACCCTTCCAGCCCGCCTTTCCTGTCATTAGTGTTTTGTCCAGCTATGGCAGCTCTTCCGCCTCTCGTAGACGTCTGTAGTAAGGGCCGTGAGAAAAGCACAGTGAGAGTGAGAGGAGTGGGTGGGCTGCCCAACCCTGTCTCTGAGTAATTAGCTGGGTCCTGCTGGCCCCTTTCATTAAGGGCACTGTTGTCTGGGCCGATGCGGAAGCTGAGCCGGTCATGGGTGGGGGCATCTCTGATCAAGTCAAATGTGTTTGTCATCCTCATTGATCTTCCCCATCTGGGCTCTCAGCCCTCTGGGGCCTGTTCAATAAGCTCAATGGGAAATAACACTGGCAATTTTGAAGCGAGACACCCCCAGATTAAATGCTTTTGGAATTGTTTTTGTTTCCTGCTGAGCGAGAGAAGACTGTATATCAGAGGGTCCTATTTTCCTGCTTTGTAACTGTCAAGTTTCCTTGGGAAATGCATACTGAAATAAATCCAAAATAAACAACGGGTGAAGCTGCTCACTGTCCAGCAAGACCGCATTAGCTCACGCGATGCACGTGCGGCCCCTGTGTGTGTGATGCTGCGTGTCCACTGCTGGATCTAACGGCTGAGCCTCTTCTGCGGATTCATCAAGCGCTCTTGCAGGGTGTGCGGTGGAGACCAGTCCACGGAAGGACTGTTGGTGGAGCCACCTATTGTGACAGAGGTCAATGAGCATTGTTTGGTTTTGGAGGACAATGTACAAGAGTTTAAGTAAATCATTTTATAAATGTTTGCGTGCTTTCCAGAGTGGGTGTCTTAGCAGAAGGCACAGTGAGAATGAGATTTCCTGGACAACAGGGAACCGTCAGGAGGGGCCCGAGACAGCAGTTTGCCTACATGCCCACAGTCCAGGGTGACAGGAGAGGAACGGAGGGTGACATGGGGAAGCCTGGCGAGGTGGGGACAACCCAGGGGGACACGGGGTTTCCAGAGTTTTAAGAGGCCGCATCTGAATGACACCTCACAAATGCGGTGCTGTGCTGGGGCCTATGGACAGCTTGTCAGCAATCAGGAGAGCGTCCCTGGACCTGGGGTGGCGGGGTGGTCAGTCAGGTGGGGAAACCCCTGGGAAAGAGCAAAGCAGAAGTTGGCCAAGTCTGTTTCCAGCTTCCTCGGAACACTCCTTCAGAACTCCCTGAAACACGGGACGGTGATACCACGCTTAGTGGAGATGACAGAGCCTCTGCGGTGGGATTGCAGTGCAGGAGTGACCAGCCAGAGCTGGAGGGTTGGAGGCCATGCCTGAGATGTGGGGCCAGGGACCCACGTGACCACTGTCCCCTGTGCCCTGCAGAACGGATGCGGGAAGGCAGGCCCTGCCTCCCTGGCAGTCGTCTGTTGTGAGTGCTGTACCCGGTCCATGCTTTCTGGAATGCTCTAGATGATGTTCTCTGCACAGCAGAGAAGAACTGCATACGGCCATTCTCGGGTCCCTCCTCTCCGCTTCCTCTCGTCACAGGCAGGGGCACTGCCCCCCAGGATTCTCAGGGAGACTATGGCTGCTGCACCCAGAGTTCTTGGAAGAGCGCAAGGAAGGCAGCGTTCAGGAGGGAGACACCATTGCTCCTCAGTCCTCTGGACAGGTCCTGACAACATATTTCCCCAGTGAAATTCTTTTTTTTTATGTCCTCACTGCTGGTGCCGAGAGTGTTGATTATGGAACCAAGCAAGCAAAACTTGTTAACAATTTCTGTCACTTCTCCGTCTATCATGATACTGCCAGTAGACCCAGTGTTGAGAAGCTTTGTTTTCTTAATGTTAAGCTTCAATCCATATTGAAGACTACAGTCCTTGACTTTCTGCAGCAAGCAGTTCAGGTTCTCAGTTTCAGCGAGCAAGGTTGTGTCATGTGCATAATGTAGGTTGTTGAGGAGTCTTCCTCCAATCCTGATGCCACATCCTCCTCACAAAGTCCACCCTCCCGAATGATCTGTTCCACATATAGACTGAAAAGGTATGGAGAGGATGCACCCCTGACATACACCTTTCCTGACTTTGAACCACGCAGGGTTTCCTTCCTCTGTCCAGAGGCTGGGCTCCTCCCATGGCGTGTAACTGCACACACGGCCGCATGCCCTTCCTTTTCTCTGTCCTGTGTCTCTGCTCCTCTGTTGGAAGGACCCCAGGCCTCTAAGATTAGGCTTTGCTCCAGAGGGGCCTCACGGTAATGATTCTCCCTCTCAGAGCCACCTCCCTAGCAAGCGGGGTCAGCGGTCAGCAGTGCTTCGTTCTGGGACACACTCCGTTCTGAGCAGCTTTGCTCTTCTGGGCCCTGAGTGGCTCCCCCTCATAGCGCCATGAGTCCAGCAGGAGCCCCGTCCTGCGCCGGCCTCACCACCTCCCCTGCTTTACACCCACTGCTGTAGTCACCAGGCCTGTCCATCTCGTGAGGACCGCAGCATAGGAGACAGGACTGACCCCGTGTCCTTGAAGACTCACGGGGCCACATTCTTCCCTTGGAGAGGGCTGCTTCCACCCTGTTCACATGCGTCCTTCTCTTGATTTCCTTTGCAGCTTTAATTTGTGCTGGGTGTGTGTCACAGTGAATATTTTTGAAGTGCATGTCCATGGAATTTGTCTATTTTTATTATTTTCTCTCTTTTGTCATCAAGGCATTTGAAGCTGCAAAGGTAATTCCTGGGAAGGGGTGGTGGATGTTACTTCCTGGATGGGCGCCATGTGAATGTTCAGAAATCATTACATAAATTGTTGAGTGGTGGCCAGGTCCTTAGGGCCCCTGGGGAAAGACGGACAGTCCCTTCCTGCTGCAGTCACAGCTGCAGAGACCTGATGGAGGCCCGCTGGTCTGCAAGACCCAGACGGAGGACGTGGACGAAGGACGAGTGGGAGCTTCTTCCAGGCCAGCATTGACTTTGACTTAAGCCATTTAATCCTTCATGGCAGCCTGTTGTCCCACCAACTTTGGTGGTAGAAAATTCCAGAAGTTCCTGTCTGTTAACCATCTGCCTGCAGATCTGAAATGGACTTGCTGGTTTGGGTGAAAATGGCTCCAATGAAGGGAGATAAAAGCTCCCCTGGGTGTCCTGGCTTCAGAAGCGTTATAAACATTTTATGCAGCTCAGTTTAACCTCCCTCACTGTCTTCCTTCTGAACGCAGCCTCTGGTCATCTCCTCTGTGCTGCCTCTCAACCACTGTTCCCTCCCTCCGTGGTGGGGGGCTGCCTGCAGTGCCCCCTGCTCCCTCCCTCCGTGTGGGGGGCTGCCTGCAGTGCACCCTGCTCCCTCCCTCCGCGGTGGAGGGCTGCCTGCAGTGCCCCCTGTTCCCTCCCTCCATGGTGGGGGACTGCCTGCAGTGCCCCCTGTTCCCTCCCTCTGTGGTGGGGGGCTGCCTGCAGTGCCCCCTCACTGTGCTGCCTCTCAGCCACTGTTCCCTCCCTCCGCGGTGGGGGGCTGCCTGCAGTGCCCCCTCACTGTGCTGTCTTTCAGCCGCTCCTCCCTCCCTCCATGGTGGGGGGCTGCTTGCAGTACCCCCTCAGTGAGCTTACGCTGGGCGGCAGGATTATGGAGGACAGGGCCACAGGAGCTCATAAATCAATACAGAATGAGGCCACATTTATGCGCCTTTTACAGCCAAGTTTTGTACATCCTGCATCCAAATAATTACACCTATTATGCTCCCTGTTTTAAAGAAAAATCACATCTTTTCTGCTGTAGAAAATTGCTTTCTAAGTGATCACTGATTTCTGAACCAGGCGTGATCCACAGCCTCTGAGTAAAAGCGATGTGCTTTGCACTTGCACTTGGGCAACGCTAGGCCTCCTGAAGCAGCACTTGCTTCGACTGTGTTCAGTCCATTTGCTCTTCAATAATCTAAAACTATATTATAGCCAACATTCATATTTAATTAACACACCTGCTTTCATGCTGGTGGGGAAATGTTTACATTTGTGAATGTGTACCTGGTAGCTCTGGGAGGCTGTAGGCTGGACTGATCAGGTTCAAACCCACCAGCTGCCGTGAGGGAGAAAGTCAGACACTCTCCTGAGGTGACTCTTCTCCACCTCGGGAGCCCAGGGAGCCTGGTGGAAGCTCACCGGAGCCGGAGCTGCCCGGGCACTGACGTGGGGTTTGGTTCTTCTGTGTCCAGTAGAAGCTCACCGGAGCCAGAGCTGCCCGGGCACTGATGTGGGGTTTGAGTTCTGCTGTGTCAGGGTTTTATTGCACTCTTGTGAGATACTGCCAGGTCAGTTCGGACTCGGAGACCCCACGCGGATGGAATCTTGCACCCCTCCCGTGCTCTCACCACAATCCCTGACATAGTCAAGGCCATTTCTGCAGTCATTTCTGCAGTCACTGTGTTAATCCAACTTCTTGATGGTCATCCTCTCTCCCCTTGGCCTTCCACCCTTCCCATCATCACGTTCCAAGCGCTGACCTCTCCTGACAGTTTGTTCAGCGCATGCGCGATGGCGTTTCACCATCCTGGCCTCTTCTGAGCACCCTGACTGTTCCTCCAGGACAGGAGTTTGTCCTTTTGGTGGTCCACACCCTAATCATTACTGTTCACCAACAACACCGCTCAAAGGCATCGACTCCTCTTCCTCAGTTCTTCTCTGTGTGTCCTTCTGAACGAGACAGCTGTCCCTTCTGTTGCACGAGCTGGTCCGGAGGGGCATGCAGAATGTTGTCCTGCGGTCCCTTCCTGCTGTCCTCTCCCCTCTACGCCCCCTTGGTTTGTATTACTCCCCTCTGATACAAACACTTGGATGACTGACTGTCTTCTGCTTGAGTTTTCCTGCCACACAAGGAACCGTATTCTTTCCTGTTCTTTGTGTTTTGCTCTAAATAGCCCCTTGATTTCCAGATGACGATACTCTGCTGGTCTCCTGCAGATGCTCACGGTTTATTCAAGGCATTTCCCACTGTAAACCCCTCTTGATTTAAAATTCTTTTTATATGATCTGCTTCTATCCAGATAAGACCCTATCAAGTTGCAATTAAAATTATACAAACAAATGAATTTTCCAATTTCCTCATCCTCTGTCTTTCTGACAGCTGATTTGACTGTTTGTTTCATTATTTTGTTCAGTAAGCGCAGCGTCCTGGGTCCCATAGGATTGTGCCAGGAATGTTTGTTATTTCTCTATGAATATATTTAAAATTCATAATTGCATGATGGGTATTTCTGCTTCTAGATACTGTAACGGGGGTAGATGTGTCAGAGTTAATAACATTGGCTCAGGATAGAGCGGGGTTCAGAGCCCTGCATAGAGTGTACATAGGATGGCTTTGAATCGCAGGGAACTTGATGGCACATAACAACAATGGTCGGCAAAGGAGAGGAAGACCCTCAATCAGGTGGATTGACACGTGACTGCTACAAAGGGCTATTGTGTGTCAGGAAGTGTGAGAATGGCATAGGACAGAACTAGATTCAGATCTTTTGTTTGTAGGGTCACTGTGAGTCACATGCGACTTGATGGCAGAGAGAGAGAGAGGCTGTATAATACATGGATGATAGATGAAATATTGATGGAAAGATTATAGTTGGGTATAGCTGGATAGATCAATGCACATACATAAAGGAAGAAGCATTCAAGTTGTCAAGCCCGCTTTAGAGAGATGAATGGGTGGGTAGATTGTTGTCGTGAGGTGCTGTCAAGTCAACCACAGCTCCGCTTGACTCCGTGGATGACCTCCGTGAGCCTCACCCTGTCTGGCACTATCCTTGTCCCCACCATGCTCAAGCCCACTGTTGTGATCACTGTGTCAGGCCGTCTCTTTGACGGTTGTCCTCTGGTTCACTAATCCTCTACCTTTCCAAAAGTGATCTCTTTTTTCAAGGACTGGCCCCACCCGCCCAAAGTATGTGACACTAAGTTTCACCACCGTTGACTTTCAGAAGCTCTCTGGCTGCACTTTCTCCAAGACAGATTTGTTTATTGTTGCGGCAGTCTGTGAAATATTCAGTGCTTTTCATGAGATGGTGGCGAGATATATGATAGATGGGAATAGATGATACACAAAAAAGTAGTTGAGATTATCAATAATAAATGGGTAGATAATAGTGGTTGCATAGATTATAGAGTGACTGATATGTAATAGATGGCTGGATTATTGATAGATGAGTGAATGAATGAATTGACAGAAGTATCTGGATAGGTGATTAGGAATAGGTGATAGTGAGATGGGTAGGCTCTTGGCAGATTGCTAGATGGATGGACAGACTGACATCCCCTCCTCGTGGTCTGGTAGGTCAACCAAGGGACGCTACATCCACCTGTGTTCTCTCCTGCGTCCTCAGAGAAGCTTTGTGGCTGCTCAGAGCCTCATTATTGATTTCCTGTGAGCCGTAAGTCACCATCGGGCAGCAAACCTCGCAGCCTTACCCTCCACCATGAAAGGAGCTCCTCTTACCTTCTTTAAAACTTAGAGCAGGTGAATCATTTTATGTTAATTGCATTTCAAGTAAGAATCATAGTAAATTGTTAGTGAAGAAAAGGGAGAGGAAACCAGACCTGTCTGCTTGTAGGTCTGTCGTCAGAGAAGGCCTGGTCTTCTGAGGGGGTCATATCTGGACTAGCCAGAGTACACAGCATGGGTGAGGGCGCCTCTCAGTAAAATCTTACAACTGTGGAAATGGAAATAGTTGACTCTTAACATCTGCCGTTCTGCTGTTGGCATGTAGTAAGTACATCTCTCTCTCCTCCCCCCCCCCAGCATGTGCAGTACCTGTGTGACGCACACACTTACATGCATGTGCTTCTGTGTTAGGCTGTGCTGTGGTCGAACCCCTCGCTTCCCTGTGAAGACCTGACTCCATTCCCGGCTGTGCACTTTGTTCAGAACCCCCACCCTGGTCTGTCGAGGAGGCTCCCCTGTGCTGTGATGCTGTGATGGCAGTTATATTCAGGATTGAGCAAATCCTCCAGACTAAATCTACCTCTGACAGCCTTCCAGTCACATTAGCCAGGGCCACACTTACCATGGGCATGATTTGGGGCTGGGCAGCTTTTTGACCGGTTGTATTTTTTTTTGGGGGGTCACTGTGAGTTGAGGCCAATTGGACAGAAGAAGCTCAGTCTTTGGGTCTGTTGTCAGGAGGCCCAGTGCATCCTGCTGGGGCAGGTAGAGTCAGCAGAACAGCAGAAGATGCTCAATGTCATGTTAGACACACAGTGAGTAATAGTGGGCTTGGGCATCGTGGAGATTATGACAAGATAGAGGATGAGAAAGGTTCCCATCAGTTACTGACAGGGCTGCTCTGAGATATAGTCTACAGAAACTAACGAGAACAGGCCAACAAGAACATACTTTTATGCATGATTTGATTTGATGCAGGGAACTTAACTACAACATAAAGACATACATTTGAAATGTTACGATTTCTGGATGAGAAATCTACATGTTGGTGTGGTCCTACGGTGACCACTTTCTAGCTGATTTTGTCCTGTTTCTACCACCTTACTGCCTGACAGCTGGGACAATCCTCCCAGGCCAGGGTGGGTGGTGGATGTTGACCAGGGGACGCTTGAAGGCCAGGGTGGGTGGGTGAGTGTTAACCAGGGGAGCCTGGGGCCCCGGATGGGTGGATGTTGAACAGGGGAGTTCTTCCCAGGGACCAGGGCGGGTGGGTATTGCCCAGGGGAAGCCTTGGGACAAGGGAGGGTAGATGTTGACCAGGGAACACCTGGCGGCCAGGCGGCAAGATGTCACCGGGCATGGGGGCAGGTGCCTCCATCTGTGTGTGCTCCAGCCCTTCCTGTGAGAGAGGAGATGGTGAACTTCCAGCCCAGGGATGGTGCTCACTCCCTGGGACCAGGGTGAGTTTAGATCGGAGCCCTCCAGGAGTACTGGATGCCAACAGGGGTATTGGATCCTGTGTTGGATGCCACAGAGGTGGATGGATGGGAGGTCAGTAGTCTACAATAATCAGGATAGGCTGTGAGAGAGCCTCGTGGTACTGGGAGGAATGAGTGTAGCCCAGAGGCAGCACTGGAGTGACCGTCAGCACCTGGTGGCACCTGTTCCCACCTCAAACCTAGAAACATCAGAGGCTTCTGCCCGGGTGGTCAGCGCTGATGGTCAGCTCCAGGGGCTGACAGCAGAGGTGAGGAGAAGGAGCAGGTCAGAAAGTTGAGGAGGAGTTTGAGCCTCAGGAGGACACTTGTAGGACTGGAGGTGTCCCAGGCTGAGCACCCGTGAGGGGCAGAGGACAGGCACTGATGGGCTGTGCGTGGGGCTGGCGGAAGTGTTCCCATGGGGGCTCTCCTCGAAGCACAGGGAACACACCTGTTGTGGGGTTGGCCTGATGCAGGTAGAATCGCGCTCCCTGGGGGGTCAGGGCTGCTCTGTCCTTCATCACCTGACCCAGGTTTGTCTTGTTTTCTTGTTGCCAGGCTTTCTTCCAGCTCACCCCTGCTTTTACTCCCATGAAGCCCAGCGCCTTGTCCCACTGCCGGGGACTCTTCACACGGGGAGTGACAGCATCACTCTCGCCACCTTCTCTCTCCTCTGTCTTTCATTCCCATTTCATCTTTGGATGCAAGAACGGATTTAGAATACAAAATAGGTTTTCTGTGTTTAATGCCAAGTAATTATAATATCCACCAAAGGAATCGCCGTATTCATTAGCAATTCCTATTTTCGTCTGAAATTTCAACAAAGGAGAGATTCTGTGCTATGTCCAGGCTGACAGCTTCTAAAAGTCCTGCAGATTCGTGTCTGTGTGGAGAATTGGGGGGTTCCATGGTCTAACGCCTGTTTATGTTCCCTTGAAAACTGAAAAACGTGATGCTTTTTCATGTGACTGTAGCTATGATTTTTATTTTGAGAGAGGATTGGCTTTTCATTATGAATCAGAAGCATAGCTTTTAAAAAAATATTTTTATTGGAATTCATATAATTACATTATGTTTCTTTCATATCCATTGTGCTTTATATAATCTTTCATTTACATTGTTTCATGCAATAATTCATACACATTCTGTTTTACAATGTTTTAATTTATTTACTTACAGAGTTTTTGATGGAGAAGTGTGTGGTTGGTTTCCTAGAATGGAAGTGGTGTCTGTTTGCATTTTCATACTGAATACCCTGTGGACTTCCAGAAGAACAAATATGTCTTGGAGAAAGTGCAGCCAGAGTGTTTCGTGGAGGCAAAGAGGATGAAGCTCGTCTTGTATTCTCTGGACGTGTAGCTAGGTGAGGCTGTACCTTGGAAAGGGACATCGTGCCTGGAAATATGGAGAGTCAGCAAAAGAGAAGACCCCCAATGACATGGACTGACACAGTGACATCAGCAGTGGGCTCTCCTGTATCAGAGATGGCGAGGAGGGCACAGAATAGGGCAGAGTTCAGGTCAGCTCTTCTTAAGGTTGCTATGCGTAGTACTCAACTAAACAGCACCTCACAATAACCTAAGAGTAAGGGGACTTTGTAATTTTAAAAATAAATAATTGACTAATGCTGAGAAGCAATGATGACAGTCTAGAGACAAAGGTGCACCTGATTCAGGCCATAGTCTTCGCAGTTATGTCCTATGCATCAGAGGGCTGGTCAGTGACCAAGGATGATAGAAAAAGAATAATAGCTTTGAGTTGTGGTGCTGGAGAACAGTCTTGAATATACCATGGACAGACAACAGAACAAATAGGTCTGTCTTGGAGAGAGCAAAACCAAATTTCTCCTTGGAGGCCAGGGTGTTCAAGCTCCATCTCACATACTTAGGGCACATGGCCAGGAGGGACCAATCCTCGGAGAAGGACATCATGCTTGGAAGGGTTGAGGGACAGTGCAGGAAAGGAAGACCCCAGATGAGATGGACTGACACAGTAACTGGGGTAATGGGGGTAGATGTGTTGGAGTCAGTGAGACTGGCTCAGGACACGGCTGGCTTCAGAGCTGTTGTACATAGAACTGTTGAGTTGCAGGTAACTCAATGGCACCTAACAACAACAACAACTCTAGAAGGTTCTTAAAGCGAAAAGAACATATTTAAATATGTCCATGACTCAGAGAAGGAAATAAAATAAAAGCATATGAAATACAGTCTTGGTGTAGGTTTTGTCGTGAGAAAAAGGTGATAACTTCATATATACAGGGATGCATCTTAAGATGAATTAATGTTTTCTCCTTCTCCCTTCTTGTGAATCACAGTAAACACATTGAACATTGAAGCTTTCACTTATGTGTCCCCACACCTGTCCACAAAATACACAAATACAGTCATGCACACACAAACATGTTAAGTGCCATAGAGTCATAAACGACCCAAAGTGACCCTATGAATGAAAGTCTTGGACACAAAACTTTCATCTTTTCCCAAGTTCATAGAATTTCTGTAGGCAAGCTTTTTTTGGAAGTGGATGCCACTCCTCCTTCCAAGCCTGTTTTATTTGGGAGATCCACAAACACCAGGCCCGAGTGCCACAGGCCTGAGGGCCCCAAAGCCTTTTTAAATATGAGGCCTAATTCAATCAGCTCAAACCCTGTTGAGAGCAGCAGCCACACTCTAGTCTCAACCCGAAACCAGAAAACACACATGCGCACCAAACATATGTTCATGTACATACACAGAGGTGCTCCTACGTCCAAGGCATTCATGGAGCTACATGTGTGGACACATCTGCACACTGTGTACACTCGACACACATAAGCACATGCCTGCAGACACATATATACCCACAGACACAGACACATCCACACGAACCAGATATGCATGCTCACACACACACACGCACAGAGAGGCATTCACGCACATGCAGTGTGCACACACCCCGTGCACACAGCCAGACAGCGAGCCTTGCCCAGGTTGATCCCAGCACCAGGAACAGTGCCTGGGAAGCATGGAGTGCAGGCAGAAACAGATGAGGTATGGGCACCATGGAGGAGCTCAAGGACTTTCAAAAGGGAAAGAGCTTGGAGAGGGGAGCCATTAGGGAAGGTTTTCTGTCTGTTTTCTATCAATGTGTTCTTGTTTAAAATCACCCATTTTCTTTGCATTAATCTACCTTCATGAGACATTCCTGGATGGCACAGGATACGGCAGGGTTCAGGCCAGTTCTTCACAGGGTCACTATGAGTTGTACCTGACTCAATGACACACAACAACAACAGAGAATTGCTATAGAAAAAAAAAATGAAACTTGTTGGAAACACACTTACTATTTTCCAATTCTTTCCTCACAGACAAGAGATTATAATTTTCTTATTTCATATTTCAGCAGGTACAGAAAGAACCGGGATTTCATGCCCACCAGTTCTTAGTTTTACGTGACAGTTTTGGGGGGGGGGGCGGTGTCCCGAGTGTGTTGGTCAGGAAAGCACGTCCTTGTTCACAATCTGCCCCCGGGAGGGCAGCCTGACCTCTCTCCTGGGCTGGGGCAGGGCTACCAGCTTCTTCCTGCCGCTTCTACAGACAGACTTTCTCGTGAGAAGATGCCACGTTACGGTCACCGTGGAAACGGATGCTCTCGCAAGATACCTTCCTCTCTGCTCCTCTTCTGCTCTGTAGCCGCTGATTCCCTGAAATGCTCAGGAATGGGGCGGAAGAGAGCTCTGGTACAGTTCGACATTTCTCTTTTAAAGACAGGCTTGATAATACATATTAATGCCTGAGCACGCCCACATCACCTCGTGGCATCAAATTGATGTGAACTCATTGCACCTAATTTAGATGTATTTCATAGCACATGTGACAAATCAGTTTTAACAGTTTTCCACATTAAAACCAGCTGTTGTATTATATAAATAATATCCTGATATGCTAAATAGTATTATCCTTATGCTAACGAAAATGAAGAGAAATACAGACATGGCATCCTGCTTTTCTCCGGCCTTTCCTGGGGTTTCAGCGTGCTGTTGTGTGCCTTCTCATCGGTTCTGACTCACAGCAAACCTGCAGCTCAGAGAACAGCCTGCTCGGGTCTTCTGAGCTGCAATGACAAACCTTGTGGTGCGATCACACCACCAACCTTCAGACTCCCAGTCTGTGAGCCCCCAGGGGCTGTGCGGATGTGCCCGGGGGTTCATCGACAGGGGGTTGTCAGTGCTCATCATGGTGACGCCCACTTGGAGAGACCCTGTGCCCGAGAAGGAAGCCCACTTCACACCGCCCTGTCCCCACGTGGCCTGCTGTGTGGGGCCTGTGGTTGAAGCCCATCGTTGGTGCCAGTCCCCCTCATGGGGACCGTCCTCTCGTTCATCAGCCTCGGCTTTGCCAGGAATGATGTTCGGATTCGGGGCTGGTCTTGTGGACCAGTCCCACCACCTTCAGGTCTAGGGAGCTTTCTAGGTGCACTTCCTCTAAGGGAAATGGGCTCGCTTGTTAGCTTTACTCGGTTTTATTCACGTATTACATTCAAAGACATCAGTCAGTTGGCCTCAGGTTTTCCTTGTTCACTGTCCAACTTTCATATGCTTAAGAAGCATTTGAAAATGCCGTGGATTACTTTTCAAAGTGAACTCCTCGTTCTTTAGTACTTTACAGGTAATTAACGGCGGAAGCTTTAGAAACACAGAATCAACATGGACTTTATAAACGGAACTGAATATGCTTTAAAACAAGCATTTTGTTAAGAATGGACTTAATGGGTAAAAACCTGGTCCCAGAAGATAGAAATCTCACACAGAGTAACCCTGGTGTGAACGCCCTGCGGTTTCTTTGGCCGTTTGTTTGTTGATGGGCCCTTGGGTGGTTTCCTACCCATTGCTTTGTGCATAGTATTGCAGCAAACGGCCTGCGCCTGTGGCCTGCACCTGTGGCCTGCACCTGTGGCGTTTGGTTTCACAGCTCTGCGTCCTCTGGAAGATCCTCCTCAGAGTCAGGGTGCTGGATCCCGCGGCTTCTGTGCCCAACTTTGTCAGGAAGTGCCTGCTACGCAGCACAAACTCCACTACGGGACACGGTCACCACCCGGTCGGCGCAGCACAGACTCTGGGACACAGTCCCCCCCTCAGTCAGTGCAGCCCAGTCTTGTGGACATGGTCTACCCCAGTCAGCCCCCCACTGTCTCTGGGACACTGTCTCAGCGCAGCACAGTCTCCGGGACACAGGTTCCCCTCAGTCAGTGCTTCCCCCCTCCTCTCTTGACACAACTGCCAAAAAAAATCCACTGACAGAAAAGAACTGCACATCTTGAGTCCTGCAGTCTAAACTCTGCTCCATAAAAATGATTTCTAAAATAGATCAACGTAGCATCATGAAGGAAATAGAAAGAAACAAGGCTAATTTTGTAAAACAAATGCAAACAGAAGAGTAGATAGAGATTTTCAGGCTAGAAGAAAGATGACCCAAAGAATGTGTCTTCAGGACAGAGTTACTGCATAAAGCAGTCTCGTGTCCGGAGAAGCATCACTCTGATTTCTAGCAGTCGATGCATTTGACGTGTGGTGTTGGCAGATAATATTGACTCCGCTGTGGACGGCGTGAAGAGTGAGCCTGTCTGTCTTAGGGAAATAGTCAGAATGCTCTTCAGCAGGAAGGATAGGGAAACGTCATCTCGCTTATTTTAACATGTCATTAAGACCCATATTAGAAAAGGCCATCACAGTTGGTAAAACAGAGGCTCTTTGAAACACAGGATAGTCCGTGGTGGGGTGAACTCACACCACCACCCAGCAGGGGACTTCGTTACCAGCAGTCATGAGGAGGAGGAGACTGGACACCAGCGTAGAGGCAGCTAACAGCAATGAAGTCAGCAGGTTCCTGGGATTTAAGAGAAACATAAAGAGCTTTCTGTCTTCCCCATCCTGACTCTGAGTCCTTGAAGAACAAGCAATCTTGAGTTTGGGCTTCTGGGCGATCATTCCTGAGGGCGGTGGTCTTGCTAGGTAATCTGCACTGCAGAGACAAGACTCCCACCACCTAGTTGTGCTGTGTACCGTCGAGTTTTAACTGACCCTTAGCGGACCCTTCGGTGGGTTTCCAGAGGCAGTTAATCAAATGGGAAGAGGTTGCTCTTTCTTCTCATTCATTTTCCCACATACCTTCAGGGTTGCAGTGCAGCATCTTACCACTATGACACCAGAGCTCCCTGAGAACTGGTTCCACGGTTTTTGTGGTTGCTAAATATACAAACTCATCAACAAGCTGTGTTATGCAGATGATACAACCTTGCTTGCCAAAACTGAGGAGAATCTGAAGCATTTGCTGCACAAGGTCAAGGACTGTAGTCTTCAATAAGGATAGAAGCTCAATGTCAAGAGAACAAAGATTCTCACCATAAGGCTTGTTGGCACCACCATGATGGATGGATAAGAGATTGAGGTTGTTAACAGTTACATCTTGCTAAGCTTGACAGCATATAACAACAACAACAAACAACTTCCACCTAGAGAGGGTGACATCAGTCTTCTCTTTGGAGGCAAGGATTTTCAGGCTCTGTCTGACATACTTTGGGTATGTTGCAAGGAGGGACCAGTCCTTGGAGAGGGACGTCATGCTTGGGAGGGTGGAGGAACAGCACAGGAGAGGAAGACCCTCTATGAGATGGATTGATTTAGTGACTGGGGTAATCGTGGTGGGTGCGTCAGAGGCAGTGTGATTGGCACAGGATAGAGCAGAGCTTAGGTCTGTTGTACATAGGGTCGCTGTGAATCGCAGGTGACTCAACAGCATATAACAACAACAAGCTCCACAGTCAACGCTCTTGGCACCAGCACTGAGGCAATCAAAAGATGAATTACATTGGGGAAGTCTGCTGTCAGGAATCTCTTCCCGTTGCTGAGGAACAGTGATGTCAGTCTAGAGACTAAGGTGTGTGTGATTCAGTCCACGGGTTCACAGTTACTTGCTTCGCATTAGAGAGCTGGATAAGGATGAAGGATGACAGAAGAAAAATCAGGATCTTTGAGTTGTGATGCTGGAGAATAGTACTGAACATACCATGGGCGGCCAAGGAAACAAATAGATCTGTCTTGGAGAGTTTCTCCTTGGAGGCTAGGATTTTGAAGCTGCGCCTCACATACTTTGGGCATGTGGCCAGGAGGAACTGGTCCTTAGAGAAGGACATCATGCTTGCAAGGGTTGAGGGACAGCACAGGAGAGGAAGACCTTTGATGAGACAGCTTGACATGTTATCTGGGGTGCTGGGTTTAAGTGTGTTAGAGTTGGGAAGACTGGCTCAGGATAAGGCAGGTTCAGAGCTCTTGTGCATAGTTTCACTATGAGTTGCAGGCGGCTTAATGACACATAAAAACAACAAATAAATTGATGTCTTTGGTCTGTAGTGATGGAGAAAAGCTGGGACTAGCCCATGGACTGTCAAAAGAGCAAAAAATAGATCTTTGAGAAGGTGCAGCCAGAGTGCTCTTTCAGGGTAAGGAGGGTGAGGCCTCATCACACGTACATCAGGCATATTGGTAGGAGTGGTTATTCCTTGGAGCGGGACATCATCATGCTTGGGAAGGTCAGGGACTGCGAAGGAGAGAAGGACCCTCAACCAAAACTGTTCAAAACCTTCCGGTCGGTGGTTAGGGTTAACTTTCAGTCTGCGAGTCCAGGATCTCCTTCCAGCCACTAAAATGCATCAGTTCACACTGCTGTAAATTAAGTGAGTTGGTGGTCGTGTTAGGTGCTGTAGACTCTGTTCCAACCCCCAGTGACTCTGTCTCATGGGGTAGCATATTCCTCCAGGGTTTTTCCAGCTGCACGGATTTGGGGCGCAAACTCCAGGTTTCCTTAGCTACAGTCTTTGGGGCACAGACCTGCAGGATTTTCTCTCATGGGTTACCAGGTGCTTTGAACTGCCCACCTTTCGGTTAGAAGGCAGAGTGCCTGGTTATTGTGCCCTGGGGGCTCCTTGCAGAAATGGGTCTGTGCAGGTTCACTGTTGAACCTGTAGTACCCTTAGCTCTTCCTCCTTAATCCGAGGGGCCCACTGCTCCTTTTTAACTCTGTTTACATTTGAACTGTTGTAAGCATTTGGGGAAATCTAATTTAGGTGCCCATCGACCTGGTTTTCAAGGCAGCCAACACACTGGCTCCAGCGGTGGGCAGGTTTAATGCCAGGTGGACCCTGCGTGGCACTTGGCAAGTTGCTCTGTTTGATCTTGAATCTCCTCATTTGTGGCTCTGAGGTAATAGCAACACCTGCAGCTTTGTGGTTTTGTTTGGATTGGGCAAGACTGTGATGAGATTCTGAACACAGTTCCTGGGACAGAGTAACCGCTCAGTCACGCTGCCCTCCTCCTTGTCCTCATCACTGTCCCTGTTAGCACTGCCGTGCCCACCCTGCAGGCTCGGTGGGGACACAAGAGCCTGCGGAAAACATGCTGTGATTTTCCGAGCTGCTTGTCGTGGGAAGTTTATGCAGTGGGTGTTTGTAGCACTTTGTGTAAATGGTGTTACAGCTCCGGTCATCCTTGGCTGGACCTGGACTCTGAGGCCCACGGGCCCACAGGCCCAGTCAGGAAGTGGTGTCCAGGTGGTTTGCAGAGTAAGATGGCTGGGCTGGATTTGGGAACCCTGACTTTTAATTGAGGGCAAGTCAGCTGAGGGCGATGTAGAATGTCCCAGGCCACTAGCCCTTCAGCAGCTCGCAAACAAACCAGTTACCTGTGGAGGTAGTACCTTGAAATCCACTGGAGAGCATCATCTGTTAGGGTGCAGACCTCAGTGATGACAAGAATCAGGACTTGAGAATACAGACCCACCGTCCTCAGGGCAGCTCTACTCTCCGAGACCTCCTTGGGTTCGTAAGTCTGCCCGTCTCCCTTCTGCTGGATTTGAACCATGTGCCTTTGAGATCTCAATGCAGCTTCTTACCATTAGGCCACCAGAGCTCCAATGCACTCCACAAGAATTTAAAAGCAAAAACACTGAATGGAGCCAAAGGCAGTAGCCGAACCTGAGGAAAGAAGGAGAGAAATACCCGGAAGGGGCGCAGTGGTACCTGTGAGGGAAATACCCAGGAAGTGGATTGGAAGCCCTCCCTCCTGCCCACCCTGAGTGACTGGGCATCCGTGGTCTCATCTGTGGTCATCAGGCCCTGCAGGGTCTCAGACTCACTCAGCTCTGTTTGGGTGGACATGACCATGTTGTATACGCTGTAAGAATTTATATTTTTGTTTTTGTTGTTAGATGCTGTTGAGTCAACTATGACACATAATGACCCTCAGGAGGTTGCTGCATCCTTCAGAAGAAAGCACAAAAGAGCATTGTACTCCACAAAGCCAGTTCCCTGAAGTCATAACAGAAAAGCAGGCCACAACACAAACACGCCTGATGAGGGACCTCCTGACTCCATCTAGGGTTCCTTTCCTCACATCATCAAAGGGGTGTCATTGTGACACCCCCTGGTGACCTGGTGGACAACCCTCCAGTCATACCTAACACACGGCACCGCCTCTGAAGGGCTTACTTAGCACACATGGCACCCCCTCTGAAGGATTGACTTAGCACACAGCACCCCCCTGAAGGGTTGACTTAGTACACAGCACCCCCTTGAAGGGTTGACTTAGTACACAACACCCCCCTTGAAGGGTTGACTTAGTACACAGCACCCCCCTTGAAGGGTTGACTTAGTACACA
>NW_006399805.1:15004315-15036169 GCF_000299155.1 Elephantulus edwardii
TGAAGGGTTGACTTAGTACACAACACCCCCCTTGAAGGGTTGACTTAGCACAGGACGCCCACCCTGAAGGGTTGACATTCTTATTTTGAAGGTTCAAGTGTTTGTTGGGTTGCTCCCTGTTTATTTCTAAGGTAATTTGATCATGCAGATGAGAATGTGCTGGGAGAAAGGGGCGTTAGTCATGTGCTGGGATAATTTGTGGGTGTATGGAAACTGGAGGGGGCAGGCACAGAGCAGGATGGAAGGAGAGCTCCTTTCTGCTAACTCGAAGGACCCTCACCGATGTCAGGAACTGTCTTCTTGCTGTGGGTGTGATGCTGCCGAGATGGGAGGAGGCCTGCTCGGGGCTGTCATGGTGCTGAGGCAGGTCTGTGTGACTCATGACCACATGGAGGGCTCGTCTCCCTGACTGGCCTCTTCCCCTCATAGACAAGGCAGCCCGAGACAGTCCCCTCCACCGGTGACCACAGGAGGCCCTGGCTGGGAACGCTTAGCGAGCTCTACACTCAGGGAGCCAGCAGTTCCACTCCCCCTACAGAGGCACCGGGACCCACTTCTGGAAATCATGGCACTCAGCTCCGTTCTGACACGCCTGAGGGAAACGGATAAATAATTACGACAGAATATATATAATTCTTCCAATATGTTGTTGTTACATGCCATTGAGTCATCTGTGCCTCCTAGCAACCCTATATACAACAGCTCTGAAGCCTGCCCTGTCCTGAGCCAGCCACTGACTCTGACTCACCTGCCCCCAGTGCCCCAGTTACTGTGTCAATCCATCTCATCCGGGGTCTTCCTCTCCTGCGCTGTCCCTCCACCCTTCCGAACATGATGTCCTTCTCCAGGGACCAGTTGTATACATATGTATGTCTACAATTAAATAATGCACACAATATATAATTATATACATAATTGTATATATGTACATGTTGTATATATGGGAGATGAGCACTCTATGTGGCAGATAGGAAGGGAACCTCTGTGGTCACGAGTCACATGTCGGAATAGAGCAGGGAAACACTGCATGGTTCAAAATTGGGAAACGTGTACGCCAGGGATGTGTCCTGTCTCCATACCTGTTCAACTTATGTGCAGAATAGATTATCCGAGAGGCTGGGCTCTATGAGGAGAAGTGTGGTGTCAGGATTGGTGGAGGATCTATTAATTATCTGCATTATGCAGATGACACAACCCTGCTTGCTGAAACTGAGGAGGACCTGAAGTGCTTGCTGCAGAGGGTCAAGGACTGCAGCCTTCATTATGGACTGAGGCTCAATGTCAAGAAGACAAAGATTCTCACCACTGGACCAGTTGGCAGCATCAGGATGGATGGTGAAGAGATTGAGATTTTTAATAACTTTAGTCTGCTTGGCTCCATGGTCAACTCTGTTGGCACCAGTAGCCAGGAAATTAAAAAAAACTTATTACGATGGGAAAGTCTGCTGTTAGGGACCTCTCCAAAGTACTGAAGAGCAATGGTGTCACTCTGGAGACTAAGGTGCATCTGATACAGGCCAGGGTCTTTGCAATCACTTGTTAGGCATTGGAGAGTTGGACAATGACTAGGAAGGATAGAAGGAGAATTGATGCCTTTGAACTGTGGTGCTGGAGAAGAGTATTGAATGTACCATGGACTGCCAAGAAAACAAACAGATTCATCTTGGAGATGGTTAAATCGGGCTGCTCCTTGGAGGCAAGGATTCTGGGGCTTTGTCTGACATACTTTGGACATGTTGTAAGCAGGGAGAGGTCCTTGGAGAGGAACATCATGCTTGGGAGGGTGGAGGGACGGCTCAAGAGGGGAAAACCCTCTATGAGGTGGATTGATTCAGTGACTGGAGTAATCGGGATGGGAGTGTCAGAGGCAGTGCGATTGGCACAGGATAGAGCAGGGTTTAGGGCTGTTGTTCATAGGGTCATCTACATAACACAGATTGTTAATAGATCCTCTACCATGGAGACAGGACACATCCCTGGCATACACCTTTCCCAATTTTGAACCATGCAGTGTTACCCTGCTCCGTTCTGATGACTGCCTCTTGGTTCAAGTATAGGTTTCTCATTAGCACGATCAAGTGTTCTGGGATTCCCATTCTTCTCAGAGTCAGCCACAGTTTGTTATGATCCACACAGTCAAATGCTTTTGCATAATCAATGAAACACAGATAGACATTCTTCTGCTATTCCCTGCTTTCAGCTAAGATCCATCTAACATCATCTACAATATCCCTAGTACCACGACCCCTTCTAAACCCAGCCTGGACTTCTGGCAGTTCTCTGCTGATGTCCTGTTCCAGTTGTTTTTGGATAATCTTAAGTAGAATCTTGCTTCATGTGAAGTCAATGATATTGTTCCACAATGATATTGATTCCCCACTCTGTTGGGTCACCCTTCTTTAGAATGGGAACAAATACACAATTATATACCCATTGCTGTTTTTATGTACCATTGAGTCAACCACAACTCATAGTGACCTGTGCAGAATAGTTCTGAACCCTGCTCGATCCTGAGCCAGGCTCAATGTTTCTGACACACAACCCTCATTATCTCAGTTATTGTGTCAGTCTATCTCATCTGGAGTCTTCCTCCGCTGAACTGTCCCTCAACCCTTCCAAGCGTGATGTCCTTCTCTAAGGACTGGTCCATCCTGGCAACATGTCCAAATTATGTGAGACAGAGACTCAAAATCCTTGCCCCCAAGGAGCAGCTTGGTTTCTCCCTTTCCAGGACAGACCTGTTAGTTCTCTCAACAGTCCATGCTTTGTTTAATATTATTCTCCAGCACCTCAACTCAAAGGTATTGATTTTTCTGTCATCTTTGGTCATTGTCCAGCACTCTGATACATAGCAAATATTTGGAAAGATTATAGCCGGCATCAGGCATACCTTAGTCTCTAGGCTGACATCTTTGCTCTTCAGCACTCTGGAGAGGTCCCTGATATGAGATTTTCCTAATGTATTTTGTCTTTGATTTCCTGACTGCTGGTTCCAGTAGCATTGATTGTGGAGCAAAGCAAACTGAAATTGTTAACAATCTCAGTCTCATCTCCACCTGTGACGATGCTGCCAGTTGGCCCAGTGGTGAGGCCCATGTGTAAAAACCTATGATATACACATATGTTGTGTTGTTATGGGCCATCAAGTTGCCTGTGATTTATAGTGACCCTGTATAGCCTGCCCACTCCTGAGCCAGTCTCACTGACTCCAACACACCTACCCCCATTGCCTCAGTTACTGTGTCAATCCATCCCATTCTGGGTCTTCCTCTCCTGTGCTGTCTCTTCACCCTTCCAAGCAGGATGTCCTTATCCAAGAATCAGTCCTTCCTGGCCTTATGCCCAAAGTATGCGAGACAGAGCATCAAAATCCTAGCCTCTAAGGAGAAAATTGATTTCATCCCCTCCAAGACAGAACTATTTGTTTTCTTGGCCATCCATGGCATGTTTAAGACTCTTCTCTAGCATCACAATTCAAAGGAATCAGTTCTTCTTCTATTATCCTTAGTCATTGTCCAGCTCTCTGATGCATAGCAAGTAACTGTGAAAACCCTGGACTAGATCAGATGCACCTTAGTCTCTAGACTGACATCAGTGCTTCTCAGTATTCTGGAAAGTCCCTTACAAATTTACCTCTAATGCAATTCATCTTTTGATCTCCTGACTGCTGATGCCAAGAGTGTTGATTGTGGAGCCAAGCAAGCCATGACTGTTAACAACCTCAATTTCTTCTCCATCCATTATAGTACTGCCATTTAGCCCAGTGGTGAGAATCTTTGTCTTCTTGATGTTGAGCTTCAATCCATATTGAAGACTACAACCCTTGACCTGTCAGGTCCTCCTTGGTTTTAGAAAGTCAGGTTGTGTCGTCTGCATCATGCAAGTTGTTGATGAGTCTTTCTCCAGTCTTGATGCCACATTCCTCCTCATAAAGCCCAGCCTCCTGAATTGTCTGTTCTGCATATAAATTGAAAGGTACGGAAACAGGACGCATCCGTAATGTACTCCCTTCCTGATATTGAACCATGCAGTGTTTCCCTGCTCTGTTCTAAGGACTGCTTTTTGGTCCACGTATAGGTTTAGTATAAGCACAATCAAGAGTCCTGGGATTCCCATTCTCCTCAAAGTTAATAAAAATTTGTTGTGATAAACACAGTCAAATGCTTTTGCATAGTAAATGAGACACAGATAGATATCCCTCTGGTACTATTTGCTTTGTGCTAAGACCCATCTGACATTGGTGATATGTCTCTAGTGTCACAGCCTCTTTTAAACCCAGCTTGTTATTTCTGGTAGTTCTCTGTCAATGGCCTGCTCCAGTTGTTTCTGCATAATCTTGAGAATTTTGCATGTATGTGATATGAGTGATATTGTACAATAATTTCCACAGTCTGCTAGGTCAACTTTTTTTTTAATGGGAATAAATGTGGATCTCTTCCAGTCAGTTGGCAGGTAGTTGTCCTCCAGATTTCTTAGCACATTTTGGTGAACATGTCCATAGCAGCATCTGTTTGTTGAAATATGTCAATCGGTACTCCATCAATTCCTGGGGCTTTATTTTTTACCAAGTCCTTCAGAGCAGCCTGGACTTGCTTTTTCATCACCATTGCCTCTTGATCATACATTGTTTCTTGAAATTGTTCTGTGTCAGCCAATTCTTTTGGTCCAGTGACTCTGTATACATGTACAACATGTATGTACATGTACAACATACATGTATATTACATAATTTTGTTGCATTGTGTTCCATCCAGTGGGAACAGACTCCTAGCTGACCTTGCCATGGACTTTTGGAGGCTGTAAGCTGGGACCCCATCTTTCTCCACAGAGCACCTGGGAGTCTGGAGTCTGACTTGGTAGCACAACTCTGTACCGAGTCCAGCAGAGCTCGCTAATAGAGTTAGATACACCTAATATGTACATCCTCCTGAAACGTTTGTGAGTGCCGAAGGCTGTCTGAAGCCCAGCATTCTGTCTGCCTTGGCGTTGTAGGATGCCAGGTCACCACTCTGACCCATGGCAGTCTGAGCAGGGGGCTTCCAGCCAGTGACCACCAGCTCTTCTTTCCTCTGGTGTCTGGGTATGAGGCGCAGGCCTGGGGTCCTGCTCCTGGGCCACGTTGTCTGGAGGGAGGGCCGTGTTGGGGACTCCTGGCTCATTCACCCCTAGTGTAGCTGGCTTCTGGGAAACCTTTGTGAGCTCCGGAGACTATCACTCCTACGGGTCACTGGGCAGTGGCTCTAAGAGGTCAGTGCTGCAGGTTTGTGGGGAGCGATTGACAGGTCCAGGAACACACTCGATGAACAGGACCATCTGGGGTCCCAAGTTCCCAAGAAAAGTTGGGGGAGTTCAGGGTGGAGGGCACATCAGAGGGCCTTCTTCCGGACTGTTCTCCTCTGTCATCTGCGTGCCTAGTATCTGCCCTAGGGATATGCTGTCCCTCCAGCTGTCAGTCCTGACACGGTGACAGACAGAGCCCAGGCTTGCTGTGGACGTGGAGGTTTGTGGATGTGGCCAGCGGTCTGTGCTGCCAGGTTTCTAAATTTAGATTTGTGTTTTCACTTGGGGAATGAGTGCTTCTGGAGCCCACATCCTCTTCCGAATACATCTTCATAAAAATAAATGATGATCTCATCGAATAAGGCCTTGATTCATTTCTCCCATAATAGAAGCTCATGACAGGGCTGTGATGGGCGAGGAGGGGAGCTATGAGTTGTCCCAGTGCCAAAGGGTGGTGAGTGCTGATGTTATTTGGACCGGCATGTCCAGGCTCCTTTTGTGCCAGCAGGTGTGTGTTGGTGGCTGAAAGTATTGCCCATTAGTGCCAGCAGGCGTGTGTTAGTGGGTGCTGGTGTTACTAGGGATGGTGCATCCATACCGTCTTTGTGCCAGCAGGTGTGTGTTGGTGGCTGAAAGTATTGCCCATTAGTGCCAGCAGGCGTGTGTTAGTGGGTGCTGGTGTTACTAGGGATGGTGCATCCATACCGTCTTTGTGCCAGCAGGTGTGTGTTGGTGAGTGAAGGTGGAGAACTGAAAGGGGCTTCTGAAGTACCCAGTCACAAGGCACCCCAGCATCCTAGCAAATGCGGAGATGTACTGCATTTGGGTAGTGGTGGGCACGAGGACGGGAGAGACTTGATGGCTGGTTCTCTCAGTAGCAAACTGAGACAAGAAAATCAAATTTCTGCAATCAGCTGTGTTCTAGAAAATTCCAAATGTTGAGTTGCAGTAACTCCGGACTGCCCAGGGAGAGTGGTTGGAGTCACGTCACTGCATGAGCACTGGACAGAGCAGCGCCAGGCAAGGGAAGGCCTGCGTGTTTAGAATTCTCTTCAATGACCATACCCGCTCTTTGGTCCTGAGTGGCACAGATAGATGAAGGCCAGACCACTGACCAACATGGTGATTTATGTCACCCACATGTCCCTCAGAAAAAATGTGTGGCGGTCTTCTCCTGAGCGGTCACAGCCATCGTGAACACGGCAACCAGTTCTCCTCTGCGCACAGGGGACTGACCCGAGCAGCAGTCCACACAGCGTTAGCTACTGACATTCAGCCATGCTGGGCTTGAGGAAGGGGCCTGAACCAGGGCCTGGCCATGGCCAGAGGCTCTGTGCTGGCCTTGGGGTGGCGCTCCCGGCTCAGTGGACATTGTTCCCATTCTGTGGGTCTGGTTCATCTACCTGGATTCTGCATGAGCGAGTCCCCATGCCGGTGATGCTTGCACATGGATGTCCTCTTGTCCTCGGACCTTAAACTGATGGCTTCCATTGTGCATGTGATGGGGATTGAGACGGTAAACCCCATCAAGCAAGGAGATCCTAGTTAGGAGGGCATGTTGGGCTCACACCCAGAAAGCAGACCCTCAGTGGGCACTTCTACGTTCGAAAGACCCGTGTGCTCACAGTGGGGAAATGGAACGTACCGTGTCTGCTCTGACTCACATCAGATTACAGGAAGCAGTAAATACTCTCCCCTCGCTGCTCTTGTTCCTTGGAACGTGCCATTGAGCTGTGTCTCATCGTGACCCCATGAACAATAGCCATGACCGTGGCCTGGGCCAGCCTCACCGTCTCTCACACACCTGGCCCCATGGCCACCGTCACTGTGTCCATAAATCCCATTCGGTGTCTCCTCTCCTGCGCTGTCCCTCCACCCTTCCAAGCACCACGTCCTTCTCCAAGCACTGGGCCCTCCTGTGACTCTGGTATCGCGTGATCCCTATTTGTTTGCCTTTGTTCTTCCCTCTCTTGCTAACTCTTCTAAGCCTCTGTTGTCTGATTCTTCACTCAGGCCTCTGCCCAGCTTGGTTAGGTCTCTGGTCAGGTCATGAGGGGCTGGAGTCCCCTCCAGGGTGTTGAGCAGTAAATCTCCCTGCCCTGCCCTCCGGGAGTTTCTGCACTACTCCATCGTTGGTCACTGGATGGCTGGACAGAGGTCCCCGGGCCCTAGCCAGCGGCCCCCAGCAAGCCTGTGCTGCCCTCCACTGTCCCCCCTGCTCACTCAGAGCCCCGGGGTCAGCCGGCCAGCGGCATGCTCTGAGGGGTCCCCAAGCCTGGCCTGGCCTGGCTGCGCTGCAGTCCTGCCCTCGCGTGTGGTCATCTGGAGCCTCGGGACCATGCCAGCCATTTCCCAGGCTTCCCGTGGAAACCTTTTCCTTTAAAATCTGTATTAGCCTCTCTGTGGCCACGGGTGGGATCACTACCCCAGGCATAGGGGCCTCCGCAGTGGCCATTGGTCTACTGGCTTTCAGCAAATGCCCTCAAAATGGGGCCACTTGAAAGGAGGGAGCCTCTAGTCAAAGATCAGAGAAAATCCTGTTAGAGTTGTTGTTGTTGTTATTGTTGTTGTTGTATGCTTTCAAAGTGCCTGAGACCCATAGTGACCAACAGAGTACAACCGCTCTGATCCCTGCCCTCCCCTGAGTCAGTCTCACTGACCCTGACATGCATACCCATTGCCCCAGAGAAAACAGTATCTGAGAGAGTAGCCAGGTGTTGCAGGTGCTTACTTTTATCTGTTGGGGGGACTTGGGAGAGTTCTAAACCCATTGTGCTCCCCCAGGAGCAACGAGGCCACTGGACATCCAAGCCCTATGATTGCACGGCTGGGGATTCCCAAGGTTGCAGAGGCGTGGGGCCGTGGAGTCAGAACTGGCCCATAGCTGATGCTCTACTGGGGTTCCCAGGCTGGACACTGCCCAGGAGATTGCCCGGCTTTCTCCCTCCAAGCTGCTGGTGGATTTGAACCCAGTGAGTTCTGACCTTTGGGTGAACAATGCAACAACCCCAAGAGAGCCTGCCAACAGAGCTCCCTGGGGAGGCAAGATTTCTAGTTCATGGCACTGAGAAACACATTCTGATGGCAAAGCTTGGAAAGTAAGCAAATGGAATATTATGAAGTTCACTATTCTTACCGAGACTCAGCCATTGTTCTTAAAATAAACCCTCTTCGCAAGTCTTTGGTCCGTTTTCAGAGTGCTGGGTTTTGTTTTGAGGGGCAGAGTGAACACCTGGCCCCACGGTAGCTCTGCTTTTGAGGTTTCATCTTTCTCACCTGGCCAGGTGAGGCCATGGACCCTTCTCTCTACCTTTCCAGTCCATCTCAAACCCCATGCTTACTTTGTTCTTGATTGTAAGGCATTGACCAGAGTGACGTTCAGTGAAACATTGCACTTAAATATAGTAATCTCATTTTCTAGTTATTATTTTTAACTTGGTGTTCCATAATGTCAGTTTCCTTTATGAATGAAAGAGAATGCCCACTCCCCACTTTCAGATGTGATTAGATTCCAAGGACCAGCTCATCAGTGGAAATTGGTGTTATACAAAAATGGAGGATAGCGAAATCAGCTGACAAAAGGGTGACCTCATCATCACATGACTGTGTGCTGTGTCACTCCATGTGACCTCTTCACCTCTGTGTACTGTGTCACTCCATGTGACCTCTTCACCACTGTGTGCTGTGTCACTCCATGTGACCTCTTCACCACATGACTGACTGTGTGCTGTGTCATCCCTGTGACCTCATCACCACATGACTGACTGTGTGCTGTGTCATCCCTGTGACCTCATCACCACATGACTGACTGTGTGCTGTGTCACTCCATGTGACCTCATCACCACATGACTGTGTGCTGTGTTGTCCCATGACGTTGAACCACGGAGCATCCAGCTCAGCCAGGTGAAGTACAACCTTACACAGCAGAGTGACCTGGCTCCCACCTCACACCTCAGCCTTCACTATTCAGACACATGCTCTGTTGTCATCATAAATGCGAAAATTTGGCTAACGGATACTTAAAGAGTGAGGCTTGGATACATTTTCTTATATCTGTTTATGACATTGATTATAACCACTTAGTGCAATGACACTCTTATTATCTTAATATAAACACACACTCACGCACATGCACGCCTTAGAACCACACATTGTTTTTACAAAGGTGGCTTTTTCCCTCCCTCAAGTGTTTCCTTTCCATATTGCCACTCCCTTCGTACAATGTATATGATGGTTAGTTTTTGTTCCCCTCCTCATCCCTTCTCACCCCCATTACCCCCTCATTAATTCTATATATGGATCTTTGTTTACCTTTTTTATTGTGGTGTTTTTATATCACGATTGTCTTATGCCCCTCAGTTTAGTGTGTTCCAGATTCGCTCCTGCTGCGCATGCTTTCACCAATCCGTGGTCATTTTCTGCGATGTGTAATACTCCACTCTCCGTGTGTTGTTTAGCCCTTCATCCTGTGACGGGCACGTGGGTGGCTCCCAGTTCTGTGCTGTGGTGGCTAATAGTGCTGCAGTCAGCGCGGTGCAGGCCGCCCGGTGCAACTCTCGTTTCTTTGAGGATCTGACTGGCATTGGGGTGGCTGGAAACAATACATCAGTGGATGCGACTAAGTGTGAATATGTTTCCTACGAATTTTATTTTACAATGCTGTGTTATTACTGAGAGTAACAGTTGTTGTTGTTATGTTGTTATGTGCCGTCGAGTCGTCTGCGACTCATAGCGACCCTATGTACAACAGCCCTAAACCCTGCTCTATCCTGTGCCAATCGTATGGCCTCTGACACACCCATCCCAATTACCCCAGTCACTGAATCAATCCACCTCATAGAGGGCCTTCCCCTCCTGCGCTGTCCCTCTACTCTACCCAGCATGATGTCCCTCTCCAAAGACCTGTCTCTCCTTGCAACATGTCCAAAGTATGTCAGACAAAGCCCCAGAATCCTTGCCTCCAGGGAGTAGCCTGGTTTAACCCTCTCTAGGATGGATCTCTTTGTTTTCTTGGCAGTCCATGGTACATTCAATACTCTTCTCCAGCACCACAGCTCAAAGGCGTCAATTCTCCTTCTGTCCTTCCTAGTCATTGTCCAGCTCTCTGATGCATAACAAGTGATCGCAATGACCATGGCCTGTATCAGGCGCACCTTCATCTCCAAAGAGACACTGTTGCTCTTGAGTGCTTTAGAGAGGTCCCTGACAGCAGACTTTCCCATTGCGATACGTTTTTTTATTTCCTGGCTGTTGGTGCCAAGAGTGTTGACTGTGGAGCCGAGCAAACTGAAGCTGTGGACAATCTCAATCTCTTCGCCATCTATCCTGATGCTACCAATTAGTCCAGTGGTGAGAATCTTTGTCTTCTTGACATTGAGCCTTATACACATGGATTTCACCTGATAGTATGCATAGGAATCAGATCAGTTACATCTGTGGAAAAAACCGCTGGAGAAGCTCAATATCAGCTGTGAAAACTAGGCCAGGAGCTGATTGTGGAACAGAGTAACAGTAAGTTCTTAAATAATTACTGACCTGGATATGAGTGACACCATTTTGCTAGAGGTCACGAGACCCCCCTCTGTCCCACAACAGATCATTGCTAGAACAAATAGGTTCATCGTGGAGAGGGTAAAATCATACTGTACCTTGGAGACAAGGTTTTGGAGCTCCATCTGACATACTTTGGACGTGTTTCAAGGAAGGACCAGTCCTTGGAGAGGGATGTCATGCTTGGGAGGGTGGAGGGACAGTGCAGGAGGGGAAGACCCTGGATGAGGTGGATTGACTCAGGGGCTGGGGTCATGGGGTAGGTGTGTCGGAGACAGTGAGGTTGGCTTAGGATCAAGCAGGGTTTAGGGCTCTTGTACGTGGAGTCACTACGAGTCACAAGTGACTCGACGGCACAGCAACGTGAGCACGAGGTGCACAGCTCCTTATGATGACGTCAGGTTGGACTCTGCACCTTAGCTTGGATTTTCAAGCATCTTGAGAACCATGCAGGATTTAGAAGGAAGAGGCAGGTCGACCAGTGTGTGCTGCCCGTCACCCAGACATCCCGACTGAGCCCCAGTCCTAGGAGGAGGAAGGCAGAGAGTAGGTCTCTAGTCTTGGCTTCAGATGCACTTCTGAGCTCTCTCCATGTGGACTAGATGTTGAGACAGTCAAGAAAACATAACTGATCCTTCAGTGTTTATAGAGCATATTCAGCGGCTCAACAAGCACGTGTTGACCAGCAGCCAAGCTGTCAGCTCAGCACAGAGGATGCAGAAGTAAGACATCCCAGTGAGGTAATGCCCAGGAGAATCACAGGAGGCTTCTGGGCTGTTCATGGTGCAGTGCAGTTATGCTCACCTCTGTCGGTCTGTCCCCAGTGGGACTTGTTGGGGCCTTGTTGTCACAGAACCACATTTCCTTCCACACCTGTTTTCTGGGTCCCTGTGTTCCTTCTGCCAAGTCCAGCGATGGGCTGTGTTCTGCCTGATGCATGCCACACATCCTCCAGCCACATCAGTAGTCGTTTCACTGTGTGGATGTGGCAAAGAGCAGAGCCACGTGATATGCGTCCCACAGAGGGTGCATGGCACAGGAAGTGACGTCAGAGTTAGCTTCGCCAAGTAGGTGGAAGTGCGTCTTGAATGATCTGATCACTGCACATTACAGGAACGTGAGATCGTGACCCACATCCCAGCCCCATCCTCACTGTGTCCTTCCAGAGCTGAGAGCACTTCTTTCTCTATGTGGCAGGTTCCCACGCAGCCTGTGTAGCTCTGAAATGGTCCCAATCAACACCAGGACTTCTCCTCCACCCACCCCCACTCCCCATGCCGTGTAGACACACCGCTGTGAGCTCACACCTTACAGCTACCCTCTGACGAAAAAGAGGTCAGGATTGTCTGAAGGGAGCCCGCGTGCAGGGTGTGATGGGGACAGTCCTCTGATGAACGACTGGCGAGGGTAACTAGTAATAACACAGGAGAGGATTTGGTCACAATTCTAGAACTGTCTTTCTACTGCAAACTGTCTTCAGCGGCCAGTTGTGACATTTAGGAAAAGAAGGACCAAGGGGGAAGGTCACAGGAGACTTGGAGTTGAGAAAAAGTAAGGGCCTTAGTGCATTTTTTTAAAGTAGTTACTGTTTTCCTATATTCAATGGATAAGGAAAATTTTCCTTGTAATTTTGTAACATTGGTTATTTTTATAGTGTTAAGGTTTGAAGCTGCCCCCGAACAATCTTTTGGACTCTTTACCCCTGTATTTGTATCCAAACTCTGGGGACATGATCTTGTTAGAAAATGGTGTGGGAGCTGGTGTACTAATAAAGGACGAAGAGATTAGGAAATATGTTTTCTTTTTAGCTTTTAGTTTTAGCATTCTCTAAGCTGATTATGAGTTTCGCTTTCTTCCTGATTCAGTGGTTTATAGTTAAACGTTACCCTCCCTCTGAGGTTTGAGTAATATCAGGGTTCATCCTCACTTGTTTGACCTAACGCAGAACAGTGAACACCCCTGGTGACATGCAGGGAGACAGCCCCCTCAGGGGGACAGGGCGTGCCAGGGCGCGTGGCATATGCTGTCCAGGTCCTTACAGGGAGACAGCCCCGTCAGGGGGACAGGGCGTGCCAGTGAGCATGACAGGTACCGTCCAGGTCCTTATCGGTGCCTCCCCTGGGCCAGCCCCCAGGTGGGGAACGGATCTGGGGAGCCCATGCCCACTCGCTCCTGTACCCCGGGAGTAGGGAAGCTCTTGCTCTTCCGCCCTGGGCTCTCAGATTGGCACCTAGTGGGAGATACTCGGTGCCCAGGTGTTAGTCATGGTAAGGTTTTCCCTGTTAAATTAATGGGAAGCCTGATCACTGCTGAGTTATGAGGAAATCAGATTTGAAGCAGAGCTGCACACACAGGAGAGGACAGAGGAACAGACATCATGTGAAGATCACCGACAAGCGCAGAGCCAAGAGACATCCGAGGAGCTGATGAGGAAGGGATCCAAGCGGCCGAGTCCAGCTTCAGAAAACCATCTGCGTCGTTAAAGTTCCCGCCTGTGGTCCTTCTTATAGCAGCGGCAGGGCACTGAGATGCCTAGCGGGCTCAACTGGCCAGAGGGTCAAGGCTTAAACCGCTGGGAAACACCATCTGGAGACCAGCACCCATTGCTCTTCGCTAGCTCGTTCCTGGAGGCAACACGTATCATGGCTTAGAACTGACACCCCAACGACATAGGACACACCTTTGTGAGAAGGTCCTTGGAGGGTCAGCAGGACCACAGACAGCAGGAGCCCAGGCAGGCCTTCAGCTGGCCTGTCGTTCTGCTGAGGGTCTGAGAGAGGACCTGTCAGTTCTCCTCCTCAGCACCCTGATCTACTGAGGAGCAAAGACCCTGGTGATGTGGACTCGCAGGAGGCAGTGGAACAAAGTCCACATGTGGTGGCTCATAACAACAACTCATGGGCACGGGGTCTGGGGGATGGGTTCTGGATCAGAGCTGGCCAGAGCTCGACTTCCGCTGCCACCATTGGACATAAGTTCTTGTCTCTCTAAGCTTCTCGTAGGTCCAGACCTTGCTGGCTTTGTGACTGCTGCTCCACGTGGCCCTCCAATCTCTGCCTGTCTCTCTTCATCTTTCTATTTTCTTTAAATGAAGACACAACTGAAACTGAGTTGGGTCCCTCAATTCCAGCCTGACATTATAGTGGCTTAACCTCTAACGGCTTCAAAGACTATTTCTGAGCAAGATGATGTTGACATGTGTCGTGGAAGAGGCATTTCAATCCCTAACAGGCCTCGTGGAGTGATTGTGACTGTGCTTTGAAGGAAGGGGCTGATGGTGGACAAGAGCAGGGGCAGGATGGCCTCTGAGTCGTTCAGATGGGGCACTCGACCCAGAGGAGACACGTGGAGGACGGGGCCACGCGGGCTGTTCTGTAGCAGAACCACAGCGATCTGGAGACCATCTAGCAGTTTCCTAACAGCCCGTTCCCGTGATGCACTGCAACTCACTTAAACATTGGGAAGGGACTTTAACCTCCAATCACTCATGCATTTGCTGAGATGCTGACTGTTGTGTCCTGTTTCTCAAACTGTCTCCTTTCTCACCCTGGGTTCCCTGCAAACGCCCAATCGTGAAGCTGGTGCCAGTGCCCTGTTTCCAGAAAAGAAGAAAAAGAGTTTCATTCATCGTTGCCTCGTAGACCATTATCTGGACCCAGCACAGTTTCTGTTTTTAAACGAAGACTTACTATGTGAAGAGCATTCTGCGTTTCATTCAAAATAGATTCAAGCTCCTGTAGCATGAACAGTAGCATTTTGCAGATTTTCGTTTTTTGCCACAAGCAGGGTAGACTTAAAGGAATGTGTGCAATACCTGCAGGAATCAGATGATATTTGATAATTAAACCACTCTTTGGATTTAATTCGAAATTAAACTCAAGAGAATGAAAAGAACTTAAATAAACCAATGAAAACTTTGAGTAATTCAGAGCTCATCTGGAAATGAAACGTTATGCATCCAGGACATTTTTTCAACAGGCAGTTCATTTTTATGCTTATTATTACCCTTCAGTATATTCATTAAAATGTTAAACTTGATCCGGAATTGCTTAAATCGTCCATGAGCTCTGCATGTGGAAAAGAGGCTGGCAGATGCTTAATTTGGGGGAAATTGCTTACTTTTGCATAAAATCATTTTTCTTCCTTTGGAAGAGAGGAGGAAATATTAAAATAAATTATTTATATTCCTAAAAAGTCAAACATTTTGATCATGAATAGAGGCTTTAAGAGAATCTAGCCCCTACTGGTGGGAGGGACTCAGAAGGGGTGAAGAATGACCAGAGCCTGCCTTGGTGGCTCGGATTTCAGTCACTCCTCACCTGTTGGCTGAATCGGGACACAAAGGCTGTTATGGACTGAATTGTGTCCTCGAAGGTTCACACTAGACTCCTGACTCCATGCGTGTGATCCTGGTTGACAGATGAGTTTTCTCTGTTGTGTTAGTGGAGAAACCAGAGGAACACGAGTCCTCAGCTCCGTCTCCTCTCAGCTGTCATGAGCAGCACAGACACTAATAGGCACTCGCACATGGCAGGAAGCTGATGCCTCCTCAGGTCACCTGGCACCCCCCGCATGACAAGAGCTTACAAGACAAAAGCCCTTCCCCTGCTTCTGGGACTTACATCCGAATGAGTTTTCATCCTCCTGAACGGTGAAAATAAACTTACGTTCTTTAAAGCTGTCTTCTTGGGTACTTCTGTTATGGCAGCTTCAGGAGATTCAGAAGGGAGGTGAGGTGTGAAACGTGGCATGGAAGCAGACCGTGCACCCCGGTCCACAATGGATTCACAGAGGTTGGCTGGGCAGGGGCTTATCATGTGTCTTGGTGTGTCTGTGCTCTGTGTTCATGGTCCAGGTTATCACTGTTTCACGGGGTGGCTGGGGAGACACCTGCCTGGCGTGTTGTCTTGGATCAGGTGTGTCTGTGCTCTTTGTTCATGGTCCAGGTTGTCACTGGATTGCAGTGTGGCTGGGGAGACGCCTGCCTGGCGTGTTGTCTTGGGCTGTCTTGTGTCTGTGCTGTGTGTATATGGTCCATGTTCCTGGATTTACAGTTTGGTTAGAGAGACACAACCATAAGTGTTATCTTGTGAGAGGCAGGTGTCTTTCCTGTGCATGCATGTTCTCTGTTTCCTTGCCCCACAATTACAAATGATCGCCCGTGTCCCCAGTGCCACTTCTGTGTAGGTCTTTGTTCTGCGTGACCCACGGTCCATCCTGGTCCTCCTTACCCTGGTTGGTCATGCATGCTTGGAACGCTATAGCATGAGAAACCATTCATGAAAATGGCTCTATTTGCATCCAATGTGGCCGTCTTGGTGTGTTGTTTTTGTTATGTCATTGAGTCGCTTGAGACTCATAGTGACCCTATGTACAATAACCCTAAACCCTGCTTTATCCTTTGCCAACCTTATTCTCTCTGACACACCTACCCCCATTGTCGCAGTGACTAAATCAATCCATTCATCAAGGGACTTCCCCGCCTGCACTGTCCTTTAACCCTCCCAAGCATGACATCCCTCTCCAAGGACCGGTCCCTCCTTACAACATGTCCAAAGTATGTCAGACAAAGCTTCAGAACCCTTGCTTCCAAGAATCAGCCTGGCTTCACCCTCTCCAGGATGAAGTTGTTTGTTCTCCTAGCAGTCCATGGTATTCAACACCATGGTCTTCTCCATCACAACTCAACAAATGAGGCTTAATGTTGTTAGATGCTGTCAAGTCATAGATGACTCATAACTACCCTATGAACAAAAGACCTGAACACTTGTATAACTTTCATCATTTCTCCACGTTCGTAGAGTTTCTGGAGGCAAGCTTAATATGTATGGGTTATTTATAACTAGCCATTTATGGTATTCAAGGCAATTTACAATATGCCCAAAATATCTGGT
Organism: Elephantulus edwardii; assembly: GCF_000299155.1. Lineage (NCBI taxonomy): Eukaryota > Metazoa > Chordata > Mammalia > Macroscelidea > Macroscelididae > Elephantulus > Elephantulus edwardii. The sequence goes on from NW_006399805.1 coordinate 15,021,040, forward strand.
GCTGATGAAAGTGTTTTGGAAATTGGCTGTCTGAAATATGGAGCCTTCTGGTTGGTGAGTCCTACTAGTGAGAATGCAACTCTGTAACATGCCACTGTCCCCTGCCATGGACATGCATTCCCCCTCTGACAGGAGCCCTCGCTCACAGGTGTGCCACTGCTCCTCTGAGGCTGCTCTTTGCTCAGTCTTTGATCCGACTGGGGAGCAGGTAGGGTGGGCTGTTGGGAACATCGTGGGGAGATTTCCAGCTTCACTGGTGTGTGGTGAGGAGTCTCAGGACGCATCGGAAACGGCTCTAACATGTCTACTGTTGGTCTGAAAAACAAAACTACAAGGGTTCCCGAAGTGGAGAGAATTCCCTGCAGGCAGGGGGCTGCACTGTCACGGGTCTACACACACACACACACACACACACACACACACACACACACACGGTGGCAGAGTGCTCCATGCCAGCCATTGCCTAGTCCACTGCTGCAATTCTTGTGATGTGCATTTGGAGAAGGGGATGAATTGGACTGTAGCAAAAGTCTACAAGTAGAGTCAAGGCAAGGAGTCAAAATCAGGTCTCAAGTGACTACACAAGGGAGAATGTTTCCGGAAACTTCTAGCTGAGGGTACTTGAAACTCTGCAATGCTTGCCTTTGAATAGTGTTATGTAATCAGTCTTTTGGTGGTTTAAGAATTCTGTAATCATGAATTCCATGAATTCCGTATCAGCGAGCAGAATGTATCCTTATTAATATTTCACATCAATTTTTCTGTAGAATTGGAAATATTTTGAGGGGAGAAAAAGCTTAAAAGTTGAAGCTACAAAAAAGGGGAGGATGTTGAAGTTACTGTGAAATGAATGAATAAGTGTGTGTGTGTGTTCACTGTGCACTTGTGTGCCTACATGCTGTGGACTGTTGAGTCAGCACCAAGTCATAGCTGACTGTCTAATGGATTTTCAGAGCCCCACATCACGTGGATAGCTGGTAGATTCAAACTGCCTGCATTTGGATTGGAAGGGCAACTCCTTACATCTATGCCACTAGAGTTTATATATACATATAAGCCACTCTGTACACACATGCACACACACATAAATACATGCACATGTATGTGTTGTTGTTAAGTGCTGCCGAGTCGTACGTGACTCATAGTGGCCCTGTGAATGAAAGTCCTCAACACTTATGTGACTTTCATCCTTTCTCCAGGTTCATAGAGGTTCATAGAGGCAAGCTATTTCAGAAGTGGATGCCACTCCTGCTTCCAAGCTTGTTTTAATTGGGGAGCTCCACCAAACACTGTCGGCCATGGGTGACCATTATTGCATTTGACACATCATTGTCACAGTGTTTAGCATCACAGCACCCACAGCTTACCTCTGTACAGCAAATGGACAGACCAGGGCTATACCACTTAGAAGAATGTTTGACCCAAAACAATTAAAACCAGGCCTGAGGGCCGTAGAGTAAAATCACCCATGTTTGGCTTGGTAGATAACTTTCTGTCCACTCGGCCAGCAGAGCTCTGTGTTATGCACGTGTGCACATATATGTCCTCGTTGTCAGGTCTCATCAAGTCATCTGAACTCATAAGTGGCCCCATGAACAACAGGTCTGAACTTGGCCGTACCCTGTGCCTCCCTCACGGTCCGTGCTTCAGCCCATAGTGATCGGGTACCATACCCTGTTACCGTCCTCACGATCCCTGCTTCAGCCCATGGTGATAGGGTGTTGTACCGTGTGCTGTCCTCATGGTTCCTGCCTCAGCCCATGGTGATCGGGTGTCAGCCCATCTCATCAGGGGCCTCCTTTTCTTTCCTGACCCTCTACCTCTCCCAGCTTGATGGCTCTCTCCAAAGATGGGCTCCTCCAGTCCTTGAAAACATAGCTGACGTGAGATGAAAATTTGCCATGCTTGCCCATGAGGAGGTCTGAAAGAGGGTAAGCCTGGGTTATTAAATGGCTTGGGTCTGTTGGATGTTTGCCAGCCTCTTCTATCGCATAATGGTGAACAAACTATTTCTCACTTTTATCTACTTTCTCCACCCACAATTTTCTAGATGCATTCTTCTCCTCCCTCTCTAACCCCCTCCTCTCCCTTCCCCCCTCTTCTTTGTCCTCCTTCTCTGTCTCCTCTCTCTCTCCTCCTTCTTCATCCTTTTATTCTATTGTGACCTCACTGGTAGACGCTGCGGGAGCGGAATTGTGTGAAATAGGAGGAAAGTAACACATGGAAATGGCTGACATCAAACATGCCCTGACAGCCGGAAATATCCAGCCCTCTATTACAAACCAGACGTGCTGCGTTTCTATAGGAAAGTCCAACTGCCAGGTGTCTACAAAGAACGAGCCACGTGTGAAGGAGGCCTGGTATCTGATGCCAGCAGCTGACTGCTAATCCGAAGGCCAGTGGTTGGAATCAACACAGTGGCTCTGCAGGAGAAGGATCTGGCCATCGCTTCTCGCCCAGACGACAGCCTGGGAAATCCCACAGGGAAGCTTCACCCCAAGGTCACTCAGAGTTGGGACCAACACAACGGCAACCCTCAGCGACATCTACTTAGAAGTAGATTCAACAAGTATTTAATAGAATCCTCACGATAGTCCCGTTTCCCAGATGAAGACACAGAGATTAGAGAAGTGTCCACTTCCAAACCCCAGGCACGTTATACATTTTCAGATCAAAATGTTCTCAATCACATGTGAAATCTTTTATTCTCTCTCTCGCTCCTTCGGTTCCAAAGATGCTGTGAAGGAGAAGATTCTCAATAATTGTGGAGCACACAATTGATGGTGTTACTCCCTGTTTTAATGATAAGTAGTAAATCAATGCAGCTCTCATCTTCATTTTATCGGATGGAGCACATTGAAAATCCACGTGTGCTGTGCCTTTCCATTGGATGTTAACGGCTGGCCTCACTGCATCCTGTGGTACTCTGGTCCTGCAGGAGAGCTGAGGACACCTTAACGAGATGCAGTCGGCATGATCGCCAGATTTGCTGTTTCTCAATTTTCTTTTTTTCTTGAGCAATGACACAGAACAATGTTGCCTGAGATTATGAATTTCTAGAGAGAGGGATTATTGAAACACTTGTTGTTCATCAAACACTGTGTTGTACCGGAAACACAATTCTCAGATTTTATTAAAGTTTTGTTAATCTCTAGTTGGATTTAAATTTGCAACAGGGAATTGGGATGGCTCTGCATGCCCATTAAAAGCAGTGCCTTGCATCACTGTAAGCAGAGCTCATTGGATACTGAGCTCACTGGATGCAGAGCTCACTGGATACTGAGCTCACTGTGTGCTGAGCTCCCTGTGTACAGAACTCACTGTGTGCTGAGCTCACTGTAAGCAGATCTCACTGTGTGCCGAGCTCACTGAGTGTCCGGCAGAAGGACATATTGCCCAGTCTTGCACTATCCTCACAATTGTTGGGGTGTTTGAGTCCGTTATTGTTTCCAGCTGTGTTTTCTGAGTGCCTTCCCACCCAGGAGGCTCAGCATCCAGTGAGCTCTGCATCCTGTAGACTTAGGGTCCAGGATTGTGTATACCGAGCATCCAGTGGGCTCACAGCATCCAGCATCCAGTGAGTTTAGTACCAGTGGACACAGCATCTAGTGTGCTCTGTATCCAGTGGCCTGAATGCGTCCAGTGGGCTCAGCTTCCTGTGCTCTCAGCGTCTGGTGAGCTTAGCAGCCAGTGTGCTCAGCTTCCAGTGCTCCCCACATCCAGATCTCTATTGGGTAGTGTTTTGTTAGGATTTGGAGGGCTTCCATAGGCTGCTTTTTGAAAGCAGACTATTAGAGCTTCCGCCCCTGTCAGTCTTCATCGGGAAGCTCTTTCCCTTACCCTGCTGCAGAGCCACCATCACTGCACCCACGAGCTCCCAGCAAGGTGGCCAAGAAGGCACTGGCTTAGCACGAGGGAAAGGATTGTGGGCAAAAGCATTTGCATTTGAAGTAGCATCTCTATTTTGTAAATTCAGATGGTCAAGTGATAAGAAAGGCATATGCACTGTTGATGGAATCCCAGTTGATTTTCAATTTTTAAAAAGAATCATGATGTCTCTAAGAATTTATGTGTCTCCATTTTAAAATAAATTTCCCAGCGAGGGGGAGCTCTACATGTGTACAGTTAAAATCAAACAATTCATTTAGGACAAAATGTGGCTTCCTTAAAGTTGTATACACTAGGTCTGTTACAGAGAGTCTGGTTTCTTTTCACCTAATTGCTTTACAGATGAGGGAGTGAATAATTTAAAAGCGATGTGTGATAGGGTATTATGGTTATCACAAGAGTCCACAATTAAGGTTGCATACTGGAATGTACTTGGGGCGGCCAGAGTGGTGTGGGGGGAGTGTGTCCCAGGGAGGGAGTGTTTCTTTTACTTTTGAAAGAGAGGAGTGATCTAGGGGGGAGTGGGGGGAGGGCTGGGTGGGGAGAGAAGTGCAGCAATGAATGAACGAATGGAAATCCAAAATCTCTGTAAATGCTCATTAAAATTATTTAAAAAAATAAAGCTTAAAAAAATTCATTATTTTAGCAGTGGCTTTCCACCACTACCAACCACAGCGTGTCAGCTTTCCCGACCTCTTTTAACCATTGTTTCCCTGATATTAAAAGAGGTTTTCAGTTCCTTTTAAACAATGAACTTTCAGATATTTTGTTCATGGGTCTTTTTAAAATAAATTTTTTTCCTAAAAACTGCCCATAACGCAGACTATTGGTATTGTGGGCTGCTGTTGAGTTGTGCTGCTGGGCAGGGACACTGCTCACACCAACGCCTGGTACCGCTCAGTCCTCTGCCCGCCTCACAGCCGTGAGTGCTTGACCCCGTTGTTGTGGACACGTCAGCCCACCTCGTTGAGGGTCTTCCTCGTTCTCAGTAACCCTCGACTTTAGCCAGGTCACTAAAAGACTCCCACCAACACGGTGAAGAAGGGAGGCGTAGCTGATGAGCCTCAAGTTATACGAGCTTCCCCAGCTGTCTTTCAAACCCTGCCTCATTCTGATGCTTTTCAGTTAAATCCCAAAGGTTAGTTATTTTCTGTTGGAAGTGGTAGCCTCCCAGGAGTCCACCAGATTCAGCATTTATGCCATTGATTTTCTAATCTAAATAAAGTGCTTTACATTTTCCTATGAAATTTCATTTTGCTTGTTTGGTATGTGCCTTCATTTAACTGTTGATTAAAAATCTAATCAGAAAAGGTCCAAGGGAAACACTGGTCTTTTTCCCAGTGTGCTGGCCTCTAGGTGGACTCCAAGCGTTAATCAATGGCCGCGACACCAGTTAAGCCTGTGAGAAGTCCCCAGACATCTGTGGCCACTCACAAGGGTGTCAGATGCCGCCCAAAACAGAGGTGCTCTGCCTATGGCCTAAGCGGGGCCTGTAAAGAAAATTCTGAGCTCTTGGAAGTTCCTCCTCCTCTGTAACCCCATCATTTTCCTTACCTGAAGTGAAATGTGGGCTGTTTGTCTTAAGCCTTGGATGAGGGTTTAAAAATGGGGAGAGAGACTAGCTCATCAGCCCTCATTCCCAGCTGTGCCCGGTGGAGTCTCCTGGCTCCCTTGCTCTTCTCTTTCAGGGCCCGGCCCTCCACACAGAGGGGGCCTTGGTGGCCCCTGCATAGTGGGTGGTGGCTGCTCTGCTGACTGCAAGGCAGATGCCTAAATCTACTGGTCACTCCGGGGGACTGGTCACTCCGGGGGAGAAACGTGGACAGTCTCCCCTGTTAAGACTGGCAGGCTCTGAAACCCAGTGGCCAGTCACTGAGTCAGAACAGAGACAGGAACAGAGAGGGCGTGCGCTCTGCAGCTGACTTTGCTCTCATGTCACAGGACAGGTGGGAAAGGGCTTAGGTGACTCCCATAAAACACAATTGGACCTAACTTTTTCTTCTAGGAAACTATACTTTCTCCAATGCAAATTATTAATCATATTCCACTTTACTAAGATTTTAACCCTATTTTTTCTTCATTAAACCCAAGTGAATGTATTTTATCTAGCCTTTGTTCCCAACTTACTTTACTCCTAAAATATGTTTTCTTTATGCAAATTTTGCTCTTTCTCCAACAGAACTTGCTAGAACCCTCCCCTCTGCTGGCTGAGGCTGGAGCAGCAAGGCACACAGCCCGTGGACTTATGTCCTTGTGCTCTGGGGCTCGGGGCTCGTCAGGCAGTGGGAGACACGTATGAGAAAGCACAGGCCCCACATCACAGTGGTTGGGACCCTGGAAACTGGCCTTGGCAGGCATTGTCCACTCAGTGACCACTCACAGTGACCCTGTGAATAACAGATCTGAAGTTTGCCCTGTCCGGTGCCATCCTCATCACCTCTGATGCCCTCAGGTCCAGTGTTAGAGTTGTGGGGTCCATCCATCCTGTTGAGGGCCGCCTTCTTATTTGATGACCCTTTTTCCAACATGATGTCTTTGTCCAGTGACCAGACCCTCCTGACATGTAAGGCTAAGGTTTATCGTCCTGGCTTCGAAGGAGCGCTCTGATTGCATTTCTTCCAAGACAAGCATTTTGTGTTCTCCCCGGCACTCTGTGGGGTAGTGGGATCTCTCCGCCAGCACTCGATTCAGAGGCTTTGTTTTTCTGTGGTCCGTATTCACCCACCTTGCAGGTACACAGGAAGCAGTTGACTATTATTACCGAGGGCGTTGATTGTGAATCCAAGTACAATGAAGCTGACAACTTCAGTCTTGTCTTGATCTGTCGTGATGTGCCCATTAGTCAAATGGTGAGGATTTTTGTTTCCTTGTTGTTGAAGTGTAACTCATATTGAAGGCTGTAGTCTTTGATCTTCTACAGTAAATGCTTCAAGACGTCTTCACTTTCTGGAAGCAAGATTGTATCAATTTACATAACCCTGGTTGTTGTGAGTCCTCCTGAAATCCTGCTTCCACATTTTTAATTTAGTCCAGCTTGTCAACTTATTTGCTCAGCACACACTGAATTGTTCTGGAGAAAGAATCCAACCCTGGACACACCGTTCCTGATTTTAGGCCGTGCAGTTTGAGCATTTGGCAAATTATAGGAGTGTCCTTGCTACTGAATCTGTATAATTTCTTCTACCAAACATTGTTTTGATGGAGGTGATCTGTCCAAAGGCTCCTCAGGCTTGTAAGTAAGCTGCTGGAAGGTTCTTGGCAGTTTCTGGTGTTCAAGGCTGTTTTCTTGGTGTCAAACCCCAGCACATGGCTGGTGAGTGGGACTGTCCTTTCCGCTCTCTATGCAGATGAAGGGCTGGGCAGAGTCTGGCAGGAAAGGTGGCCACATCTAAGAGGTGCTGGGGACAAGGTGACCAGAGGGACCTCCTGAGGTGTGTCTGTCCTGAGGAGACAGTAACTTAGAAGCACAGTCCAGCTGCTGGCCGTTTGCTCTTTGCGGCAGGAAGAACGGCAGTCCTCTCACAAAGAGCCTGTTCCTCCTAGAAGGACTGGCATTGACTCTGGACCCAGGGGCTGGTGCCTCCATATGTTCCCAGGGAAATGAGGTCTTTATCCTGACTGCCATGTGTACTGTGGCCCCCGAGCCAGCCTTGAACCCGTGGCTGTGTGAGGAGCTCACACACTGCTCATTCCTGCTGTGCAGACCCCCTGAGCCGCCCCTCTGCTGTGTTTGTGCACACGGGTGCTGTGACTTTCTGTGGCATAGGTTTGCTTGCTGTATTCCGTTTTCTTCTTCCGGAGCTCCAGTGGTGCAGCCCGAGGCTGTGTTGTACTCGGCTCTGCGGGAGGAAGGTGGATAATCTCCTCCTGTGTGAGTTATGGCCTCCAGACCCCAGTGGGTGGTCAGCTTGGCGTTGGTTCTGACTCAACAGCAGTGAGTCGGAGTTTTCCCATTTCTTAGACCTTCCAGGAACGCTGACAGCTTATTACGTCACATGCTGCACTGCTCACCACAGGTTGGGGTTAGGATCGCGAATCCACCCGCTTCTTTGTGATGAACAGTGGCAGCCTCGTGTTGTAAGGATGTCCAGCCTTGGAAATCCTCAGAACGGCGCTGTAACTCGGGATTCCTCTGATGGCAGGGCTGCTGGGCTTTCCCTTCCACATGCGGTTCTAACAGCAAAGACCTTGCTCGAAATCCAGTGGAGCGACCCCATAACCCGGGACCCCTCTGACGGCAGGGCTGCTGGGCTTTCCCTTCCATCATGTGCAGCTCTTACAGCAAAGACCTTCCTCCCTCCTTTCCTTAAATCAAGTTCGCCACCCATATTCCTCATTAAATGTCTCACTACTGATCCTCTCTGGGACCTTGCTGGCATTGAGGTAAAGAGTGGCATAAGCCAACTCGGTAATGTGGCTTAATTTAAATATAGTCTACAAAATCAGGCCTAAAATGAGAACTTATGCACATAAGTCCTGTGTGTTTTGGAAGCTGGGTCATGAATTTCTCTGTAACGTGTCTGACTATGAGCATCTGAGGGCATAATGTCTGTGCAGAACGTCTTGTCTGATCAAAGGATGATGAGGTGGCGGGAGGCGACGTGGTGTGGAGGTGCCTCCCTGGGTGCGTGATCAGGGAAGCCACGCCTGTCCTTCCCTCGTGCTGCTGGGATGCAGGATCACGGTGACCTGTGACATAGCTCACCCCCATGGCTCACCTTCCGTCCAGAAACCTATCGGCAGGCCTGTCAGGTGGCCAGGAGCCAGAGGAGGCACTCACTCCTTAGAATAACCAGCCACATACGGTCAACAAAGCAGCATTTGTCCAGGGACAAAGACCACTGAATATGATAAAAGGAGTAAAGGGACTGAGAGTAGAGTCACAAGGAGGAAATGGGGAAAGTGTTTGCATTATAGAGACTGAATTAATGTTATAAATAAAATACATATGAATATCCAAATATGTAAACTTTGATTTACCTGAAAATATTTTAAATCTGTTCAATGAAACATAAACCTTGACACTTAAAAATAGATCACAAAAAAATTAAAAAATAAAGAAAAAAAAATAGATCACAACAATCTCAAAGTGTGACATTAAGAGTCTATAAACTGCACACAGTGTAAGAGGCATCTGAGATCGAGAAGTTAAGCTCTGCGGTACTGGCCCATTGTCCTTGGGCAGGAAGTCAGTGGTTCCTGAATCTGATGTCTGAAGTGAAGTGACCACAACACTCAGCCACTGTGGCCACGAGCCTGCCCTGTTTTGAGGACACTCAGACTACCAATGGCAAGTGTAGGACAGACGTGGCTGAACTATTCCTGTCTCCAGAGTGTCCTAACACATCTAACACACCACCTGTCCAGTGGTGCCACAGGTATAGACAGAGAAGGGAGTGGGAAGTGGACACAGAGTCACTGTCTATGTGTACCGCAAGCAGAAGTGGCACCTCTCACCTGTGAGCACCTGGCCATGTGTGGCTGGGTCTCTGCACAACCTGGTCTGGGGAGTTGGAGAAGGTTAATCAGCTTTCAGTGGAAATCAATGAAATCTGCAAGCCTTTTTGCCTCTCTATCAAGACTCATAAAATATTGTGGAAACTACAGGACACAAAACAACCTATCCAGGCAGAAAATTAAAAAGCAATCTACCAGTTCACTGAGATCTGACCTTTGTGGGGCTGAGGGGAAGGGTGACAGGGTTATAGTGTGGTCACTGCTGATTGCACAGAGGCATGGAGACAGACGTGGGGGAGTGAGAGAATGTGTGTACGTGTGTGTCACAGGAGAGTGGCGGGCAGAGAGGAAACCAGGCTGAAACGAACAGCAGGGAGTACAGTGTATTTTCATTAAAGTCAACTCCAAAGGATGTCTGGTGAGGCCCACCTTTGGAGGATGGGGAGGAGGAGGAGGAGGGAGAGGAGGAAAAGGAGGGAGTGGAGAAGGAGGGCGTGGAGAGAGAGACAAAGGGGAGGAGGTATGAAAGAAGAGGGGGAGGAGGGACAAAGGGAGGAGAGGGATGAGGGAGAGGAGGAGGAAGAGGGAGTGGGGAAGGGAGAGGAGCAGGGGGAAGAGGAAGGAAAGAGGAGGAGGAGGAGTGGAGAAAGGGAGGAAGAGGAGGAGGTCTGGAAAAGGGGGGAGAGGGAGAGAAGGAGGACCAGGAAGGAGGAGTAGGAGGAGGAGGGGAAGAGGAGGGTGAGGGAGTGGAGGAGGGAGAGGAAAAGGAGAAGGGGAGGAGGAGAAGAAAAAGAGGAGGAGGGTTGGAGAGAGGGAGGAAGGGGAGGAATTCTGGAAGAAGAGGGGAGGGGAGGAGGGGGAGGGAGAAGAGCAGGAGGAAGGGAAGGAAGAGGAGGGGTGTGGAGGAGAGGGGGAGGAGGGTGTTCACAGATCTCAGGTTTCTGAGTTCCAGCCCAAGATTCCTTTGACACAAAGCGATGCTGTTTTTCTCTCCTGAGAACAAGTTTGCTTCTGCTTAGCAGTTGTGGGGCTCAGCTAATGCTTTTTTGTGCAGCCTGTTCGTTTCCTTGAGAGTGTTACCCCAAAGGAAAAGCCTGCTGAGGAGGCAGGTGTGAGTCCATGAGGCTGACGGTGGTCAAGCAGCCTCTGCCCTGGTCAGAGTTGCTCTGGGAAGGAGAGTGGGCGCGTGGTATTGGGCCTGAGCTGGCGGAGGTCAAGACAAGTGCTGGCCAAGTTCTGTGACCCAGAAGCCCGGGACCCGTAGCTCTGCCCATGCTGCAGGGGGGTGGTGGGTAGAAATCCACCGAGAGTGGTGTGCTGGCTCTGCGTAGGTGTGTGCTGTGGGGCAGGGTCTTGAAAGGACTCTGTGAGTGAGAGCCCAGGGCAGGTGAGCTGCTTGAGCAGCTCCTGTCTGTGCTGCCATCCTCTGTCCTGGCCTCTTATTGTTTGTCTGCCCAGAGAAGTGCCCGCCCCCGTCCTTCAGTGTGCCGTGCCTGTCACTTTCATGTGGTTGTCATGCAGGGGGCTGTACCACCAGCACTTCATATGAGCAGGCTCGGGACTCAACCATGATTGGCAAGTTTCAGCACAGCTTCCAGACTAGGAGACTAAGAGGAAAGGTCTGGCAGTCTACTCTGGATGTGTGTCAGTGAATACCCTATAGGTTGTAAGAGGGCGAGATCTGCTGGAGAGCTGGAAGATGAACCCCTGAGGTGAGAAGACTCAGAACACACAGTGACCATGACCGTGAGCCCCAGTTTAACATGATGCCAGATCAGAACAGGATTTTCATCTTCACATTTTATTTAGTTAAAGTAGCCAAGTATTCCTGTTTCGGCTGTTGGAGAAAGAATAGCCAGGGTGATTTTTAGAAGCAAGGACAGTGAAATTTCTTCTTGCATACTTCAGGCATGTTGTTAGAAGAGGTCAGTCTTTGTAAAAAGACTTGACCCTGGGACGCGTACCTGTTGATTGGCATCAAGTCGGAACAGACTCTTAGCTGACACCATGAAGGGTTTTCGGACGCTGCCAATTGCCTGGGAGGAGATTACCCATCCTCCTCCTGCAGAACAGTTAATGATTCCAGTTTTGGACTGGCAGCACAACTCCTTCCCCACGAGCTCCCTGGGAGAGATGGAGGGCCAGGAGAAGAGAGCAAGGCCCTCAGCAAGCTGGACTCAGGCAAGACTGTAGCGGTGGACTCTGCCATGAGGCCAGCGTAGGACAGGCCAGGCTTTGATCTGCTGTTCTAAGGGCCACTGGGAGGAAAAGGCGTCTGCAGCACCACCACCATCTTCTGGAGGACGCCAGGGCAGCTCGCATCGCATCGATATCTTTACTTTAAAATTATATTCGTTTTCTCTCTCTCTCTCTCTTCCCCTCTTTTTTCTCCCTCTTCCCCATCTCTGTCTCTCATCTAGTATTCTTGAGACAATTTTATTTTTTGTTATTTTGAAACTTTAATTCCAAAAATCCTCAGCTTGGAAATGAAACTCTATGTGTTCACAATCATTTCTGTAATTCTTACCTTATAACAGACGTGTTCCGTAGATAATTTGTATGAGAAATTTTGACAGGAATTTCTAAAGGAGAGCATCCTGGGGGGGGAGGATTGAAATCACTGAACGGGTGACATTTGCTGGGTGGGATCCTCTGGGGTGATTGCAGCATCCAGCCGATGTCTTCTGGTTTTTAGTGTTCCGTTGCAGGTAGAGTCTACTAGCAGAGGAAAGTGTACTTTATTAAATTAAGTCAATGTTAAAGGAAATCTATAATGAGAAATATGATTATGTGTTTTTAAGTATTTGTGCTTTAGGGGAAACATACAAGCTTGGGGCTTGAGTTCCGGAACTGTAGAAAGCATCAGGGATTCGGATGAACTGTGTGGTCTGAGGCTCTGCAGTAAGATCCGTTCAGAATCAGCTGGCTCCGTCAGATACACAGGAACTCTGGTGGTGCATTGGTTTGATCACCATACAACTCTATGATGATCTCTTTGGTGATACAATTCTTTCTCTCCAAGGGACCAAAAGATCCAGGATACAGATGTACCAGCTGTGTCCTGTCTAGGACAGTGTCCAGCTAACAGAAGGGTTCAGACAATGACTGTTGAGTCAAGGAACGGTGGAAGTCTTGCCTGTGACTGGCCTGATGATTGCTGACGAGTGATTGCATGGAGAGTGAGCGCTGAGGCTGGTCTCAGATGTCCTCTGTCCCTCAACATGTGGCAGGTCTGCAGTCATCTTGTCCTGTCTGACTGCTTGCTGTAGCACTGGGGACACCATACTGGCTGTGCCTTTTCTAGAGGGTTGTTTGTTGCCATCCAGGTGGCTTCCGGTTGCACTGACAGCGGGATTGCCCACCTGACCGTGTACCCCCTCATTGTCTCTGCAGGACGTTCTCTCCGTTGTGACAGTCACCATGTAAGTCCACATTGTCGAGGGTCTTCCTCTCTTTCACTGATCCTCCACTTTTCCAGGCTTGATGTGCTTCTCCAGCCACTGGCCTCTGTAGGTAACAGCATAGAAGTCAGCTAGTTACATCCCATTTTCCTTTGTTTAATTTCCCATCTGTAATATAGGTGCCAGGCACAGTTTCTGAAGTGCTTAATGGAATCAGTATGTGACTGCTTTTTTCCATAGTGCATAACATTTGTGTATCAACCCTTCACCTGAGGAAGGATGCACGTAGCCCTGCACACCTGTCAGGTGTCTAAGTCCAGCTTGCAGTCTCCCCAGACAATGGGCTTTGCTTTCACTGGTAAAAAGGGCCCAAAATTCACCTGAATTTGATATAAAATTTAGGCCACACTGCGGAATGGCTCCCAAATGAATTAGCTGTTCTCGAATTGGGCATCTCGGGGGGCATTGGGTTGGCTCCTAGAATGCCAAGGTGCCAGTGCTCAGAGCCGTGGCCTTCGCCACCCAGGGAGACATGGACACTCCCCACCTGTGTGTCTTCAGGCTGCTCAGCTTTGCACGAGTATCAGCCTAGTTCGTTCAATACACGTGCTGTGGTGTGATGTGATATGATGCGGACACACTTAGTGCCTGACTTGTTGCGGGGTCCTTGGCGTTAAATCCACCGGTGCTGTAAGGAAGTTCACACCCTCATGCATGTGGAAGGAGAAGGAGGTGTCTTTGGGGTCCACTGGTGACTGAATATCTGGGTCAGCTTCCTTTTACCTCTCCTGAACTGAGGACAAGGCTGAGTGATCGATGTGGATGCCAAGGCCAGCCTCACTGGCCCCGCTGGGTCCTTGCTTTAGCAATTTCAGGCCTCGCTCTGATGGCCCAGCGACTTCGACCTGCTGTCTTGGCCTATAGCTTTGCCGATGCTTTTGCTGTAAAATAGTGAAATTTGAAATCACTAACAAATACTCATTTTCCAGTCTCTAGCAATAGTAATTTGTCCTTGCAGTGGGAATAATCCCTCACACCAAAGCCTTAGATGTCATCCATTCTGCTTCCTAAGTACATTTTCTTAAAGAGCCTTTTGCTCTAAAAGAAAAAAAAAAACATCAGCACACTTTCAATGGTAATTATTTTTCTTAACAATCATTTATGTTCACATGGAAGAAGGTTCAGAGATGAGTGTGTCTGTGTCTAAAGGGGAGAAAGCCATACATGGTCTCACAGGGCTGTGAGCGTCCCTGTGAAAGGGCCAGAGGGGAGGAGAAAGCCATGCATGGCCTCACAGGGCTGTGAGCGTCTCTCTGAAAGGGCCAGAGCGGAGGAGAGAGCCATGCATGGTCTCACAGGGCTGTGAGCGTCTCTCTGAAAGGGCGAGAGGGAGTAAAAATAGCACAGCTTCTCGGAGCCCAGAGCAGAAAGCAGATGAAGAGCCCTAGCGCAGCCATGGTGCCTCTGCAGCCACGGCAACGGCAGGAGGTTCATTTATTCATCACTGACTCACAGTTATGACACCAGAAATGGGGTTTATTAGGGAAGGAAGCTGGAGAGTAGGGGAGGCAAAGAATATCATCCGGTGCAAATCCAGGTTTTCACCAAGCCGTCCAAAGTCACAATTCCTCAATTAGTCCAGGCTTTGGTTTCAGTTCAGCAGTCAAATCCAAATCATCCAGCAAGCTTTGCCTCAGAATACTTTGAATTCAGCTTCACCTGCACACATCCACCAGGAACAGCCAAAAACTTTTACCTGTGGCCAACGCACCAACGCAAGAAGCTTCTGATCACACCTTGTCACAGCTTCTCCTCAGCAATGCCAGCCTCTCCACCACCAGGGTCTTTCCACCACAAGCCTTGTTCACCTCAAGTCTAACTGCCGAGTGTGGGAAGCACTTTTTCTCTTATCCTAGTCCCACAGTTGATGCTGATTTACAAGACCATACCCCATGGACTCCATCTCCTGGAAATACTGCTCAGAATTCCTTAAAATGTTTATCTGTGTGGTTCCGCTCATCTTTGCCTCACTGGGTATTCTGTGAGTGGATGGTGTTACAATTGTGAAGTTCCTGGTGGGAGGCCTGGCAGGAACGGTGGCTCAGGACTGAGGGTGGATGGAAAGCTGCCCATAGGTGACTGGCCTCACCAGAGCCCTCAGTCTTGGCTCTGAGGACAGGGGCCGTGGTAAGGAAGGGGAGCAGTCAGAACAGAGCTGGACACACAACTCAGCATCCTGATGTTCTCAGTGGCCTGTCTCCTTTCCATGGACCTTCCCATTTTCCTTGATCTGCTTAAGCTGTATGAACACCCCCACTCCCCAGATATGTGACAGAGAGGGAATGGAGTGGCTCTGTCCTGGTCTCCAGACGAGTCTCTTCTGT
>NW_006399805.1:15036674-15093955 GCF_000299155.1 Elephantulus edwardii
AGCACCATCCCCCTGGACATCCCCGCATCCCTGCTGTCCAGGCTCATAACCTCACACCCTAGCCCACTCCATGCTGAGAATGAGCGAGGCCTGGCTTTGAATTAAGCAAACACTTACCAAATCATTTGTTGAGCTGGACCTCAGATGTTTCTCACAGAACTTTTACATGAAATCCATTTCTGATCTGTTGTTGTCAGGTGCTATCGAGTCAGTTTCTGCTCACAGAGACCCCACAAGCCAGAGCAGAGCAGCCCCATAGGACCCCAGGCTAGACTCTTCATGGGCAGACAGGCCAAGCTCTCGTCCAGGGGACGTGGGATGGCCTTGAACCCTGCCAGCCTTTCTGTCAACCACTGAACACTTAGCGGTTGCAAAACAAGTGCTTATTAAACATATAAATCAGGAAAAGCAGCTGCTGGTGAGATCACAGACTCTGGCAGGTGCTGCCCTTTCACACCTGCAGGTTAGAGAGCAGGAAAAGCAGCTCTGTGCCATCAGGTGGCGCGCCGGCCAGAGGTCAGGTGCAGGGAGGAGGCTAGGTCTATCCTGACACACTCTGGATCACCTACCAGCAGCTGGTTTATGGCAGACTGCAGAGAGTTGCTCTCAAACTCGAGTCAGAACCACATCGAAGCTCACTGTCAGATTTCAGAGGCTGTAAATCTCAAGGGAGATTGTTCATCTTCTCCCTAAGAGCCTGTAGTGGATTTGAACTGCCACAGTTATGGCCTTTGGGTGGGTAAAAAGTTCCTACAGCTGCCCCAACAGAGTACCTGTGAAGCTGGAACCGACCAGCTGCCACCCACGCCCTGTGCGAGGAGAGGCCTCTGTCCACTCCTGTGCTCATTTATCAGTTTAGTAGACTGATGGCTTCTGCACATCCGCAGCACCAGGAGCAACAGAACTTTGCTTCCAGTGGTGCTTGAAGAAACCAGCTGTTGGCGGATGGCAGGCTTCCTTTCTGTTTGTAGTGTAAATTGTGTTCTTTCTTTCCACTTCCTCTTCTTTAGCTCAAGTTGTAAATTGACTTAGAAAAATACCTATGCAACATGCCAGCACTGCCTTCCTTTGAAACAATGGGAAGGAGATGAGGGAGGCAGCACAGTGCGTGGGTTTGATCCCAGACAGCTGATCTGTGTGTCTGGCCCCAGTGCGTGCTGGCGTGGATCACTTCACCTCACCCAGCTTCCCACTGCATTTATCCTGGGGGAAGTGGCTGTGTCCACAGTGCTGCTAGAAGCAGATAAATAACGTGCCACTGTGCCTGGATTAGGGGCTGCTTCATAACCCCGAGACTCCCCTCCTCTCTCCCTCTCCCTCTGTCGTTTTTACATCTCCATTCCTGCCTGTCTGGATACAAAACACCTCAAGGGGCAGAGCAAGTGTGACCAAAATCCTAAGGCGTGTGAAAAGATCCAGCGAGAAAAATCTATCTAGGGTTGACGGTGTTGGAAATTCTCATCATTTCATGGGATGTGATGATGCTTGAAACAAATGTGACCCATAAGGAAAGCTGCTGAGATTCACAGGGGAAGCAAAGTGGAATGTCTGAGGAGAGGAGTAAGGCCTGGGAAAAGGGTGCCACCTTGTGAACCAATTCTCCTAGTGGGGTGCGAACTAGCAGATGAAGTAATCCACCTGAGAGACAAGGTGGGCCTCTAGACTTGAGGGTCCCCGTTCTGCACATCAGCGCCAGGCTCCTTTTAGAGTATTCTGGTTGATTAAACAAAGAAAATACTCCTTTAAAAACTGAGTACATACTAAGATGTGTAGCGGCTGGGTGGGCATCCTAGGGAGGGAGGCAGTATTTCCAAGCAAGGACCGGTTGTCATGAGCAGGCTTGGGCATAGAGGTGGTTGTTGTCCTGGGATCTGTCTTGTTCTTACTTGTCTGTGAATGAAGGTGTTAGAGCCGTAAAGTAGCACAGCTCACTTTGGGTATTTAGATGACAAAGGGAGAGAAGGGTCACCAGAGTCCAGAATCAAGGTTGCATAGTTGAGTGTACTTGGGGTGGTGGGAGGGGTGTGGGGAGATTGTATACCAAAGAAAAAATTTTACTTTTCAGAGAGGAGTGAACGAAGTGCAACAATGAATGAATGAAAATAAAAAATCTCCGTAATTGTTCATTAACATTAATAAAATAAAATTTAAAAGAAAGGGGGGAGGGGAGAAGCAGGGGACAGTATGCACCGTGTCCCTCCTCACGCACCCAAGTGGATGCAAGGGCAGTACCGTGCTTTCTTCGTGGTCTGGGAGAAGACTGAGGGACGGAATGCTGACGAGAGGTTCCCATTGTATAGTTCAGGTTGTTACAGAAAAGTTGTGTCTTTTAAGTGGGTTTGTTTATGAGAACATATATGTATGGATATTGCTCAGTGTTTAAATATAATTTCTAGACTGGCCTTGAGTTGAAATTGAGATTAATTTGAAGACTAAAATGCACCAGGCTTAAGTCACAGTGTTTTTAGGTACCTCTCACACATGCAGGAGCTGAACGATGAGTAGGGTAGACTGAAGCGGGATGGCTCCCTTTGAACCTCAGTGTGTTGGTGACAAATATTCCATACACCCCAGACTGCCAGAGATAGAACGCTCCTTCCAGTGGAGACAGTGAGACCTCAGTGCGGGTCTGTTATCAGGAGGGCTGTTCCCTGGGGAACATTGTGATTGGAAAAGCGAAGGGTCTGTGGAGCAGGGAAAGAGCCCCCGTGAGGTGGGCGCACCCGGAGCGACCCCAGGAGCCCCCCTCCTGTCTCATCTGTCTCCCTCAGTCTCTTGCTCTCTCTCCCCTTTTTCTGTTGACTCTGGGGTTAGACTTCTCTCACTCGGCTCTGATTTTCCCAGGGTTCCTTGTGGTCTTCACGTGGCAGCAGTGTTCCCTATGTGCTGACCCATGGATCTGTCACTTTGGTAATTTTGGTTTAGAACCACCCTACAACAACATGACCTCACTAACGTGACTACAGACCCCCTTCCTGTAAAGATCACACCCTCAGGGGGTGTGGGGGGCATCACTGCACATATTCCAGGGCCGATGACAGCTCAGTCCGTAGCACATAATTTGAATAGACTTGCTGATGCTGTCTAAATGCCCCTCCTTCTAGTCACCTTCACACCCTATACACCTTCAGCTCTGTGCAGGAATCCCTCCTCACAAATTATAATGCTAATCTTTCCTTAGTGTTCAAAATTCATTCTTCTCTGTTATCAGTTAAGGCATCTTTGTTTGCCTGTGGAAGTGTTCCTGTTTTCTGGAAACATTAGTACTGGAAATACTGCAGTCAATTTCACTGGGCTTCAGTTATCATATTAATCCCTCTGACAATCCTGAAATTCCTTTGCAAGGTAATTAGATTGTTATCTGACTGTCTCGCTACCACCCAGGCAAGAAGTTTGGGCAGGAAGTGCCTTTGATAATCTTGCTCCACAGCTTTCAATGTCGGGGAGTTTGTGCAAGTACAAATGCAATTAGATAAATTGTTCTCCGTGGTTGTAGGTTTTCAGTGGTTAGGTTCTTGACTTGTAAGGTGTCTGTCTGCATGGTGTGCACAGTTGGGCTAGTACCTCAGACTGCAGCTGATCATTTCTGGAAGGTGACTGAGAAGGCCTCCATTGTATCCGGTTCATTCTGAGACCCTGTTGCTACACAGAAGTGCCGTCCCCAGCAGCCAGCCCTGAGCCCTCTGCAGGGCCCCGCTGAGTCAGTTGTCAGTTCAGCAGCAGTCACACATGACATGTTTGTGTCACCCAGGTCGAGAAGGGAGTTTGTCACTTTTCATATTTCAAGCGTTGTGCTTGACATGTGTGTGACAGTCCCCACCTCTCTCTGCTGGCCCTTCAGTGGGACCTGAGACACCCTTTAGGGATTTCTGTTTGTGCACCCCACACACTGCCCACTGCCTGGCTCTAGGTCTGGCTCCATCAATTCTCTGTCAACCCAAGGGAGCCCTGCTTATCACATCCTTCCCTCTTTTATCAGCAGCCCAGTCCCATGAGACCTCAGCGTTGGTTTTCATTCCATTTGGAATTAGGTGGAACATTCCACTGGCAACCCTCGTGCCAATCTTATGTTGCAAACAAACCTGAGAAGATGTTATGGAACATACATCAGCATTAGAACATGAGAGGCAAAGAAGCCCATCCCCTCCCACCTCACGAGCAGAGCCCTCCGGTGTTGTCTTGAATGATGGGCTCTGGGATGCTCGGTACATGCCCTGACGGCAGTGCCCGACTTGACCAGCCTGCGCCCCCTCTCAGGTATCCCGTAGAGAGCGAGGTTTCCTCGGGAGCAGATGATGTCATCCTGCTCTGGGTTGACTGGGTTGCCATCCCATTGGATCTGAGTCATGGTGAGCTAAGTGGTGCCTGGTCTGGTTTATCTTCATGATCCTTGACATATTTAGACTCGTGGAGGGAGCTCCTCTCAGTTCACCTTGTGAAGGGTTTGCTTTGTTTTTTTGTTTGCTCCCCCCCCCAATATATTGCAATATAAATCAATGCAAAAATTTTATAAGAAATAGAACAGTAATTGTCCCTTCTTCAACCCTTCCTCTCCCATCTACTCCCACCCCTTCCCCCTTTAGATCCCTATACATTATTGACTAGTTATATTTTTAAAATGTTATTTTCTTTTATACTGATTTATTTACAAAGTTTGAATGCATTGTTTTTTACACCAGATCTTTCTCATTTCCTTCACCCTCTACCCACCCATCAAATTGTGTGACCCTAAGATTAATACCTGTCTCACCCCTCTGCTCCCACCCTCCCCCTTGGATCCTCATACTCATTCTATAATAATGGTTTTATACAGTATTTGTCCTTATCGGACTGCATTAGTTCACTCAGCATCATGCTCTCCAGTCCCTCCCAAGTTAGATAGTAATTTACAAAACTGTTGCTCGTGCGTGCTGTGTGTGAAGAATGTACGTGATTTCTCAGTCCATTCGTTTGTGGTTGGACATCTGGGCTGTTTCCATGTTCTCGCGATGGTGAATAACACTGCTATGAACATTGGCGTACAAGTCTCTGTTTCAGCCTCAGTTCTCATTTTCTCAGGGTCTATTCCAAACAGTGGAATAGCTGGGTCATATGGGATTTCTATGTTCAGCTTTTTGAGGAAGTGCCACACTGCCTTCCAGAGTGGATGTACCATTGTACAGTCCCACCAACAGTGTAAAAGAGTTCCTATCTCGACACATCCTCTCCAACATTTATTATTTACTGTCCTGTTAAACTTTGTCACTGCTACTGGACTGAGATTTTATCTCATTGTGGTTTTGATTTGCATCTGTCTCATTGCCAGTGCTTTTGAGCATTTCTTTGTGTCTGTTGGCCATTCAAATATCTTCCTCTGTGAAAATTCTTTCCATGTCTTTTGCCCATTTTGTAATTGAGTTACCAGTCTTTCTCTTGTGGAGACCCAGGAGTATTCTATAAATTTATGAGACTTTTGTCTAAGATGGTATTGCCAAATGTTTGTTCTATTCAGTAGGTTTTCTTTTCACTCTGTTGGAAAAGGTTTTGATGAACACAGGGATTTAATCTTTAAAGTCCCATTCATCAGTTTTATCCTGCACTTGGCAGACCATAGATTAGGCCTTCTAAGCTTGATCCCAGTTTGTCCCTTATGAACTTTATGGTTTGGGGCTTTACTCCCAGGTCTCTGGTCCACCTTGAGTTGATTTTTGTGTGCGATGTGGATCCTGTTTCAGCTTTCTGCAGGTGGAAGTCTAGTTTTGCCAGCGCCATTTGTTGAAAAACTCGTTCTCTTTCTGTTGCACAGTAGTGGTCTTATTGAATGTGCACTTTAAGAGTCATGATGTCC
The DNA here is from genome assembly GCF_000299155.1 of Elephantulus edwardii. Classification (NCBI taxonomy): domain Eukaryota; kingdom Metazoa; phylum Chordata; class Mammalia; order Macroscelidea; family Macroscelididae; genus Elephantulus; species Elephantulus edwardii. Next base: position 15,042,502 of record NW_006399805.1, read on the forward strand.
TTTCCTGGCAATTGTTGTAGCTGTTAGTTACCATCTAATTGATTCTGACAGTTGGATTGTTCTACTGAGCGGAGAACCAGGTGCCGTATTGAGAGACAGACACAGATGAAGTGCCGAATGTAACGAGCTCTGTCTTGAGTCAACGATCTCCTGGGTGAGCTGACGTGTACAGTACCTCCACTAAGCACTTGGCGACAAATGTAATTTAGCATCATTTCAATGAATTTATATCACTTCTATGCATGTTCTTGGATCTCAGTCAGATTTTAGGCTCTTTTCTTTTTAGTAATGAAGTACTAAAAAGACAGTTGCTTAACAGGGGATTTCTATTGAGCTTAGATATAAAAGGAAACTCTAACTTCTAACTTTTTAAATGATTTTCAACTCATATACTTGGAGCATATTATTAGGTGGCTCTGTTCCTTGGAAAGAGACATCGTGCTTGGACAGTTGGAGGGTCAATAAAATAGAGGAAGAATAGATGAATTGACACAGTGATTGGTAGCCATGGACTCAAGTATGTGGGGTGATGAGGATGGTACAGGATAGGACAGGTTCAGGCTGTTGTTCAGAGAGTTGTTGTGAGTCATACTCTGCTGAAATGCACATAACAGCAACAACAACAATGGCAGCATGTAAACAGATAAAAGACAGACGTTGTCAAACATTTCAGTTGAGTTGGGTCCACATTCAAAATGTAGACTCCAATGGAAGTAGTGATTAAGAAATAAATTACTTATTGTTGTTTAGTTGTTGTTATGTGCCATCGAGTCGTTTGCGACTCATAGCGACCCTATGCACAACAGCCCTAAACCCTGCTGTATCCTGTGCCAACTGCACTGTCTCTGACACACCCATCCCGATTACCCCCGTCACTGAATCAATCCATCTGATAGAGGGTCTTCCCCTCCTGCGCTGTCCCTCCACCCTCCCAAGCATGATGTCCCTCTCCAAGGACCCGTCCCTCCTGGCAACGTGTCCAAAGTATGTCAGACGAAGCCCCAGAATCCTTGCCTCCAAGGAGTAGCTTGGTTTAATCCTCTCTAAGATGAATCTGTTTGTTTTCCTGGCAGTCCATGGTACATTCAGTACTCTTCTCCAGCACCACAGCTCAAAGGCACCAGTTCTCCTTCTATCCTCCTTAGTCATTGTCCAACTCTCTGATGCATAACAAGCGATTGCAAAGACCTTGTCTAAAAGCAAATAATATCAGAAATATATATACTTGTATGTTGTTAATTATGCAAAGGCATAGGACTGTGTGCATTTTAATAAACATGGATAAAATTGGGAAGAATGGGAAATCCATAACACTTGATTGTGTTCATGTAGAATCTGAACATGGACCAAGAAAAATGACTTGGACAGAATGGTTTCATATCAGCAAAGACGTGCTGTCGCAGAGATGTCTGTTCTAACCATAACATTGCAGCTGCATGACGAACAAATCCCCAAGGCGCTGGATCATCTGAAGAACAGCGTGTCCTCAAGACTAGAGAGACATTAACGACCAGCCGTGCAGCACAGCCCTGCTTACTGAAATGAAAGGACTTAAAGCACTTAATGAGATTTTTAAAAGTCTACAGCCTCCAGTACAGAGTATACCCAACATAGAGAAAAAATTCTTCACAACTGGATACATAAACAGTATCATGATAAAGAGGAAGATTTAAGTTATCAAAAATTTCTTTTTTTTGGATGCATAATCAACGCCTTCAGAAGCAGCAGTCATGAAATCAAGTGACGTAACATGTTGGATACATCTACAAAGGACCTTTTTAAAGTGTTAAAGCTACGTAGATTACATTTTGATGAATAATGTGCCCTTGACTCAAGCTTCACTATTTTCAGTTGTCATCTAATTCATGTTGAAAGGTGAATATTGCATAAGGAAGACTGAAGAATGAATAGGCTTCAGTTGCTATTGGCATCATGCATATACCCTCAACACCAAAAGAAGGAACATTTTTAAAGAAACACAGCTGAAGTGCTCCTTAGAAGGGGGAGTGGTGAGGCTCTGGCATTTGACATGTTATCCGGAGGACCCATCTCTGAAGAAGGGTGCCATCCTTGTTGGAGCAAAGGGTCTGAGAAAGAAGACGCTTAACGGGATGGGTGGGCACAGTGGCTGCAGATATGGCTTCTACAAAGCAGGGAGCGTGAGAATGTACAAATGAAGTAGGATTTCTGGGAGCTGGAAATCACGCCTTGGTACCCAACGAGAACAAAGCAGCCTTTTTGTAAAGTCTCTTATAATATCCTGGGCAATGAACTCTGTATAAATCTCAACCCAGTCTGTTATTAAAAACACGTTCTTTTCCTTATTTTGTTTATTTCCTCTTAAAAAGACCCTGATTTTTTTCCTATCGAGTTTAAATCAGCCTTCTACCCTCTTGAAGGTACTTGGTAATTTGAGTTTGCAGCACTGGCCTCTCCCTAGCCCCGGCCGCTGACCATACTCTGCCAGTTCTTCATGTCAGAGGACTCATTAGACTCTGGAAGCCACAACCTAAATCATCTGGGTCGACAGCAGATCTTACATTCACCCCAGAGACTCTGTACAAGTGACCATACCAGGAAAGATCTGGAAACCTAGATGACAAACAGAAGTCTGGAGAGAGAAACGAGAGTTGATAGATGATGTGGAGCTGGTTCTAACTCGTAGCAACTCTAAGCACGTGAAAGCTGGATTGTAATGAAAAGTCAATCAGAGACAAAGAGAGATTGACAAAGCAATAAGCCTGAATGCAGCCTGCCGTCTGGACAGTGGATGTGGCCGTTTCCAAGCCTTGATGAAGTCTCCATTCTTCCAGAGGCATTTTATTGATGAAACCTGAGCGTATAGCAGGTCCCATCCACGACTGGTGTGGCACATTTTGAGTCGTGTTGCTAACCAGAAGGGCAGCTGTTCCACTCCCCAGCTGCTCCCTGGAAGGAAGATTTACAGCCTCAGAAACCCAGTCAAGGGTCGCCACGTCCCCTCCCTGCCACCTTCCCCCTGTCACAGGACTACCTCACACAGCCCCACAGGCGGGCTTGCCCTCTGTGACTTCTGCTCTCTCACCTTGACTTCATGGCTGCCTCTTCCCTGCTTTCTGGTTACGATCTCTTTTCACATCAGCTCTCTTCATGACCCTCAGAGAGCACCTAGCCTGGGTCTCCTCATTTACTGATGAGAAAACATTCACAGACATGAGTGCCCCCCATCCTGGACATCACCTGGTACACCTGTGCAGGATGCTGGTTGCTTTTCAGTGCCATCAAGACAGGGCCCACGGGAACCCACGAGCATTGGAACAGAATGTCACCCTGTCCTGTGCTATCGTTTTCATCACCATGACAGACCATCTCACTGAGGGCACCAAGCACTGACCCCCGAGAACATGCCCAGCGATGTGAGATGAAGCCCACCCTCGTCCTGCAGGGAGCATTCTGACCTCCCATCTTCCAACACAGATTCCCTTGCCTATTGGAAGTCTGTAGGGAAGCCAGTCCTCTCACGCCAGACTCAGCTGGCACTCAGGAACGGATGAGGCCCGCCTGCCCTTGACTCACAATGGTTGAGTTGTTCTTGGAACTTGTCCAATTGGCTCACACTTGCGGTGACTCCCATTAATGGCAAGCTGGAATCTCGCTCGGTCCTCGGTCCTGCCTGTGATGATGATGGTGGAGTTCACTGTAAGCCCGCGCCCATCAGTCCACCAGACTGTTTGCCAGTCTGTACTCGGGTGGTTTATGGGCTGCAAGGAGCTAAGCCTCTCTCATGTTTTACTTTTTTCACGTGCATCATCAGATTTTGCCCTCCTGAGAACCTTTTCCAGAAAGCCAGGACTGTTGTCACATTCACCTTATAGATGACAGATCATCAGCTGGTCATCTGTCCCCAAGATCTCATGACTACGGTCTCTTGCCCTATGGTATTACAGCTCTGCCCTTCATATTGCGTCTTACGGTGGGTTTTATGTTTTAGTTTAGTTTAAGTACTTTGACCTTTCCTTCTGAAGACTGGATTCAAATTATTTGTAAAACTTAACTGTGTGTAAGCACATGCACACACCTGCACATGTCTGCACACACATACGTACACACATGTGCGCGTGCACACACACACTCATTCCAGGCACATTGTGGAGCACCAAGTCTGCCGGGTGGAACACTTTGTCCAAGGCGAATCTTTTGTGAGCAGCTGCATAAATTCTACTTATTTATGTACTGAGTACTCATTTTGAATTGAAACCATTGGTACCATTTAGAGAAATTCAATTAAAGAGAAACAAAACGAAACAAAAAATTCAAGGACAGCTCTCCTAGGATTTCATTCCATTCATCTAAGGGCATATTCTGAGACATTCTCTTACTTTTTGTAAGACAGTCTTTTCCCAAGAAATGCTGGCATACCCTAGAGTTAATTAAAAAATACTATAATTTCAGGAGTAATAGAGATATGGTGAAGGAAAAGGCCAATGGGGTTGTGCTTTTCTTTCTTTCTTTCCTTTTTTTTGCATTTTTTTTCCATTTCTCAAGTGATGTACTTTTGGCTTTTTAAAAACGAAAGAATCAAGGTAAAGCTAGTGAATAAGACTGATTGGATGTGCACAGCCATTTGTGGTCTAGAGGTATACAGTCTCCTCCAAACGCAAGCATGAAGTGATTCTTAAAGTAACAGCAGTGATTTGCACATGGTCATTTCACCTTTTAGATCAAATTGTAGGAACACTTGAGCTTCCACATTTCAGTGCCCCCCCCATTGGTAAAATATGCAGGGAGATAAAGCTGCTACTTTTGGATAAGAGAGATCCTAGCTCTCTTCTTGCAGAGCAGCTCGGGATTATGGTCTATTATCCATCTCCTCACTCCTCCCTTCTAGTTATTTCAGTCTTCCTCATCAGAACAGGAGCATTCCCTTGAAACCTTACAAATCAGCCTCTCATGCATATTCAGGGCAAAGGCGCACTCCAGTCCTTTAATGGAAACACCTAAGCCACAAGGGCACAGCAGGAGGCTGGTTGCATGGCCAGGTGGCTGTCACCTCCCCGAATTGTCCTGGGTGTCACTTGTGGGCTGGGCACAGCTTGAATCCTGTTTCTTCACCAGGCCAGGCTCCAGTTTTCCTTGTGGGGTGCCCATTCCTGAGGACAGCAGGCCTGAGGGACCCATTGTGCAGGTTCCTCCCAGGAGGGCAGTATTTCTGTGTGCACAAAGCAGAGTTATACATTGTTGCTCCTGTGAAGCAAGACTTGGGTACAGAGTTACTGCCGCTGACTCACTCACTCACTCACTCACTGTCTTCAGGTCTCAAGAGAGGAGATGCTTACCTGTCTCCTTCTGGGCCAGTGATGGAGTCAAACCATCAGAGAGGCGGACTTTTAGATTAGCCATGCTGCTCCTTATGCTCCATGTCACCTGAATTCCCCAGGAGGACAGCAACGTGCATCTCATTGTCATTGCCCTTCAAAGATGTGTTTCTTAAATGTGTAGACCTTCAGCAGAAGGATTTGGTCACTGAGAGTGGACACCTGCAGTGCCACCTGGATAGGTTCTGACTCCCCCTCTGTAAATGTCTGTTCTGTGACCTCAAAAGGGGTGAATACAAAGATGCTTTCAGAATTCTGTGCCTGAGTTTAAAACACCTTTCTCCCACCTCCACATAGTTCACTCTCTTTCCTCCTCCCTGCCTGTTTCTTCTCCCTCTGTGTTCTCCCTCCCTGTTTCTTCTCCCTCCCTGCTCTCCCTTCCTGCTCTCCCTCTGTTTCCTCTTTCCCTCCCACCTTGCTCCCCTTTCTCGCTCTCTCTTCTTCTCTCTTCCTGCCTCTTCCTCCTTGACCTCTCTCTTCCTTATAGTTTCTTTATAGCAGTTGGTTGGAACCAGAAGGTTAACTATAGACAATCATGTTCATGACTTTTCTTCCGGTTGAAGAGATGAAAATCACGCCGTGCAATTCTAAATAGATGGTGCAGCTGTGAGAGAAGACTTAAACATACAAGAAAGCTCCTCCCTAACTTTGTGACTGATAGAATAGGAGGCATAGTAGATACCAGACTAATAAGAATCTGTAAGAGATACAATTTCAAAAGGCAGTTCTGAAAGACAAAGCAAAATATTATGATAAACTGTGAAAAGAGCTGGAGTTAGAAAATCTAAAGGGATAAACTTGCTCAGAATTTCTTAAGCTCAAAGAACTGAGGAATGAATTCAGACCTTGAGCTGCAATACTTAAAGGTACTATGGGCAGGATATTGAACTGGGTGGGGGGCAGGGAGAAAAGTGCAACAGTGAATGAATGGGAGCCCAAAGTCTCTGTAAACTTTCATTAAAATTAATAATAATAAAAAGATAAAAAAAACGGCAAATGAAAATTGAAGGTATATATAGAGTCACTGTACAAAAAGAATTGCCCGATAGTAGAATTTCATGAAATAGCATATTATCAAGAAACAATGTTGATGCAGGAGGAAATTCAAGCTGCTGTGAAGGAATTGGCAAAAACAAGGCCCCAGGAACTGATGGAATGCCAGCTGACATTTTTCAACAAACAGATGCAGTCCTGTACATGCTTACCAGGTTGTGCCAAGAAATCTGAAAGACATCTATCTAGATAACTCATTGGAAGAGATTCATATTTATTGAAATTCCCAGAAAAGGTTATCCAACACAATGTGGAAATTATAGAACAATATCACTAATATTACACACAAGCAAAATCTTGCTGATGATTATACAAAAATGCCTGGAACGGTGCATTGACAGAAAACTTCCAGAAATACAATCTGCATTTAGAAGAGGCCATGGTGACACTAGGAATATCATTGACAATGTCAGAGGGATTTTGGCTGAAAGGACTGAGTACCGGAAGAATGTATATTTGTGTTTTATGGAGTAAACAAAGGTATTTGACGTGCAAATTACAACAAATTGTGGCTAACATTGAGAAGAATTAGAATCCCAGAATACCTGATTGTGCTCTTGTGAAATCTATACTTAAACCAGAAAGCAGTTGTCAGAACAGAGCAAGACAAACACTGCATGGTTCAAAAGAAAGAAGTGTGTCAGGGATGTGTCCTTTCTCCGTGTGTTTTCAATCTATTTGTGGCACAGATCATTCGGAAGGCTGGACTTTATGATGTTACTTTATGTGGCATCAGGATTGGAAGAAGCCTTACCAACAGCCTGTGTTATGTAGATGACACAACCTTGCTAGCCAAAACTGAGAAGGACTTGAAGCATTTGCTGCAAAGGTCAAGGGCACAGTCTTCAATGTTGTTTGAAGCTCAACATTAAGAAAACAAGGATTCTCACCACTAGGCCAGTTGGCAGCACCATGATAGATGAAGAAGAAATTGAGACTGTTAACAGTTTCAGCTTACTTGGTTCCACAGTCAGAACTCTTGGCACCAATAGTCAGGAAATCAGAAGATGAATTGCATTGGAGAATTCTGCTGTCAGGGACCTCTTCAGAGTGCTGAAAACAACAATGTCAGCCTAGAGATGAAGATACGCCTGATCCAGGCCATGGTCTTTGTCATTACTTACTGTACATGGGGGAGCGGAACAGTGACTATGAATGACAGAAAAAGATTCCTTTGTGTTGTGATCCTGGAGAAGAGTTTTAAACATATCAGAGACTGTCATGGGGGAGGGGAAACCAGGTTCTCCTCAGAGGCACGCATTCTGAAACTCTCTCTCACATAACTAGGTCATGTGGCCAGGAGGGGCCATTCCTTGGAGCAGGACATAATGCTTGGAAGTTTGAAGGGTCAGCTCAGGAGAGGAATGCCCTGGATGAGAGGGGTTTACACAGTGATGGTGGCAATGGGACCAGGTGTGCCAGAGATGCTAAGGTTGGCTCAAGATAGAACAGAATTCAGAGCTACTGTTCACAGGGTTGCTGTGTGTCATAGTTGACTCACAACAACAGCAGCAGAGAGTACAAACACATTAGGCATCAGTGAAGGACTCCAAGTCTCTTTAGAAGCAGGGCTATCTAGACTTCCTCTCACATACTTCCGGTATGCTGTCTGGAGGAGCCTATCCCAGGAAAGGGTCTCATGCTCTGTAAAGAAGAAGGTCGATGCAGGAGAAGACTCTCAAAGGGATGAATTGACACAGTGACTGCAATAATAGGTTTAAACAGTGTGATTGTGAGGTTGGGGCTGGATCAGACAGTGTTTTATTATACGTGGCATCACTGTAAGTCAGAAATGACTTTATGGCAGCAAACAAGAGCTATGACAAGTCACCTACACTACATTTATGACATACAAATTAATTCTATCAATTTTAGTTTCCTTTATTAATTTTTTCCAACAAGTCTTTGGATATAGAACTACAGAGTTGTTGTCTTGTTGTTATGTGCCGCTGGGTCGCCTGCGACCTTTAGCCATCCTATACAGCAACTCTGAACCCTGCCCTGTCCTGAGCCAGTCTCATTAGTTCAGACATACCAACCCCCATGGCCCCAGTCACTATATCAATCCATCTCATCTGGGGTCTTCCCTCTTCTTTGCTCTCCCTCCATCTTTCTGAGCATGATGTCCTTCTCCAAGGAATGGTCCCTCCTGGCCACGTGCCCGAAGTATGTGAGACAGAGCTTCAAAATCCTTGCATTAAAGAAGAAAGTTCGTTTCACCCTCTCTAAGACAGACTTACTTGTTTTCTTGGCACTACATGGTATGTTCAAGACTCTTCTCTAGCACCACAACTCAAAGTCATCAATTCTTCTTCTGTCATCCTTACTCATTGTCCGGCTCTCTGAAGCATAACAAGTAATTTTGAAGATCATGGCCTGGATTAGGCTCACCTTATTCTCTAGACTGAGATCATTGCTTTTCAACACTCTAGAGAGGTCACTGACAGCAGATTTTCCCTGATGTAATTAGTCTTTTGATTTCCTGACTGCTAGTGTTAAGAGTGTTGACTGTGGAGCTGAGCAAGCTGTAATGGCATCCAACCTCAATCTCTTCTCCATCTATCAAAATGCTGACAATTGGCCCAGTGGTGAAAAGCTTTGCCTTCTTGATGTTGAGCTTCAACCCATATTGAAGACCACAGTCCCTGATGTTCTGCAGCAAGTGCTTCAAGTTTTCTTCAGTTTCAGCAAGCAAGGTTGTGTCATCTGCATATCATAGGTTGTTGGTGAGTCTTCCTCTAATCTTAATGCCATATTCTTCTTTAAAAAGCCCTACTTCCCGAATGATGGTTCTGATGAACTACTTAGTAAGATATGATTTCCACCCTTATTCTTCTTTTCTTTTTTCTCTTCTTTTTTTACATTTTATTTTCTTAATTTTCATGAACATTTACAGAGATTTTGGATTTCCATTCATTCATTGTTGCACTATTTTCTCTATCCCCCCATTCGTTCCTCTCTTTTTTTTACTTGAAAGTCTGTTTTAATTGTCCCACTGCCACAGTGCTTGTCAAAGTCAGTTCTGATTAATCTCCTTTGTCATTGTGTCCTTTGCCATTCCCTATCACTCCTCCCTGAGAGAGATTTCACCCTGATTCATAAGGAAAGGGGGATGGTGCATTCTCTTAGCTACTTCCTGCTGAAAAAGTACGGTGTAAAATCTTTTGGGTCATTGAAGTGAGATAGTACCTCATTGTGGTTTTGATTTGCTTCTCTCTTAATTGCCAGTAATTTGGAGCATTTCTTCATGTGTCTGTTTGCCATCCAAGCAACAGTGGCAAAGTTTTAACAGGGGAGCAAGTAAGAAACATTGGAGAGAATGGTGAAAAAGGAACTCTTACACATTGTTGATGGGATTGTAAAATGGTACAACCATTCTGGAAAGCAGCTAGGCACTTCCTTAAAAAGCTGAACATAGAAATTTCATATGACCCAGCTATTCCACTACTTGGAAAATACCCTGAGAAAACAAGAACTGAGGCACAAATGGAGATTTGTACACCAATGTTCATAGCAGCATTATTCACCTTTGCAAGAACATGGAAACAGCCCAAACATCCAACCACAAATGAATGGGTTGAGAAATTATGATACATTCACTTAATGGAATACTATATCGCATGCAGGAGCAATGATTTTGTAAATTATTATCTAACTTGGGAGGGACTGGAGAGCATTGTGCTTAGTGAACTAACTCAGTCTCACAAGGATAAATATTGTATAAAACAATTATTGTAGAATGAGTATAAGGGTCCAGGAGGGATGGGAGAGGCTGGAAGCAGAAGGTTGAAGATGTGAAGGGAGAGGGGGCATTAATCATGGGGTTGTACCATTTGATAGGTGGGTTGGTGGGTGGGTGGGTGAGGGAAAATGAAAGAATGTGTTCTTGAAAGCGATGTATTTGAATTTTGTAAATAACCTAGAAAAAAAAAATCTTTTGTGTCCAGCAAGGAAAGTAATTTGTAGGATCCATTTATACTTTTAATGTACATTTTGAAACAAATAGATTTAATTATACTTTAACATCAACAATAGTAGCTTTAAAATGCAAATAAGATATGGTAAGATCTGACTGTTTTCACTGCTGTGGGTGAAACAACCTTGGAGTCGTATTTTATCTCGGATCATTTGACCTGCCTTCACTTGTAGGTTTTTCCTGCAGTGCCCCACTGTGCTTCCTCTTCTGATTACCTGTTGTCAGAGAACCATCAGAAGATGTTCCACACTTGTGCTCCACTGATTTCAATCACTGTGTTAATGCTGTGTACTGAAAACATTGCTTAATTAAGTCAGATGTATGTTTTAATTTGGAACATTTTATAGACTGAAGTATTTTTTAATTTAGACAATAAAGAAAATTGGTTTCAAATATTTCATTTAAAGAAACATGTATATTCCATTCAAATGGGAAAAAGAAAAACCTTAGTTGCCGACCAGCTGGTTTTGACTCCTGAAACTCTTGTGTTTGTCAGAATAGAACTCTGTATGTTGTCATGGTGACGTTTAAAATCAGCTTACCAGGACTTCTTCAAAGAACATGTTAATACACTTGAGCCTGGACCTTTTTTTCTTTTTTTCATTTTTATTATATGCATATACATTCCTATACATTGTATTTCATTCATGTATCTAGTGGGAGTTTTTTTTTAGTGTTTCCCACATTTCATCAGTATGTTTCATGCAATTGTTACCATACATTGTGTTTTATAGACTTAATCCCCACTGGGCTATGCCCACCATTACCCTGACTTTTCAGATCCCTGCCGGATCTTTCCCATTTCCTTTAATTACCAAATTTGCACCCTGTGATTAACCCCTACTCATCCTCACCCCTCGACTCCCACACCTTCCCGTCTTTAACTCAGACTCATAGGGACAAATCCTGCATATGACCCTCAGTGTAAACATAGAAGAATAACTAGTGAAGTGTGCATGGGGGCCTAAGTCTTTTGGTTTGTAACTGAGCATTAACACTGCACCATCCAGAGGCTCAAAGCTGTCCTTAGCTGTATACCTTGTGGGTCCACCAAGCAGTGTCTTCCTTAATGGGGTCCTGTGCATACCCCTCTACTTTGGGTACCAGACACAGACATAATTAGGCCCATCGTTATGAAGCACACTTGAAACTCGGGGATTTAATAAGAATGATAAAATTGATGAAAGGCTCAGACCACACCTTTGAACAACATGCTTAACTTACTGATAAAAGTTGTTGATTGGAATTTCCGTAAGCACTCTAGACCGATTTTGAGGTAGCAGGGTATTTGACGAGATCTCTATCTCATCATTCTGTTCTCATGATTTTCTTCTTCAGGCGTGTGGACAAGTTGGAGCACTTCTGGTTCATGCACATGGACAGTGCCCTTGGTCTGGTGCTAGTTTGCCCGTGGCATTGTTTTGTTGTTAAATGCCACCGAGCGAGTTCTGGTTCACAGCTGTCACATGCACCCTGCTCGGTCCTGGGCCATCGTTGCAGTCTTAGCCATGCCTGAGCCCATGGTTGTAGCTACTGTTTTAAGTCACCATGTTGTGAGTCTTCTCCATTTTTGCGGATCCTTGGCTTTTCCAAGCGTGGTGTCTGTCCTTCTCCAGTGACTCACCTTCTCGAGCACATCTCAGAAGGTGTGAGCCAATGTCTGGGCATCCTCAGTTCTAAGCATTCTGGCTCCTTTCAAGTACTTTCTTACAAACAGATTCATTCATTCTTACGGAGGTCCATTTCTTTTGTTCTTTGCTAACACTGTAATTCAAAGGCATCAGCTCTTCCTAGGTCTTCTTTACTCACTGTCCAGTTTTCGCATGAATATGTCTCTCTGGGACTAAGGTGCGTCTGATACAGGCCATGGTCTTTGCAATCACTTGTTAGGCGTCAGAGAGTTGGACAATGACTAGGGAAGATAGAAGTAGAATCGATGCCTTTGAGCTGTGGTGCTGGAGAAGAGCATTGAGGGTTACTATGGACTGCTAGGAAAACAAACAGGTTCATCCTGAAGAGGGTAAAACCGGGCGGCTCCTTGGAGGCAAGGATTCTGAGGCTCCATCTAACATACTTTGGACATGTTGTAAGGAGAGACCGGTCCTTGGAGAGGGACATCATACTTGGGAGGGTGGAGGAACAATGCAGGAGGGGAAGGCTCTCTGTGAGGTGGATTGATTTAGTGACTGGGGTAATCAGGATGAGTGTGTCAGAGACAATGAGATTGGCACAGGACAGAACAGAGTTTAGGGCTGTTCAACATTGGGTCGCTATGATCGCAAGCGACTCAACAGCACATAACAACAACAACAACCTAAGGCAATTGAAAATACATACCTTGAGTTAGATGCACCTTAGTCCTGAAAGAGCAAAGAGGCATATTTGCACTGTGGACTTTGAGCGGTCACTGGTCACACTCTGCCCCACGCAGCAAGCATGTCATGTGATTTCACGATTACCTCTTCAGTGAGTGTTGATTGTGGATCCAAGTGAAATGAAGTTTTTGACAACCACATTCTTTTCTTCATTTACTTGATGTTGCTTTTTGGTTTTGCTTTGAAAATTTTTGTTGTCTTTGCTTTGATTTTTGCTTGGATTTTTCTTTCTGTGGGGTTTTTCTGAGACATAATAGTCTTTGCCGAGTGTGGGGATTCATCTGTACTCAGTGTTTTAAGTCCACTTCTTTCTCAGCAAGCAGGTCTGGTCATCTGCATATCACGGGTTGCTACTGAGTCTTTCTCCAATCCTGATGCTCAGTTAGTTCTTCATGTATTTCAGCTTCTCAGATTCTTTTGCTCAGTGTACAGATTGAATAAGAATGATGAACAGAGGTGATTCTAACGCACCCCTTTCCTGATTTTAAATCATGCACTATCCCTTGCACAGGATTAGACAAGGTTCAGAGCTGTTGTTCATAGGATCTCAATGAATCATGGTCAACTTGATGGCATCAAACAAGCACTGTTAACACTTGCTCTCCTCCTGCCACTCTTTTTTGCTCTATGATACTGATTGCTGAGAATTTAAAATGTCTTTTATTACTTAGTATTTGGGTGTAAAATACACGTCTCTCACAAACTACTTTCTGTGGTTCTGACACAGTAGGTCTTGTTTCTGATTGTCAGACCAGAGGTGAGCGATTGCTGTGTTACCGTGCTGCATGTCTCTGTAGGTTCCCTTTGAGTTCTAATGGGTCCCTTCACCTCTGAGCGTTCTGCAGATTCCTCCAACCTTAAGTGAGAGGAGGCCAACTTTGTAGTATTTGCAAAACTCCTTCAAATTGCAGAGGAGGGAAGAGGCTGGGTATTGAGGTCCTGCGTGAGGTACCGAACCCCAGCTTAGAGTTGTTTATTCTGTCATCTTTACCGTCTCCTCAACCAGGTGAAAATGCTAATATTGACTCAATGAGTGGTGCTGGGAGTAATGTTATCACTTGTTTGTGAGCGACCTCATCCTTCTTTTTGTCTGTGTGGGCTTCAGTTGTGGAATTTACAGCCCTGCGCCCATCTTTCCCATGAGGACCGTCTTGTCTGTCCACTCCAGGCCCTTATACATGTCCCTACACCTGCACATGTGCTACACTCATGCCCGTCTGTGTTTCTTGAATGAAAGGAGACTCCCTCCTTGTGACGGTCCCAGGGAGAGGGGTGGTTTAGCGCACACACTGAGGACTGGGCGCTCCACCTATGGCGTCTGGCTCTTTTGGGGGAACGGCTATGACCATTTTTCTTTCCTTCAGTGCACTGGACACGGAGTTGTCCCAGGTTGTGTAGCATGGAGTTCATTGCCAGCCTCGAGTCCTGAGTGACAGGACAGAGCCGAGAAGCAGGCCTTGGGCAGGTGGACCGTGCTCCCTCCACGGCAGTGCGGAGTCACCTCATCTCTGTGGCCACAGCTGTCCTGCCTGACAAGTCAGAGAGCTGTTCGCGAGCTGCCCTCACAAGTGCCCATTTGAATATTTTATGAAAGTCCTTGTCGTTTTCTGTGGCTCTGACAGTAATTAAATGCATGCGCTCCGAGAACCAGCTCAGGCCGACACACAGTCGTTTTCTTGCCCTCTAACGACATGCTAAGGGGTGTGTGTAACCTCTTTGGCTTCTGCAGGGAGGGGGCGGTGTTTTCTCCCCTCCTGACTGCTGCGGGCTTTCCCGGCTCTCCCTGCCCCTTCCGGGTCCTCTCAGTACAGCTGCCCCCCTGGCTGCTGTGGGCTCTCCCTGCCCCATCTGGGCCTTCTTACCGCATAGGTGACCCCCTGCTTCAGGCTCTCCCAGCTCTCCCTGCCCCTTCCGGGTCCTCTCAGTGTAGGTGCCCCCTGGCTGCTGCAGGATTCCCCACGGAGGATCCCTGACTTTACTGCAAACAGGGCAATCCTCTTTTCCCACCCTCGCCTTGAGAGAAGGGACTGATTGATGGACTGGTCAGGAAGCAGTGGCTAATGTATTATGTCCACCACGAGACCTGAACACATTCAGCCAGGCTGAACAATTTGTGTCGTCCTTTCTATCCTTAATAATCCAACATCTAAGGGGTTTTGGTGGTGTCGTGTGTAATGTTTAGTGTTACTAACCAGAGCTTGGCAGTTGGAACGCACCAGCTGCTCTAAGATGGACAGTCTCTGGAACTGGTGGAGGGGTCAGAGGCTGTGAACTTGAACGTCAAGGTAGTCTTAGTTAACTTGAGGCAGTGGAGGTAGCTGCAGTCCAATTTTCAGGGTCTAGGAAAATGTTTTGTCTTATCTATGTATCTACTCACTTTCAGCAAGCAAGGTTGTGTCACCTTTATAACGCAGATCTTGGATGAGTCTCCCTCCAGTCCTGTTGCCGCACTCCTCCTCTTGGAGTTAGCTTCACTAGCCTCTCGGATATTTTGCTCAGCATAGAGATGAATAGGTGTGGGGAGAGACTACATCCCTGGCACACTCCCTTCCCAGTTTTAAACCATGCAGTGCTCCCCTGCTCGGTTCACACAACAGCCTCCTGCTCCAGGTAAAGGTTCTGCATGAGCACAGCCAAGTACTCTGGGATTCCCATTCTTCTCAATGTCAGCCACAACTTGTCATGATCCCCATGGTCAAAATGTGGTCAAAATAGACATTATTCTGGTATTCCATGCTTTCAACCAGGACCCATCTGACGTCAGCAGTGAGATCACTCATGGCACGGCCTCTTCCAAATCCTGCTTGAACTTTTGGCAGTTCCTCATCTATGTACTGTTACAGCCATTTTAAAAATGATCTTCAGCAATAGATTGCTTGCATGTGACATCAATGATATTGTTTGATAGTTTCCACATTCAGTTTGATTACCTTCCTTGAGAATAGGAACAAATATAGTCCTCTTCCAGTCTGTTGGCCAGACAGCTGTCCTCCAGATTTCCTGGCATAGACTGGTGAGTGTTACTAGAAACAAGTCAGCTGTTATCCCATAGATTCCTGGGGCCTTATTTTTTGCCAGTTCCTTCAATGCAGCTTTCGCTTCCTCCTTCATTACCATTGGCTCTGAGTGTTGTAGAAGATCAAGGAATGCAGCTTCAGTATGGATTGCATCTCAATGTCAAGAAAACAAAAATTCTTATCATTGGACCTATAGGCAGTGCCATGATGGATGGAGAGGGGATTGCGACTGTCAGCAGCTTCATCTTGCTTGGATCCACAATTAATATCCTTGGTACCAGCAGTCAGGAAATAAGGAGACACATTGCACTGGGGAAATCTGCAGTTAGAGACCTCTCTAAATTATTGAGGAGCAGTGATGTCATTTCGAGGTCTAAGATGCATCTGATTCAGGCCATGGTCTTTCAAATCCCTTGCTGTGCATCTGAGAGCTGGACAGTGAAGAAGGATGACAGGGGAAGAATTGATGCCTTTGAGCTGTGGTGTGGGAGAAGAGCACTGAATATTCCATGGATGGCCAGGAAAACAGATATGTCTTGGAGAGGGTGCAGCCAGAGTGCTCTTTGGAGGCAAGAGTAATGAGGCTTCACCTCACATACTTTAGGCGTGTTGCTAGGAAGGGCTATTCCTTAGAGAGGGACATGAAGCTTGGAAGAGGGGGGTGGTCAGTGAAGGAGAGGAAGACCCTCAACCAGGTTGAATGACACTGTGACTGCTGCAGTGGGCCCTTGTGTGTCAGGAAGGTGAGGAAGGTGAGAATGGCACAGGATAGAATAGGGTTCATATCTTTTGCTCATAGGATCTTTGTGAGTTGTGCTCGACTCTACAGCACCTAACAACCACAACAACAACAACAACATATATTTATCTAATTTTATGCACTGAACATACTTCCAAAGGATTAAAAATTTGGTTGTGAGTTGTTTTGTTTCTGGAAAAAAGAGGAAAACAGAATTGATTTTTTTTTTTTTAGAATTGATTTTTAAATCTATACTTTTTCTATGACTTTTTAAAAGTAATGGAAGAACCACAGTATATCATCAGTCAAGTAATCATTGATCATGTATTCCATAAAGATGGTTGTTTTTATCTTATAATTTGAAAAATTATTGAGCTAAGATGAAAATAAATATACAATTTTAATATTTTAGTAAATTTTGAGGTTGTAGGATTTATTTTGTTAGAAAACATTTGTGTCTCTTATGGCTGTCAGTTCAGAACTGAAGATATGGGGGGATGAAAAGTGGAGCAAACATGACAGAAGTGTTTGTGGGAGACCTAGAAAACTTTAACAAGATTATAGTAGGAATTCTTATAATATTTTTATGGACAAGGTGTATTAAATTGGATAAATGAATTAATATGATATAGTATTTGGAAATGGGCTGATACATGAAGTCACTTGGCCAGAGACTGTCCAGTGGCAGTTGTCCCTCTGGGCACTTCTGTTTCTACATTTCAGATAGTGATTGAGAAGAAGGAGATAGCCACTCCCCACTGTGTTGGTTTTTCTTGGCCAATGGCCCAGAAGCAGGAGAACTGGAGCATTACACGTGAGAAACATTATTCTAAGAACAATCAAGTGTCTGAAACCTGGGAGGAATTCCTATGATGTTTGAAAAGCCAAAGCTGTTAGCCCTGTTGGTCCTGATGTGTGCAGACCTCGTATGCTTCAGGGTTGAGCACTGGTCCACACGTTGTCAGTAGGGTGGGTTTGAAACTCCAGTGTTTTCTATTGGTGGTCAAGTTCTTAGCCGTTTGTTGCACCGTGGGACGTTCTTATCTGGTTAATAGTTTAAGTAGAGTCTTTCCTTGGTAGGAGTGAGCCTCCCACCAGTTCTGAAACTGGACAGTCTCCTCCCATCAGGGCTGTAGGTGCAGTCTCAGGAGAACAAACAGCGGCCATTCTTGCCCAGTTCTCCTGGTCTTTGCTGCAGCGGAGCCCAGAACTGCACCTTTTGTCCAGTCCTTCCCATCGCACGTCTCCCTATCTTTGACGTTCCGCAAGGTTATCCCCACCTGACAACATGCCCAACGTGAGAAGACGCGCCTGCCTGCTGCCTCCCGAGGAGCTCTGGCTGCTCTCCTTCCAAGATCAAGCCACGTCTTCTTCTGGAAGTCACGGTACATGGAAGACCCAGTACCTGCCCTTCACCAGAAAGTGACTCAGATGCAGCAGCCCCGCCCAGGAAGCCCTCTGCACAAGTGCTGTGTCACGTGGGGCTTCGTGAGGCAGAGGCTGGGTGACAGACAGCAGCATCGACAGATTAGGGCCGAGGAAGAACTTCAGCGTGCGTAGCTTAGAGCGATTTCTCGTACTCTGCACAAAGGAGAGAGATTTTTATATCAGACACAAAGAAGAAGATTGATTGTACTTTCCAAGGTCTTAGGTGTAACCTGCATTCTGACGTGAGCTGGGTCATTTACTTTGTGCTTCAAATTTTATTTGATAGAGTTTTTACTGTTGAACTGCTGAGAAGGTTTGAGGAGGGAAGCACATTAATTGAAGAGCACATTGTCTGACGTAAAGTAAGCATTATATAAATATTAGGGATTTTTTGGCCCCAGTTGACTCTGTTGAAGAAATGTGAGCTGTTCTCTGGACACTATTTAAAGAGAAGCCCAGACCTCCCGAGGTAGGGTGAGAGGGGAGAGGAGACCGAGCGAAGGGTAGATGCTGTCTCTGCTGTCGTCAGGGACGGCCACGGCGGCTCCCTCGCACTGTGCCACGGACGTCAGGAAGAAGCCGTGGCCGCTCCTGGCCAGGCTCCCCGTCTCCCGGGCTTCGGCTCAGTGTTGCAGTCACCGTGTTAACCCAAATGCTAACAAGAGGCTTGAGACCTTCATTCTGCTGAAGGACAGGGTTTATAACAAGGAAGAAAACCTTGTTTAGGAGGGTAAAATGTCCACTGTGTGGGCTTTTCGTTTCAGCCTTGGTGTATCATTAAAGAGAGATTCAAGCCTTGAGAATGAATGTAATGTTTAGAGAGCCACACTCTCCTCCAATCCCGGGGACCCTGACCCAAAGCGGACACAGAATGGCCAATGTGCGTACTGTCTCATCTTTTTTAAAAAAGAAAGCAAATAAGCTTTATTTTCTTTCATAAAATTCACTTCGGTTGGTTACCATGGCCTGTGTACACACAAATGTAATAGATGCACTTAATCTGCTTTTATGTATTTACACACAAATAGAGTGTATTTACTTAATCTCCTTTTGAGTTAAAGATAAAGCCAGCTGCACCCCCTGGGACTTTCCATCATGCCTGAAGGTGTTTAAATGGCTTGAGCAGACCTGGCATCCACGCTCTCTGCTGCTAGCTGGCTTGTAAGTGCAGCCCTGCGCGTGGGGTAGGACTTACTTAGGCCTCAGGTTCACCCTGAGTAGTTTTGAAAGCAGAGGTTTCCTGCTAGTGCTGTGCATGGTGGTAGGACTTACACAGGCCTCTGGCTCCCTCTTCCTAGTTTTGAAAGCAGAGGGAGGTGTAGCTTCTGACCTGCTGGGTGGCATTTGGGGGATTTTCTCCACTGAGGGTCTCACCTGCAGCCAGCCCCTCTGCAGAGCAGCTGGTGACTCTCTCACTTCCAGGCTCCTCATCTGACCCCAAGCTGGGTTTGATTAAAGGCCGCTGGTGCTGAACTGGATTCCGATCCGCGCAGTAAGGGCGTCGATGCAGCATTCACGCTCAGCTCAGGTGGTGTGTCTTTAAACTCTAGGGTTTCCAAAGGACGCTTTTTATAGAAGTCTGTACACTTTTGAAGAAATATTTTGAGTAAGTATCTTGGAGAATCAAATACTGAGGGCCTCTCTAACTCATGTGCTAGTTAAGGAAGTAATCTTAATTACACCGGTCTTCACCATCATCCCAGCCATGGGGAGGTGTGAGGCATCAGGGACAATTCCTCCAGGGAATTTCTCTGCTGTGGAGAATGTCAGACTGTCAGCTTTTGAAACTGAAATATGTCTTCAACGGGAACGGAGCCTGAGAGGAATGTAACAACATTTTATCACCAACATCTCGAAGGCAATAAAAACTTTCCACACTTGGGAGAGAAATCTTACTAGACTGCGGCTTCCTATAACCACATGGCGGTTAATTTTGGTAACTTGCTTTGGTCCATCGGAACACAAACTGGTCAGTAACGGCCGGGGCACTTAGATCTGTTCTCTAGAGTGGGCTGCAGGGCCGGGGACACACACGGGGGTACACAGGGATGTGACGACAAACCTGACTGATTCAACATCTGCTTATTCTGTGTACACACATGTGTTCCTGCCTTTGCTGGTGTGCAGACTCTGGTTCAGAAGCAGAGACATTGCTGGACAATGTAACATAAGAGTCTGTGGGCATTGGGAGAAGTCGGGGGTGGGGTACAGTTAGAAACCTGAGAGTTGGCTTTCCAGGGGGCCGTTCTGACCTGTTCCCCACTGCCTGTAAACTCTTAATGGGAGATCATACAAAGGTGCTTTCTAAAGAAGCCTTGCTTTCCAAGGGAGTATTACCTATCGTGGAGGGGTGACTATGCCTCCAGCAGCTCTCTGTCCTGGCGTGTGCCTGTCAGGCAGCAGTTCGAGCCCACCTGCTGCTCCTTGGGAGCCCTTTCCGGCACAACTGCAGCCTTGATGACCGGAAGCACATTCACGGAGTAGCACTTACTGGTTGCGCTGGGCTTTGATTTGGTGTACCTGGTAAAAACTCCCTGGCAGATACAAAGGTAAAAAGCTTGATTCCTCACTGAAAGATTGGGGTTCCATCCACTCAGAGGTTCCGGGGAAAAGGGCTTGACAACGTCCTCCCATGTAAGTAGCCACTGAAGGCTCATAGAAAGTCACCACACACGGGGACCACTGAGACCCCCACGGTGCTGCCTTGACTGGAAATTGGCCCGAGTCGACCGGCATGGTTAGAAGGCAGCCATGGTCCGGGGGTTCAGGGCTGGGATCCATGAGAAGCCCGAGTTCAGTCCCCAGCCTGGGGTCTGTGGACTGCCCACATGCCGGATGGGTTTCCTAACAGCAGGGCTTCTTGAGTGCTTGGAAGAAAGCCCTGGCATTTCCCTCAAAATAGAGCTGCCTCCACTTGACACAAGGTTGGTCTAGAGAGAAGGCTTGGGAAGCGTGTCCCACACCCTGGAGTCTCAGAGACAGTGTGTAAAGAGGTGCGTGCATATTCACCTCCCATCTCCTGGTTGGATGAACAAAGAGGAGTCCTGTGTTGTCCTTAAGGCTTAACCAGCACTGAGTGCAGAGGGTGGTGGTGTCCCCCAGGGTGCAGAAGGGGTGTGTCTCCTGGGGTACAGCGGAGGTTTGTCTCCTGGGGTACACAGGGGGGTATCCCCCGGGACAGCTCAGTAACGACAAGTGAGGGCTCCCTCTTCATTTGGGCTGTCTCCTGGGATTTTCAGGAGGAAAACGGTATCTGACAACTGGGTGCTTTGGCAGCATTTGCTTGTGTAAATAAGTCTGTTGCTGATGGAGGGCCTGAGTTAGTGAGAGCAATGCAGTGACTTCTTTTTACCCCTGTGGAGATGTGAGGTGGAGGCAGTGCTCACTTGTTTGTGCACAGGGGCCTGGAACCAGCTGTGATGTGTGGCAGAAATGCACCAGGAGGGGCTCTGAGGACTGGTCAGGCTCAGCTAGTCCCAGCCCCCGCGTGACCAGGGGAAGCATCTCTCCTGTGTCTCTCTGGCAGCTGCTGGCATCCCCACAGCTCCTGGCTTGTGGTTGTGTCTGTGTCTGTCTTCTTCCTCCACGTGCCTCACTGTCTGCTCATAGTTTTGCTAACTAATAAGTCACAAACGACTCGATGGCACATAACAACAACAAAAAGTGATTAGCTTTATGACCCGTTTTTGCCATTAGAATAAAAAAGCAAACTCATTATTCTCAAACAGAGTCATTTATCACAGATTCCTGAAACCCGCCATCACTCCAGCTTACACGACCTTGGAGAGCTGCCCCATCAGGGTTCCAAGGCCATGGTTTCTCTGGGAGCAGACTACATCCTCTTTCTCCCAAGGAAGAACTGCCCACCATGGGCTCGAACTGCCCACCTTCTGGTTAACAGTCAGGTGACAGTGCTGAGCCATTGCACTTTGAGGGTGTGCACAGGTCTCTTTGCAGACTGCAGTCAGTCAGGCTACTCCAACAAGA
Source organism: Elephantulus edwardii (assembly GCF_000299155.1). Classification (NCBI taxonomy): domain Eukaryota; kingdom Metazoa; phylum Chordata; class Mammalia; order Macroscelidea; family Macroscelididae; genus Elephantulus; species Elephantulus edwardii. The sequence goes on from NW_006399805.1 coordinate 15,064,431, forward strand.
GAGAAGAGTCGGGTTCTTGTTCTGTGGAGAAGTGCGGAGCAGATGCCTTTGATTCCTGCTTGAAGTCAGGTTGCACCTTGTGCTCAGAATATATGTCTAGCTTCCTTCTTGAAGGAAGAGATTAACCTCGTCACACAAAAATCTACAAATTCCTTCTAGAACATATGCTTGATTACAAAACTCGGATCAGTTTTCAAAGAAGTTAAAGCTGTGAAGGGCTTTCGCTGTCCAGGACTTCCCTGGCAGTCTGTGGTACTGCGGTGCCTTGCATGATGCTGTGGTGCTTGAAGCTGCACCACCAGCGTTTCCAGTACCACCAGGATCAGGGTGAGGGGCAGGCTCAAGAGGAGCTTCCACAAGAAGACAGACTAGAAAGAAGAATTGATGATCCACTTCTGAAAAAATCTGCTTGTGAAAAACCTTAAAAATAGCAGCAGAACATTGTCTGATTCAACATCAGAAGATGAACCCTCCAGTTGAAAGATAAGCAAAATAGCCTGGGAGATGGAGATGGGTGGCCACATGGAAATGGATGCTGAAGATGGTGCAGGGCCCGTCTCTGCAGATTCTGCAGGAAGGTCCTTCTTTCCTTGGCATTTGTTGATCTACTTGATCTGTTGACCGCTGGGTTACTAGAAATTGGAGCCACTCAGCTGCACCTAACAGCAGCTATAACAAGTGCTCTAAGTACCAAATACATGTTGACCATGATTCAAAAGAATCTAACATTGACTCTGACATAGAAAACTTCTCCTCCAATTGTTTTTGTTAGATGCCATTTGTTCAAGTCAAGTACAACTGACCGACAATGACCTTTTGAATAACAGATCTGAAACCCTTCTTATCCTCTGCTGTCCTCAGGATCTCTGACACACTCAAGCTCATTGTGCAGATACTGTCAATCTACCTGCTTGAAAGTCTTCCTCTCATTAACTGACCTTCCACCTTTTCTAGCATCATGTCTCTCTCCAAGGAATAGCCTCTCCTAGAAACATGCTCAGAGCATGTGAGAAGCAGCTTTAGCACTTTGCCTCCGAGAAGCACTCTTCTCCAAGACCTATCTTCTTGTTCATCTGGCAGTCTACGGGATATTCAGTACTAGTCTTCAGCACCGCAGTTCAAAAGCACCCATTTTTCCTGTCGTCCTTACTTACTGTCCAGCTCTCAAAAACAGAGCAAGTGATTGAAAAAGACCATGGCTTGAATCAGGTGCACCTTAGTCCTCAAAAAGACATCCTTTCTCCTCAGTGATTTGGAGAACTCCCTGACTGTAGACTTACCTGGTACAGTATAACTTCTAATCTCCTGGCTGTTGCTACCAAGTCTACTGATTATGGATCTGAGTAAGATGAAGTCATTGACAGTTTCAGTCTTTTCTCCATCTGTTATGATGTTGCCTATTGGTCCAGTGACAAGTATTTTTGTTTGGATTTTTTAAAAATCTGTTCTGTTCCCAAATTAAATGTAAAATAAAAGTGGTGGTGGTGGTGTTATGTGCCATCAACTCAAACCAACCTTGTGTACAATACTTCCGACTTTTGCCTTATTCTGAGCCAGTCTCACTGACTCAGACCCACCTAACCCTGTTGCCCCAGTTACCATGTCAGCCCATCTCATGTGGGGTCTTCCTCTTCTGCGCCGTCCCTCAAACCTTCCAAGCATGATGTCCTTCTCCAAGGACTGGTCCCTCTTGGTCACGTGCCCAAAGTATGTGAAATGGAACTTCAAAATCCAGGCCTCCAAAGAGCAGTTCGGTTTACCCTCTCCAAAACAGACCTGTTTGTTTTCTTGGTGGTCCATGGTATGTTCAAGACTCTTCTCCAGCACCACAACTCAATGGCATCAATTTATCTTACATTATTCTTAGTCATTGTCCAGCTTTCTGATGCATAGCAAGTAATTGTGAAGACCATGACAATATAAGTGTAGTCAATCAAAATCTTCTCTAACTTTTGGAAAAATTAGTTCATTGCCTTCTGTTTTAATTACTTATACAAGATGCTTAGTATCTTTGGAAAAACTAATGAGTCTCCACATAGAAGCAAGATGAGATCTTTAATTACTCTTGCTTGTCAAAAATGCACATTATGATTTTAAACATATTAATACTTAATTTAATTTTTAATTATAATGTAGGAAACTAAATACTGAGTTTGTTCATTTTTCATTCCTTCAGAACAGCACATTGTTAAGGTTGGTGATTTTGGTTTGTTTTTTTTTACTCTGAAATTATCTTTGTAGGTGTTGCTATAAGAAGGATTCCAAGTGGATGGTTTTGGTGAACAGAAATTTATTCTCCTACAGGTTAGGATACCAGAAGTCTAAATTCAGGTGACCAGCTGTGGGGAGCCCAGTGTCTCTCTGTGGTTTCTGGAGGAAAGCCCTTGTTTTGTCAGCATCTGTGGTGCTGGTTTCCCTGGACATCTCAACGTCCGCTCTTCTGCTGGGTCATGAGTTCCCCAGTGCTGGGTCGGAGTCACAGAGGACACCTCCGTTTCTGGTGCTTCATGGTGGTACCGGTTCCCTTCTCTGCTTGCTGTCCTTCCCTTTGTGTCTCGTGTCCCAGTGACAACAGAGGGAAGCTGACCTCGTGTCAGAGCAGAGAAGAGATGGGTTTCAGTCGTGCTGTGTTCCACCCTTAATGTCTTTACAGTCGCTCAGATTATCTGATCTTGGGGGTGAGGGCCCAGCTGCCACATTATATCATCATGTAGATGAGTATTTACATTTTTTGTTTGTTGTTGTGATTGCTTTCATGTCGAGCATGATTCACAGAGACGCGACCCTTTGACAAAAGGCCTGAAGCCTTTCTGTAACTGTTAACATTTATCTAAGATGCATTTTGCAGGAGACATAGTTCAATCCCTCACAAGAGATCTGTGGCTGAAGTAGACACAGTGACTGGGACGTTGACGTTTCTGGGGCAGACCAGCCCAGGCTGTAGCCATTAGCAGAAACCACAGCTCTTCTAGCCCTGGAGAATTCTACCATAATTATGTTGATATTTTAAGTACATTGAATGTACCATGGACTGTGACGAGAACAAACAGGTTTCGTCCTGGAGAGGGTGAAATCTGGCTGCTCCTTGGAGGAAAGGATTCTGAAGCTTCTTCTGACGTACTTGGGACATGTTGCAAGGAGGGACCAGTTCTTGGAGAGGGACATCATGCTTGGGAGGGTGGCGGGACAGCGCAGGAGAGGAAGACTCTCGATAAGATGGATTGACTCAGTGACTGGGGTAATGGGGGTCGGTGTAATAGACGATAAGGTTGGCACAGGATTGACCTGGGTTCAGAGCTGTTGTACATAGATCGCGATGAGTCACAAGCAACGCAATGACACATAACAACAACTTTAAAAATTGTACCTTTTATTTTATTGACATCTTTGCAAGTCTTAAAGAATTTCTAAGGAAATTTTAATTATTGTGATCCATTAATCATTACTTTAAAGTTATAGACTATTTCCAGGTAGTACAAAATAAAGCCAACAGTGAGAATTTTGACTGTGTCATCTTGACTGGGTGGAATTGTTTTGCCTGGTGCTCCATTAAGTCTCTCCTTCCCCGAGTGTCAGTTAGTGGGTCTGTATGAAACTTTGGTCTGAGAACATGTGCGGCCGGTGTTAAATTGCTCATTGCAGCATTTGGTGCTCAGATCCTGTGTGTTCCTCAGCTTTGTGGCTGTGATTTAAATGATGCTTCAGAGAAACAGCATTGGCTACTACGCACAAGGTTAATTTTGCAAATAAGATTCTTATTGGATTTATTCTTCTTTGGAAAGAAGAAATTAAAAATGTATAAAACTAATAATTATCAGTGAAGATGTTATAGTCAATGTATTTGAAATGTTCTTTCTAGTATGTTGTTTATTGAGTTTTGTATATATCTGAGCATTTTCTATTTTCTCTTATGCAAAAATCTCCTTAGTTGTCATTTTATGCCCATTTCACTTAGGAGAATATCTAGAAGTCAGAAAGCATGCTGGCCTCATCCACCCTGTGAGGATGGTGCCAGAATGTGGATCCACATTCGTCAACCTGCGTAGCTGTGGCCTGACCGCTTGCTCTGAGCACACCTGGCCGTTGTTCCTAGCTGGCCAGTCTCCTCTGATTAGAGTCTGATGCTGCTGCTCCCGCCTGGGCCAGCCTCACACTCCATGCTGGGTCTGAGTTCTTTGCTGTAGCTATTGTGTCTGTCCGTCCATCCGTCTCATCGAGTGTCCCCCTCAGTTTTTCCAAGTCTCTACCAAGCGCAGTGTCCTTCTCCAAGAATTGGCCTTTCGTGCGATTGTGTCCAAAGTGAGCAAACATCATCTTTGCCTTTGAGGAACATTCTGGTTATTGTTCTTCAAAGACAGACTTGTGCATTATCAGGCGAGGCCTGCTCGTTCCGTGTCTTGCCCTTTCATCTGGCAGGGGCTGGTTTGTGCCATTTTCTTGTTAACAGTGTCAATGCATCAGTTCTTCTGCTTCTTCTATCATGCTCCACCTCTCACATGCATATGAGGCAGTTGAGAAGGCCGAGATTTAGGTCAGTGGTGTCTTAGTCATCAAACTGACCTCCTGAAAGCAAACGCCATAAACTTGAATTAATTCCTCAACCAGCTCTATTCCAAGAATGTATTTTGCATCCCTTTCCCTCTATGAAGTACATGTAAGCGATACCAGTGATATGAAACAAATGGTCCAGCTCATGAGAATGGGCCCTATCTGGTAGTGAACTGTTTGATTTCTTATTTATTAAATAAATGTTTTGGCAAACAGCACACCGTTGGCTGTGAGGGTGTGAATTCACTATCGCTGGATGATGTTGTTACGTTAGAGCTGACAGATAAATGTTGAGTCTCTAGATGTCCCTCATGGGGCAGACACAGTGTCTCTCTCTTCAGGAGGCGGTCACCTGCTCACACATTTTCTACACCTGGGCTGTTGCTGTTAGATCTGGAACCCTTTTCCACAACATTGTGTTCTCTGTGCTGCTTGATATGGGAAGGACTCAATCCACAAACATAAATGAGCAAGCAGATGCCAGAAAGCCAAAGGTGGCTTGTGTTGGCAATAAAAGCAGCCTACAAAGCCCGCTCGCTTGGCTAGTGGATGTGTCGGAACAGTAAATGCTTTTAGTCTCTTCTGTGCCCCTCAGTTCCTTGAGGTGTTTTAGCGTGGAGAGTCGTTGCCACCTTCCAGAAGACTCCACCCATGGAGACGACTCTTCACCTCCTTTGGGACTTCTCAGTCCCTGTGGTTGGCTCTGCGGCTGCCCGCTGCCCTCTGAAGACGCCTGTCTGCCCATGGGAATGTCTCCATTCTCATTGAGTGATTCATGAACTGGTGCCAGGGGAGACCCCCACTCAGGGAACCTCAGAAGTCTCCCAGGACATGTGGACAGCGTGGCGTGGAGACAGGGTGGTGCCCTGGGCGCCTCGTCATTCCACAGGGCAGAATTGTTTGTGGAATACAGGCAGCCCTTTGCATGGGTGTTCCTTGGTGTGCAGTCTGCCAGGGCATGGGGGTCCCATCCCATTTTAACCCTCATCCCACCTCACAAGACCTGACCTGGTGTCTCTGCTCGGGAACTGTGACTATAGATGCCAGCCAGGTGCCGTGGCCCACCTTGACCCTGTCCCCTTCATGCCCTCACATAGCCAATCTGGTGTCCTCAATCTGAGAGGTGGGTGCTTCCAGCAAGCAGGCAAAAGGACAGAATGTTGATTTTGTTCAGTTGCATAGAAATTTTTTTTCTAACTAAATAGTCATGATCCATTTTTTAATTTTTTAATCTAAAACAATAACTCTGCTACAGTGGAAGTTTATCAAGGCATTTTATCCATGATACCTAGTTATATCCTTATAAAATAGTAGCATTTTCTTAAAAATCATAGAATAGTTGCATATTACTTTGTATTTTTTTTAAAACAACTCCACTAGATTCTAGCAAGTCTGGAACTGACACCCCTAAGATGTCTGTATAATTATTTTGTATCGCAGCCACGTGCAGTGTGTCTATGCTGTGTGGTGGATAGAGGAAGATGACAATGATCTAACAGCTACAGTAGAGCTTCATCAGGTGTTAATTGAGGCTTGATGAAAGCAGCCGCACTTCAGCTGGAGAGAGAAGAGGGAAAGTGACCTTTGGGAAGAAGGAGAGCTGCTCAGGCGACAGGTCAGCCAAAGGTCGGGTCTGTGCACTCAGCATGGCTGACTTGGGCCAAGGTCCACATGGACCCGTGAGGGTAAACAAGCAAGTGGATGGTGCTTTCAGTGAAGCAAACAGCTCATCAAGTGTCCTGATGCTGTTGTAATTCACCAGAGACAATGTAATCTTTTTTCTTTCAGAAATGAGAATGGTATTGATGTTTTATTTTTTACTTAGAGCGAATTCTGTTTGAGGAGGAAGGCAGCCCTGGAACACAGAGGAAATGAGACCCTGTCCTGGAGAGCTCCCCTGTGGAGGCCAGTGGAGGTGATGGGGGGGAAGGGCTGAAGAGGGAGCCTCGGAGCCTGGGCGCCCATGGCCTAGAGACACTGCCACGTTATGAAGAGCAGCATGCGGTGGACATGCCATCCCAGAAGGACGAAAAGAGATGCCAGCTCTACAAACCCTAAAGACTGCCTAGGAGGCCTCTCACTTAAGTGTTGGCAGTTCAAACCCCCCAGTCGCTCGGAGGGAGAGAGATGTGTCTTTTTGGTGAAGCTTGCAGCCTGGGGAGTTCTGTGGAGCAATTCTGCTGCATCTTGCAGTGTTGCAGAAAGTGGGCATTTACTCGACTGTGCACAGCTTCCAGACTCCTTGGGTGGCACAAATGGTTGGGCACTCCTCTCGGGCCCAAAGGTGAGCAGTTTGAGCCTGCAGGAGCCTCTGGAGAGAAGCTCAACTTGTGTCACAAAACCCCCATTAGCAGCTACACCACACACAGTTCTGCCCCTACGTGCAGGGCACAGAGAGTGGGAGTCCACTGGGACATAGGTTTGGCTTTTCTCTTTATTTTGTTTTATTTTTATCAAACCCTCACAGAATCTGTAGTGTGTCCCTGGCAGTGTCACAGGAAACCTAATCCTGGGCAGGTGACTTCAAGGAGAGGTGTAAGCAGGGCACGTCATGCATATTTTCTCCGGGGTTTTGAGGTTTATGGTTCCAGTTTCCTTTTCTATTTTGTATGCCATACGATTCGGCCTCAGTTTCGTTCCGTTCCTGTCTGCACATTACCCAGAACCATTAGATCGGTGTTCTCTGGAGGGTACCTTGGGATGTCCTGACTTAAAACAGAGGTTACACCATCGTTTATATTCACGTTGGCGGCAGTGGAAGACACCCGAAAGACTCAGGTTATCCTGGAGAGCACTTTCCTGCTGATCGTGAGAGACGTGCCGTAGATGCTAAGATACCACGAGGAGAGAAAATCATCAGTGGTTTAGAACCGTAGCCCCAATGTCAGAGTCACAGAGAAGCTGCTTGGAAGTGGAGGTGCTGATGTGTGGCCACCGTGCTTCTCATGGGGCAGCTCAAGAAAGCTGTCTCCAGGGTGCGTGGCACGTGATGTTGGCCGTGATTTCCCGAGCAGTGAGGGGACCAGGACTGTGCGCAATTATCTTCCTTCCATTTTCTCAAATGGAGGGTCATGAGGTCAGAGGTCAGAGGTCAGGGTGGATGCCTCAATGGATGTAGAATGGGAAAAAAAAAATTATTGTCCTGCCTTTCTATTTCCTCTTTAGGATCTTGGTAACTTTTGCACTGATGTAGACAGGTCAGCATAGAGCCAGAGGCAGCTGGTCAACTGATGGTGTCTTTGATATGTATACACATGGATACACTACACACACACAGAGAAAGAGATAGAGAGAGAGGGACAAAGAGAGACAGAGCCACGATGATGGGTTGTGTTGTTAACTCAAAGGCAGGTAGTTTGCATTTACCAGCCTCACTGCGTGAGAAGGATGGGTGATCTCCTCCCATAGATGTTTTGGCTCAGAAACAACTGGAGGGCCGTCTCTGAGAGGGGTCCGACTCCCTGGTGTACAATAAGGACGTGGTAAGGAGCGAGTTCTTGGCCGCTCCTGCCGTGAGCGTTGAGAGGGACTGTCTGTATCTGTTTGTTGTGGTTCAGTGCTGTCTAGTTGGAACTGACCCGTAGCCCAGCCTCCAGTGGGCTCAGACACACGCTGTACGTCCCACAGGGAGATTGCCCAGCTTTCTCCTACGGAGCCACCGACAAGTTCCAGTTTGATGTTGGCACTGTAATTCCTTAACAACTGGGTTGATATGGAGACAGGACACAGCCCTGATGTGCACCTGTCCTGATTTTGAAACATGCAGTGTTTCCTTGTTCTGTTCTAAGGACGGCTTCCTGGTCTGTTAGGCACAATCAAGTGTTCTGGGATTCCCATTCTCCTCAAGGTCAACCATAATTTGTTGTGATCTACACAGCCAAATGCCTTTGTCTTGTCAATGAAACACAGACTTCTTCTGGTACTCTGCCCAGTTCCATCTGACATTGGCGATAATGTCTGTAGTGCACGATTTCTTCTAAGCCCAGCTTATACTTCTGACAGTTCCAGTCGTTTTTGGATAATCAGCAGAATTTTGCTCGCATGTGATATTAGTGATATTGTTCAGTAATGTCCACACTTTAGTGGGTCATCTCTTTTTGGAATGGGAATAAATGTGAATCTCATCCAGTAGGCTGACCAGGTAATTGTCCTCTAGATTTCTTTGCACAATCAAATAAGCATGTCCAGGGCCACATCTGTTTGTTGAATTATGTCAATTGGTATTCTTCCATCAATTCCTGGGGCCTTATGTTTTTCTAAGTCCTTCAAAGCAGCCTGCACTTCCTCCTTCATCACCGTTGCCTCTTGATCATATGTTGTTTCATGAAATTCTTCTATGGCAACCAATTCTTTTGGTACAGTGACTGTGTACTCCTTCCATCTTCTTTTAATGCTTCTTGGATCATTCAATATTTTGCCCGTGGCATCCTTAAGTAATACAACTCAAGCTTGAATTTGTGCTATGTATCTCTTTCTCTGTCTCTATCTCTATCTCTGTCTCTATCATCTCTATAGCTCTGGTGGCCTAGTGGCAAGAGTCTGTGATGCACTCATGAAGGCCACAGTGCGAGTCCACCAGCTACTCCACAGGAGAATGTGCAGTCTCCTCCTGTGCCATTAACTGCCTCTGAAAACCCACCAGAGGGTCAGGTCCAACTCATAGCTGACCCTCCAGTGGGTTTTCAGAGACTGCTGTAAGTTGCACAGGAGGAGACTGGCCATCTTTCTCCTGAAGAGCAGCTGGTGGATTTGAACTGCTTGCCTTTTGGTGAGTAGCACAACTCTTTACTACAGATCTACCAGGGACAGAAAGATGATGATAGATAGATAGATAGATAGATAGATAGATAGATAGATAGATAGACAGATAGATATGAATGAAAACAAAACAAAAACCAAAGAGGTAAGCCGAGCTGTAGTATTTTCAGATCCTTTGTGTACAGCAGAAATTTGGACTAAATGAATAAAGAAGGCCAAACAAGAATTGATGCCTCTGAGCTGTGGGTCGGAGAAGAGGACTGGCTATACCACGGACTGCCAGGGAAGGAATAGACAATCCGTCTTGGGAGAAGTGCCACCAAGCTGCTTCTTAAGGATGGGATAACTTCTTCTTACATGTGAATGTTGTCAGGAGGGGCTAGAGGTGCTGGGGAAGGTGAAGGAAAGTCCTGGCCAGTGACTCGTCCCCTTGGGGATATTGTTCAACATGTGTGACATACGGACCTCTGCTAGCTCTATGCACGTTTATTTCAACCTGTACACACACTTAGGTTGAAATGTTGTTGTGCACCTTTGAGTCAGAACTGGCCTCTAGCTGGCCCTCTGGCGGGTTTTCAGAGGCAGTAAATCGCATAGGAGGAGACTGGCCATCCTTCCACAGAGCTGCTGGTGGATTCGAACCACAAGCTTTTGATATTGCAGCTCAGCTTCTTACCACTTGGCTACCAGAGCTTCTAGGTTGAAATACTACCTGCCAAACCTAAGTGTGATCATATGTTCGGACCCCTTCACTTGCCTATATTAGACTTCTCTTTCTGCTTATGTATCATTTGTAGGATAAAGTTTGAAATGCAGGCTTTAAGTAAATTCATATATGGCATTGAGGTGACAATATTAATCGTTGTTGTCATCAAGTTGTAGACAACTCATAGCGACCCTGTGAACAAAAGTCCGCAACACTTGCGAGACTTTCATCCTTTCTCCAGGTTATAGGGTTTCCAGAGGCAGGCTATTTATGGAAGTGGACGCCACTCCTGCTTCCAAGCTTGTTTCAGCTGCGGAGCTCCACCAAACACTGTCCACCATGGGTAACCATTACCGTATTAATGACAGTAATCGAATTCTTGCTATACTCATACCTTCCCATTTCTTGAGAATCTTGCAGGCTATATAAATACGTTTTTATTACTGTTACACCTTCTTAACCAAACACCACACACACACACTGCCTGCTTCTATGAATGTTGCGTGTGGTTGGGTGTTATTCACGTGCACATGTCATGTAAACATTTATGGCATTTAGTTTAAATCACTTCAGCTCTTATGCTTTATTTGGTTTTGATTTTTTTTAAATAAATGGCATAACCTTGGAAATTAGGTTTAGAAAAATGCCCTCAGGGCTTCCTGGGCTGTCCTCTCGTCCGATGGCAAGCACCCCGGCACAGGAGAGCCCGTTTTGCACTATTGAGTGGCCCTGTGGTCTCCCTGTTGTGTTTTGGACGGTCACTCGGCTTGTGGCCAGCAAGTGAGCTGTGGACCTTTCTCTGGTGTGGATTTTAAGTCCAGGCTTATGGAGTTGCATGGACTGAGACCCTTTCAGCTGAGAGTTCATATCCAGGGTGGGAGATACAACACTTCACACTTGTTAGTGGCAGTGCAGAGTGCAGATGCGGGAGGACTGCCATCTGGTGTGAGGGGTTTTCTTGTTTTTCCACACGGAGCAGCTTAGCTCATGGTTTTGGAGCCAGAAGAAAACAAATGTTTTGTTGAAACCGCAGCTTCTTGGTGTCACAGGGGCCTGTGTGCTAACAGCCAGTGCTTAGGCTTTCTCATCTGTGGCACCTGAATGATGGGCCAGGTGTGGACACAAGGTCTAGTGGGATGACATCTAGGAAAGCTCCTGATGTGGTTATCCGTGGCATCCCTGTGTACTGACCACTCTGGGGGGTCCTGGTCACCCCGTGGCTTCTCTGTGTGCTGGCCACTCTGGGGGGGTCCTGGTCACCCCATGGCTGTCCTGGTTACTCTGTGTGTGTCCTGGTCACTCCATGGGTGTGTGGTCTGTCCATGGATGTTTTCACTCTGCGTGTGTCCTGATTACTCGGTGCATGCCATAATCACTCAGTGAGTGTTGTGGTCACTCTGTGAGTGTCATGGTCACTTTGTGGGTGTTCTGATTACTCTGTGCATGTCGTAGTCATTCTGTGAGTGTTGTGGTCACTCTGTGAGTGTCACGGTCATTCTGTGGGTGTTGTGGTCACTCCATGGGCGCCATGGTCACTCTGGGTCGTGGTCACTCTGCATGGGTATTCTATTCACACAGTGGGTACGTGGTCACTATGTGAGTGTTGTGGTCATTCCATGGAGGCTATGATCACTCTGTGTCATGGTCACTATGTGAGTGTTGTCATCATTCCGTGGGTGTTCTGGTCACTCCATGCGTGCCATGGTTACTATGTGAGTGTTATGGTCACTCCATGGACATAGTGGTTCTTCTGTAAGTGCTGTGGTCACTCTGTGGGTGTTCTGGTCACTCCGTGGGTGCGTGGTCACTCTGTAGGTGTGACAGCACAGCTGGCTTTGTAAAGCATCCTTCTAGAACGACTTAATAAAAGCTCAGTTGCACTGTTGGGTGGAGGGACTCATAGCTGACCTGGGCGGGTTTGTAGAGGCTGTGAGTCGCCAGGGAGGACGTTGTCTGTCCTCCTGCTGAGGAGCCACGGCCGAGGAGTCATGTGCGGATCCAGGCCCCTGCTCCTGGGTTGGCAGTGCAGCTCCTTACACAGATGCAGTCGGTGCTGAGAAAGCGCTCCCAGTAAACGCACAGGCCCTGAGAACTGCGGGGGCCCCGGCGTCTGCCCGTGTCCTCGGTCTGTGGTGTCACTGCTGGTGAAGGCAAGGAGACAAGCTTCACCTTTCACCCCGTGGCCTCGACGTAACAGCAGTGGGCCTGGCTGAGTCCATGACACAGCAGTGCCCAGGTGCTGGGACAGTGGCACCGTTAATGGCACTGTTGAAGGACAACTACCATCTCTATTGTTGCTTTGAAATAAGCCCATTAGATGAGAAAACAGAATATTGCTCAGAGCAGAAGTGACCCTGACAGTGATTTTCAGAAGAGCTGGTAGCCTCGCTGGAAAGCGTCAGCATGCACCTCGCTGGGTCCCCACTGCTCTGGGGCTGTGTGCCCTCCACAGTTTGGCCCATGCCCTCTGCTCACGTCACGCGTGTCTGCAGGTGAGCATGGAGACGTCCTGGGCCCTCAGCTGCCCGTGGCTGCAGGTCCTGCTGGGCTGCCACTTCTGTAACTCTGGGTGGTTGTTCTGAGGAGTGAGGGTCTCCAAGGTGCTGTGTTCACCTTATAAACCTCACATCCAGGATGGGAGACCCCACGGAGCACCTGACTTGAACCCCTGAGCGAGTCACAAGCTCGCTAGCCTCTCTCTTGAGTGCGCCAAGCTGCAGTCAAAGCCAGGGGCCTGATCCTCTGCGTGTGATTGCCATGGACTTAGAGACAGGAATTCAGGCGGGTGCTCACACATGCAGAGGGGGAGAAGGACGCAGCGGGGACCCAGTGAGGTGCACGTGGGACTTTAAGGGGCTTTGATGCAAGCCTGGAAGTGGTGACTCTCGGTGCTGGGACGGCAGACCTACTGGCTGAGGACATCTATCCAGCTGGGTCTGGTCCACCTGCCAGTAAGGCGTGAGAAACTCTCACACACTGGGAAAATATCCGCAGAAATCAGAGCTGTGACACAAAAAGATAGATGTATACCCATGTGGGTCATGGAATTATTGACAATAGTGAAAAATGCTAGAGACGCAGTCTGAGTGCCCGTCAACAATTGATTATAGAAAATGTGGTTTATTCACACAGTGGAATATGAAACTCTATGAATTTGATAAATGTGAATAGTTATAGAAAGGCTTCAGGCCCTTTGTTCAGAAGGTTGTTATGAGTCGTTTTCAACTTGATGGCAATCAACAACAACAACAACAACACTGAAAAACAACGAACTTGTAAACCACTATGCAACATGAGTGAGTCTGAAAGACATTATTTTGAGTGAAATATCTCAGTCATTAAAGGACAAATACTGCATTCGTCCATATAAACAGGGGGGACACAACAGAAGGCAGGAGCATGGAAAGAATGAATAGCTAATGGGCCTTGCACTGGACTGGGGGGAGGAAGGACCAGGACCGTAGAAACGATGTGTGTGATGGTTACGAGCCTGGAACAGGACAAGCTGACAGAGGGAAGTGGGGAAAGGCAAGGCAGCAAAGTGTGCGTGAGTGAAAGCCAATACAATTTAAATGTGTTTTAAAAGACGTACAGCCTTGGAAACTCAGTGGAGGACGACTAGGAGTCGGAATTGGCTTGATAGCCGGGTTTGGTGGTTGTAGGTAAAGATGCAGTACTGTTTTCATCTTCTCAAGAGTGGAGGAAACCCCGAAGGCATGTGGTTCAAATCCACCAGATGCTTTTCTGGAGAAGGGTGGGGTGGGGAAGGTAATCTCCTCCTGTACCAGGCAGATCTGGTTCGATGGTACACAACAAGGGGAAAAAAAGAGCAAACAAGCAAGCAAAGAAGAAAAAAAAAGGAAACAGCAGTAGACATCCTTTCTTTCAAATAAAAATGAGAACATGAGAAATCGTCTTGTGAGCTCCTACCCAAAGGAAGGAGAGATAGGGGAGCATGGGCGGCAGGAGACTCTGGGGGAACAGCAGGCCCTGGGCGAGGTGCGGAAGGACGGACTTTGTTCACCAGGGTGGAGTCTGCAGAACATGGCTGAGCCCTCTCCCTCCCAGCAGTTAGGAGCTCACACCAGCTGCTCTGACCGAGGCGCTGTCACTGGCCAGGGCCCCTCCTGGAACATCTGCTTTGTCCTTTCTAGTGAATTGCTGGGCACTGGCCTTGTGCTTTGCAGATTTACTATTTAAATCTAAAACCACTGCTTTATCTTTACTACCTTCTCCCACTACAAAAATCCATTGAACTGACAGAATCTGTTCATTTTGCCTTTACTTAAACTGACCAGCAATGCTTCATGTGCCTGACTGGTTTTGCTTGTTTCTTTTTCTTTGGTTTATAAATAGAAACCTTTCAACAGTAAAAGTAGAAATAATGAAAGGACAGACCTCATTTATAGTATCATCTAGATTAAATCATTATGATATTTTATGCTACCTGCTTGCTTTCTGTCATTAAGTGAAGATTATCTCCATCATGAAAGGATTCTTTGTTACACTTAGAAAGCGTTAGTCATTCCGTGTTGAGTTCTGATGTCACTGTCCTGCAAGCAGCATGTCCCCACAGTGCTAGGGAGAGGGCTTGTGTAACTCCGTGGTAGCATTTGCCAGGTTCTCAGTCCTTAAAATCAGCCTTAAATACTCATTATGGAAGAGAGAGCTGCACAGTCTGCAAGGCTAATGCTTACTCTGTGAACGGGCGTGCTTGCAAATATATCCATGTGAGTTAATACCGCAAACAAACACGTTTACTTCTCTAGGATGAAAATATGAGCCAGTAAAGATGTAAAAAGAAAGTGCGCTTTTTCATTGAGTCTGTAATGACAGTATAGATTACATGCCTCAGAAGCACATGTGTTTATATAAAATAAATTACACTGTTAGACACCCAGTTACCTAGAGTCAGGGGACAACGCGTGTCTGATTCTTTTCCTCTCTCACAAAGAAACTGATGGAAGAATGAAGAAGTCATTCCATGCTGTTGAAAGTCCCACCACTGATCCCCCCCACAAGCTCTCCTTCTAAACAATTGTGTGTTTTTATGGGCTTTTAGTGTAATTGTTGATGCTTCCTTTCGATTGAAAGGTGCCCTTTTGCCATCTACCTTTTCTTAATGTAAATTCTTCCACTGAGCGTGATGTTTCGATTGTGAATTTTTACTGTCTCAATACCACATCTAAGAGATGGAATTGTTTGATCAGAAATAAGCCAGAGCAATAAGCCTGTGGGTCCCTTGCTTTCTCTGACATTCTCTATGGATTATGCTTTACAAGCACATGTGGCAAGTGAACATCGCATGACTCTGGGCCATTGCACTTCCCTCTTTAAAGTGGAATCTTTACTTTTTAGCACACTGAAAAGGTCTTTGCCAGTCAGTTTGCCCCCTGTAATTCATCATTTGACTTCTTGACTGCTGTTTCTGTAGGTAGTGACTGGTAACCAAGTAAAATGAAATCTTGGGCAAAATGTATTTCTCTTACTAACATGCTGTTTAATAGTCAAGCTGGGAGGAGTTCCTTTTCTCTCTGGTGAAGTATAAAGCTATACTGAAGGCTGTATATTTTGAGCATCTTCAATCAGTGCTTCAGATCTTCATGGAGTGTTCTGAGCCTTCTTCCTTTTCTGCAAATAAGGTTATATCATCTGTATAGTGGAGTTGTTCAGCCTCTCTCCATGAGTTTATATCATCTGTATGATGGAGTTGTTGCGAGGCCTCCCTCCTGTCCTGGTGATGATTATTCTTTGTAGAGTCCAGCTTAGCAGGTTCTTTGCTCAGCACTCAGGTTGAATAGTTATTTAGAAAGACTATATTACTTACATAGAATTTTCCTGATTTTAAGCTGTGCTTTGAATAAATAATTTCAATTTCATAACAAATGGCAAACAATCCCAAGACATTTGACATCAGGAAAATTAGTGAACTTGTCTGTAACATTCTAGCAGCTCATAACCCAAAGGTTGAAGGTTTGTGTTCTGTCAGAGGACCCTCAGAAGAAAGATTGGGACGTGCTACTGAAAATCAGTCACTGAAACCCCATGGTGCACAGTTCTGTCGGGCTACCACTTCTCCGCCAGGCCCACCTCCCGAGCTTCTCCGCCAGGCCCACCTCCCGAGGTTCTCTCTCAGGATCACCTCCCGAGCTTCTCCAGGGTCACTTCCCGAGCTTCTCCATCAGGCCCACCTCCCGAGGTTCTCCCTCAGGCCCACCTCCCGAGCTTCTCCGTCAGGCCCACCTCCCGAGGTTCTCCCTCAGGCCCACCTCCCCCGTCACGGTCACCTCCCGAGGTTCTCAGGCCCACCTCCCAAGCAGTCTCCTCTCATGTGATTTACTGTCTTTGAAAATCTGCTGGAAGGTGTATTCCAACTTGACTATACATAAGAACTTAGGAATGGGGGATTCTGGTACATTTCTATTAGAAATATACCAGTGGGCTTGCGTGTCAGAGATTGTGAGGAAGGCATGGCATAGGACAGTGTGCAGATTGTGGTTGTTCATAGCGTCACTATGAGTCATCACAATCTGATGATGTCTGACAACAGTTACATGGTAAGCTGCTACCTAAAAGATCAACAGTTCAAATCCACGAGCCTCTCTGAGGGAGAAGGATGAGGTTATCTGTTGCTATAATATTTACAGCCTTGGAAGCCTGACAGGGGAGGTTGATGCATAGGGAGTGACGCTGTAACAGTGGGCTTTGGGGTTACTCACAAATGGCTGAGGTGGCAAAAAAAGACCTGTATTTGAATTTACTGAAATAGGAATTTCTACTATAATTATTTCTAAAACTTCTAAACTTAATTTTTTTATATAGAGAAGATAGTTATTTTTGGTAGTAGTAAAAACTGTAAGTATTCTATATTTTCCTCTCATCTCTAATGAGAAGTATACCTGTTTAAAATATACCCCAAAAATCCATACCTCCAGTTAGCACTTATGATATAGCTGCAGGCTATTTTGACATAAAGGTAATGACTATTTTCGCTAAAGTAGAAAGTCACTGAAAGAGAGCGACCCTCACAGCTAGGCTCACCTAGCAGCACAACCGTGCACTCTGGCGCGACAGCAATTGTCTTGCCACTGAAGCCCCTTAGTAGAGACCCCTGGTCTCATGGACCCTTTTTCATCATTAGATTTATGTCCAAACAGATTCAACCAGAGGGAACCGGGAGTTTGCCAGTGAAACCATAGATCTGGAAGCATCATACCGGAAATCAGAGTAAGAGTCCAGCTCAGCTATTAATTACTAAGAAATACAATACAGAAATAATTCCTCCTAGACGCTGTTGATGTCCAACCTGTGTCCTGACACACACCGCTCGTGCGTGTCCCCACTGTAAATACCTGGCCGCGTCATGCAGAAGCTGGAAGTTCCCTCATGTCGGCTCACCTTGAACAGGTGACCCACCAGCATCAGTGGAAAAGACACCCAATCACCTCGCTCCAGGTTGTCATCTCAAGGAGATCCAGGCCACCCTGTATCCTAGAGTCCTCCGATGAGGCTGTGTAGGCACCCTCAGCGATGCTAACAAATACTACTGGAGATGTGTCACCAGCCCATGGCGACCCATCCGCCTCCGCAGAACTGTGCTCCATTACGTTCTGAAACATGGGAGGACCCCATATTTCTCCTGAGTCACCTGGCTGGATTTACACTCCAGCTTCACAGGAGGTACTGGAGTGGTTGGCTCTTTGCATTACCCTCAGACAACTGGAAAGAAATGCTTCACAATGTGCTCACAAACTTCATCCAGTGACAAGCCTGGTGGTTGTCGGTCTCCTTGGGCACATGTGTTATGTAAGCTGGATTCAGCCTGAAGACCCTGGTTGGTGATAAATGGCTGTTTGGGTTGGAGAGATCGCTGAACCACTGAGAAGCTTGAAAGCCACACCAAAGGCAGTTTTATAGCCAAGGAACTTGAAGGTGCCCAAAGGGCTTGTCAAGGCATGAGAAAATTATGAGCCTTTACATTTTCCTGCAAGAGGAAAACCTAGTCTGTATTCAGGTTCTCAAAGAAGTTATTATGCAAAACACTCAGGAATCTTTGAATTGAAGTACACTGAGGGTCTTCTTTTATCTGAACATTTTTGATTTACAATTCTGTGATTTATCATTCATGTAGCAATTTGAATAGTCATTTTTATTAAACACACTTATCTATTAAATGAATACCAAAGCTTCACTTTAACTTGAATGAATGGTTTCTACTCATAAACGTTTTTCACTTGTAAAAGAGAGGTATAACAATATGAATGAAGGGTGGTGTGAAGCACAATGTGTACGAACTTGGTGAGAAAACCAATAAATTTTTTTCTTTATTAACAAAAAAAAAGGCAATGTTTAGATTTAAAAAAAAAATGAGCAATGACTACATTACCGAAGGAGTGTGCTCTTTATCCATACCTTCTCATGGAACAGATCATTCGTGAGCCTGAACCTTATGAGGAGGATTGTGGCATCCGGATTGGAGGAAGATTTGTTAACAGTTTGCATTATACAGAAGACACAACCTTGTTTGCCAAGATTGTCCTTGAGGAGGATCTGAGGCATTTGCTGCAGAAGGTAAAAAATGTAGTCTTCAATATGGATTGCATCTCAACATCAAGAAAACAAAGAGTCTTACCACTAGGCCAGTTGGCAGCATCATAATACATGGAGAAGAGATTGAGGTGGTTAACAATTTCATCTAGCTCTGATTCATAGTCAACAGCCTTGGCACCAGCAGTCAAGAAATCAAAAGATTGGGAAAGTTGGCTTTCTTGAACCTCTCCAGAGTGCTAAAGAGCAAAGTTTTCAGTCTAGAGACTAAGGTGTGCCTAATCCAGGCCACGGTCTTCTCAATTAATTGCTATGTAGCAAAGAGCCAAGGGTGACAGAGGAAGAATTGATGGCTTTGAGTTGTTGTTCTGGAGAAGAGTACTGAATATTCCATGACCAAGCAGGTCTGTCCTAGAGAAGATGTAACCAGGTTACATCTCCTTGGAGACAAGTATTTTGAAAATCCTTTTCACATACTTTGGGCACATGGCTAGGAGGGACCAGTCTTTGGAGAAGAACATCATGCTTGGAAGGGTGGAGAGACAGTGCAGGAGAGGAAGACCCCGGATGAGATGGATTGATACAGTGATTGTGGCAGTGGAGACAGGTGTGTCAGAGACAGTGCAGTTGGCTCAAGATAGGAAAGAACTATGAGTCATAGGAGACTCGACAGCACATAACAACAACCACAAAATTGTTAAATATTAGGACAAACTAAAATTGTGATATTTCAAAGCATACCTGGAAAACATAAAGAAATACAGCTTTGTGAAGAGCCAGCAGAAATGAGTTGAATAAAATAAAACAGAAGATGTGTTTTCTTCTAGGTACCTCATGAAAATTCAGAGAAATTTCTGAAATCCTTCAAATGTAAATAGCTTAATAAAAACAGCAAATAAAAATTGTGATAAAAACCACTTTTTACAGCCACATAGACCAGTGGAACAGAATTGAGAACCCAGAAAGAGGCCCAGCTAACTGCAGTCAACTGATATTTGACAAGAAAATCAAAACTTACCAAATGGGAAAATAACATCTTCAACAAATGGTGCTGGCGAAACTGGACTTCTGTCTGCAGAAAGTTGAAACAGAATCCACATCTCACACCATACACAAAAAGTAACTCAAGGTGGATTAGAGACCTGGGAGTAAAGCACCAAACCATAAAGCTCATCAGAGACAAACTGGGATCAAGCTTAGAAGCACTAGTCAAAGGTATGGTATAAAGAAACTGCCAAATAGAGCAGAAATGCACAATCTGGAGAGGATAAAATTGATGAACAGGACCTTCTAAAGATTAAATCCCTGTGCCCATAAAAACCTTTTTCCAAGAGTGAAAAGAATACCTACCAACTGGGAACAAACATTTGGTAATATCATCTCAAATAAGAGTCTTGTAACTAAAGACTACAGAGTACTCCTGGGCCTCCACAGGAAAAAGACTGATAACCCAATTACAAAATTGGCAAAAGACAACAAAAGAATTTTCACAGAGGAAAATATTCGAATGGCAAATAGACACGTGAAAAAATGCTCAAAATCACTGGCAATAAGAGAGATGCAAATCAAAACCACAGTGGGGTACCATCTCACTCCAGTAACAGTGGCAAAGTTTAAGAGGGCAGCAAGTAATAGATGTTGGAGATGATGTGGCAAGAAATGGTGGGATTGTAAAATGGTACAACAATTCTGGAAGGCACTTTGATGCTTCCTCAAAAAGCTGATCATAGAAATTCCATATGACCCAGCTAATCCACTACTTGGAATATACTCTGAGAAAATGAGAACTGAGGTACAAACTGAGATCTGTATACCAGTGTTCATAGCAGCATTATTCACCATCCCAAGAACATGGAAACAGTCCAAATGTCCGACCACAAACAAATTGATTGAGAATTATGATAGATTCACACAATGGAATTCAGTGCAGCACGCAGGAGAAATAACTTTGTAAATTATTACCTAACTTGGGAGGGACTGGAGAGCTTATGCTGAGTGAACTCAGTTTCACAAGTACAAATATTGTATAAAACCATTATTGTAGAATGAATATAAGGATCCAAGGCGGGGGAGGGTGGACGCAGAGGGATGAGAATGTGCAGGGGGAGGGGCATTAATCATGGGGTTGGACAATTTGATGGGGGCGTTGAGGAAAATTGGAAGAATTTGTTCTGGAAAACAATGTGTATTTGAATTTTGTAAATAAGCTAGTATAATAATAAACAAATTTAAACAATAAGTCTTTTTAATCCTTTATTTACTTGAAAAACTGAAACATTACTTTTTCTTTCTCTGGTTAATGTGACATCATTTTGCACCATCTTTCTCACTGATACCCACATTCTTTGATTTTTTATTTTTTTTTTTTTACTGTGTATTTTTAAGTTTAGTTTGTGTTTTTGTCAGGAATAATAAGGCAGGGAAACCAACATTGTCCAAACAACAAAGGAAGCTGGGGTGGAAACCTCTTAGGCTGTGTGCTCTTTTAGGACAGATGAATGGCATTCGGGGCCTGGAGATAATAGGTCAGGGGGTGTAGACCAGTGGCCTCATGGAGAGCAGCTGTTGTCTGCACTGCCAGGAAGGAGAAGCTTTGCTTCACAGGCTGCTTCTGACAGGTCCCTGAAAGGGAATGTGATGAGTTAGGGATTCAGTATCTTTAACTCGTGTAAACACAATTACTCAATTATGA
Source organism: Elephantulus edwardii (assembly GCF_000299155.1). Classification (NCBI taxonomy): domain Eukaryota; kingdom Metazoa; phylum Chordata; class Mammalia; order Macroscelidea; family Macroscelididae; genus Elephantulus; species Elephantulus edwardii. The sequence goes on from NW_006399805.1 coordinate 15,085,682, forward strand.
TTGTTTTACACATCAGGCTATTTCACCCAAACATCACCCAATTAAGATAAAACTTCTGAGTTTCACATTTCAGAATTTTCTTTCAAAAGAGCAATTAAATGAACCAGAGATTAATTAACAGCTTGTACTGTTGGAGAGCACTATCAATGTTTCTGTTATTGATAATCTATTTGTATGTATCCTGCATCATGAGCTGAATACAAAGCCTTCGTGTGTGCATGCACACACACACACACACATTTGTGCAGATGTTGTTGTGTTGTTGCTATGTATTATCAAGTTGCCTGTGACTCATAGTGACCCTACAGTGCTGTTGTTGTTATATGATCTTGAGTCGCCTACAACTCATAGTGGCCCTATGTACAACAGCTCTGAAGCCTGCCCTGTCCTGAGCCAGTCTCATTGACTCCAACACACCTACCCCCCATTTCCCCAGCTACAGTGTCAATCCATCTCATCCAGGGTCTTCCTCCCCTGCACTGTCCCTCTGCCCTCCACTCTCCTGAGCACAAGTGTCCAAAGTATGTGAGACAGAGATTCAAAATCCTAGCCTCCAAGGAGAAACTTGGTTTCACCTGCTCCAAGACAGATCTATATTTTTTTCTTTGGTTGTCCATGGTATGTTCAATACTCTTCTTCAGCACCACAACTCAAAGGCATCAATTATTCTTCTGTCATCCTCAGTCACTGTCCAGCTCACTGATTCATAGCAAGTAATTGTGAAGACCATGGCCTGGATGAGGTGCACCCTAGTCTCTAAACTGACATCATTGCTTCTCAGTACTCTGGAGGGGTGCCTGACAACAGATTTCCTCAGTGCAGTTTGTCTTGATTTTCTTCCTGCCGGTGACAGGAGTGCTGATTGTGGAGCTGAGCAAGCTGTGTTAGTTAACAACCTCATATGCATGATAGCTCTGTATAAATACACACAAGTTCATACGCATGTGCATGTATATAAACACTTATGCACAAACACATAGAGGAGTCTATTTACATATTTGTTCTTGTTGTTGTGTATCATCAGGTTGAAACTGACTCGTAGCCAACCCTCCAGCAAGTTTGCAGAGGCAGTAAATCACTCAGGAGAAGACTGCTCATTTTTCTTACACAAAGCACCTGGTGGATTTGAACAAAATATCTTTGAGATTTCAGGCAGCTCCTTACCACTAGCCACCATAGCTCCAACATATATACACATGTACACGTGATGTTGTTGTTGTTGTTATGTGCCGTCACGTTGCTTGCAACTCTTAACAACCTTATGTACAATAGCCGTATACCCTGCTCTATTTGTGCCAATCTTATTTTCTCTGACACACTTACCCCCATTACCCCAGTCACTGAATCAACCATCTCATCTAGGATCTTCCTCTCTTGTGCTGTCCCTCCACCCTTTCAAGCTTTATGTCCCTCTCCAGGGACTGGTCCCTCCTTGCCACATGTCCAAAGAATGTCAGACGAATCTTCAGAATCCTTGCCTCTAAGGAACAGCCTGGTTTCACCCTCTCTAGGACAAACCTGTTCATTCTCCTAGCAGTCCATGGTATCTTCAACACTCTTCTCCAGCACCACAACTTGAACACATTAATTCTTCTATCATCTAGTCTTTCTAGTCAGTTTCCAGCTTTCTGACGCATAGGAATTGCAGACCATGGCTTGAATCAGGCACACCTTAGTCTCCAGACTGGCATTGTTGCTCTTCAGTACTTTGGAGAGGTCTCTAACTCCAGACTTTCCTAATTCAATTCGTCTCTTAATTTCCTGGCTGCTGGTACCATTAGTGCTGATTATGGAGCCAAGCGAATGGAAGCTGTTGACAATCTCAATCTCTTCACCATCTCTCCTGATGCTGTCAGTCAGTCCAGTGGTGAGAATCATTGTTTTCTTGATCTTGAGGTTCAATCCATTTTGAATGCTGCAGTCCTTGACCTTCGGCAGCAAGTGCTTCAGGTCCTCCTCAGTTTCAGCAAGCAGTAATGTGGCATCAGTGCACACATATGCGTATACAAATACTTACATAGATGCATGTACATACACATGTACGGAGACTTTTGTTAGTACAGGGACTGTCAGACCAGCACATATTATAGCTGCTGTATCCCAACTGCACATCCAAACCTTGCCTTGTCCAATGCTGCCCTCAGAATCACTGCCATACTCGAGCTAAGTGCTGTGTGGTTGTGTTGTTCAGTACCATCGAGTCAAGTACAACTCAAAGTGACCCAGTGGACAACCAACTTGAATCCTGTCCTGTTCTGTACCGTCCGCATCTGGAACAGTAGATCCTATTGCTGAAGTCATAGTATCAGTCCATCTTGTTGGTCTTCCTCTCCTTAGCTGGCTCTCTGTCTTTCTAAACATGATGTTCTCTCCAAGGAATAGCCTGACCTCGCTGTATGTCCAAAGTACGAAAGGCAAAGCTTCATTGTTCTTGCCTCCAAAGAGCACTCTGGCTTCACTGTATCAAAGGCATTATCTGGTTTTTGGTAGTCCGTGGGATATTGAGCACTCTTCTCCAGCACCACAACTCAAAGCCATCATGTTTTTCCTCTGTCATCCTTATTCATTCTCCAACTCTATAATGCATTGTTGTTGATTGCCTTCGAGTGCAGCACGACTCATAGCTACCCTGTGAAGAAAAGGCCTGACGCTCTCTACAGCTGTCAACATTTATCAGAGATCATAGAGCTTCCGGAGGCGTGCACTTTAGGAAGTGGACGACTCCTGCATAGTCAGTGTCTGTTTTCATTGCGTTAGTGTCGTGTTCTCTTTAATTAACCCTCTATACTTTCCGCAGCATGGTGCCATTTCCCACGGACTGACCTCTTCTTACAACATGCCCAAAGGATGAGAGGAAGGTTCCCCATCTTTGCTTCTAATAGCGCTTTCTTTAAAGGCAGGCTGTTGTTGATGTTGTTGTTATTTTGTCAGTCCTGAGATATTCAATATTGTTGGGCAACATGATAATTCAAAGACATCGATTCTTCTCTCTTCTTTATTCACTTTCTCACTTTCAATGCACAAAAATACAAATGCAAATACTTGTATACACATATATGAATGCATATATGTAAACCAATACATACATCTTTACACAGACTTATGTGTATACAAATACACATGCACATAAACAGACACCTAAACATACACATATATGTGCATAAATATACTCAGTATCCACATATATATTTACAATTTGCATATAAAAATGCTTTTACAGATACAGATTGATATACATGTACAGTTATATTTACAAATGTTGTTGTTGATTACTGTTAAGTCAAGCATGACTCATAGCGACCCTAAGAACAAAAAGACCTGAAGCCTTTCTATAGCTAGCATCATTTCTCAAAGTTCATAGAGTTCCCAGAAGCATGTTGTTTAGGAAGTGGATGCTACTCTTGCTTTCAAACCTATCTTAAACTAGGAGCCCAACCTTGTATACAGTTATACAAATACACAGTAATATAAAGCATATGCAAATATATATGCAGACACAAATATTCATATAAAAGACATATACATGCACAAGTCCAGCTCTCTAAAGCAAAGCAAGTGACTGAAATATGATGGCCTGAATCAGGTGTACCTTAGACCTCAAGTTGACATCATTGCTCCTCAGAAAAAGAATTGATGCCTTTGAACTGTGTTGCTGGAGAAGATTGCTAAGATCCATGGACTGCCCAAAGAATAAACAGATATGCTTTGGAGAAGTTGCAGCCAGCGTGCTTTCTGGAGGCAAGGATAGAGAGGCTTCACCTCACATACTTTGGACATGTTTGGACATTCCCTGGAGCGTAATATCGTGTTTGGAGTATGGAGGGGAGGCAAGGAAGAGGAAGACCCTCCACCAGGAGTAGTGACTGTGGCCGTGGGCTTGAATTGTTAGAGATGGTGAGGATAGACTGGGACAGGGCAGTGCTCAGATCAGTTGTTCATAGGGACGCTGTGAGTTGTACTCAATTTGACAGCACCTAACAACCACAAACACAGAGAGAGTCAAAAACAGATACAGATACTGTTGTCCAATACCACGATTCAAAGGCATAAATTCTTCTTTGGACTTGCTTATTTCTTGTCAACTTTTAGAAGCACCATGACAATTGACAACACCATGGGTTAGATCAGGGTGCTGTAGTCTTTAAACTGATTATTTTGATCTTTAGAACTTTGTAGAGGTTCTTGACACCCAATTTTGACAATGTAACAGCTCTTTTCATTCTTTTTAAAGAAATGTCTTTAAAAAATTGATATAATCTGTTTCATTCACCTTATATTTCATTCATATATATTGTGGCTTTCTTTTTTCCTGCTTATAATCATCCTACTGGTAACTACATCCATGAAAACATGTAAGGCACCTACTTCATGCCTCATGTTCTAAAACTCCTCTTTTAGACAGCCAATTTCTGATTTGCCCATCCCTATCAAACCAGTACTCTGAGGGCACAAGCCTGTGCCTTTTGCTGACAAAGCCTCTGTTCAACTTGACAGTTTTGAGCATCTGAAACCACGAGCCCAATCCAGTCCAGAGCAAGCTATCAGGTTGCAGCGATTGACCTGAGCTCACAGCATACGTCATCTTCTCTTCGTCTGGTTGTGTTCTGGTTAACTCATTCCCAGCCACCTGTGGGTAGGTCCAGATGGGCATCATCTGCCAGCTTAGAAGTCCACACTTCTCCCCGCATTCCACATCTGCCGATCTCCCCATTCAGCCCTAGCCCCCACATGGGGCCAAGTCAGCAAGCCAGGGGCCATCAGGACTTCCTGCTCCTCAGCCAACAACCCCTCTGTGTTCACCCACACATTTGTGCATGCAAGGTGGGCTGTCTTTTGATTTCCTGACTGCTGTGATCATGCGTGTTGATTGTTGATCGAAGTGAAATCGTTGACTCCTTCAGTCTTTCCTCCACTGGTCATGACCTTGTCCAGTGTTGCTACTTTTTGTTCCTTGATGTTGAAATGTGATCCATATTGAAGGCTGTAGTCTTTGATCTTCTGCAGCAAGTGTTTCAAGTCTTTCTCATCTTCTGCAAGCTAAGTTGTGTCTTCTGAAAAAATACAGGCTGTTATTGATTCTTTCTCTAGTCCTGATGCCACATTCTTCATATAATCTAGCTTCTGGAATTAGTTGCCCAGCATAAAGATTGAGTAGGTGTGGAGAGAGGACACAACCTTGGCACACCTTTCCTGACTTAAAACTATGCAGTGTTCCCTTGTTCTGTTTGGATAGCAGCTTCTTAATCTAGGTGTAGGTTTCACCTGAGCGTGATTAAGTGTTCTGGAATTCCCCTTCCTCTCCATGTTAGCCATATGTTATGATCCACGCAGCCAAATGCCTTTGCATGGTCAAATAAACATCTTTCTGATATTTTTTGCTTTCCAAAAAGATCCATTTGACATCAGTAGTGATAACCCTTGTTCTAAAACCTCCTCTGAATCCAGCCTGAATTTATGGCAGTTCCTATTGATGTTTTAGCCTTTGGAAGAATCACAAGATTTTACCTGCATGTAACATTAGTGATATTGCTCTGTAACCTCTACGCTCCAAAAGGATCCTCTTTTTTGGAATAGAAACAGATATGGATCTTTTCTAGTCAGTTGACCAAGTAGTTATTTTCTGTATTTGTTGACAGAGACTGGTGAGAATTTCTAGGGCTGCATATGTTTGTTCAAACACTTCAGCTGGTATTCCATTAATTCCATGGAAATTATTATTATTGTTGTTGCTATTACTATTACTATTATTATTATTATTATTACCACCAGTGCTTTCAGTATAGCTTGGAATTCTTCCTTCATTATCATTGGTTCTTGGTAACATGCTACTTCCTGAAACGGCTCAGTGTTGATCAATTCTTTCTGGTGCAGTGATTGTGTATTCCACTGTGTATTCCTTCTGTCTTCTTTTGAGGCTTCCTGCATCATTCAAGATTTTGCCCAGAGAATCTTCTGTGTGGCACCTCGAGGCTTGACTTGTTTCGTCAGTTCTTTATACTTAAGAGATGCTGAGAGTGTTCTTTTCTTCTGGTTTTCTGACTCCACTTCTTTGCACATTTCCTTACAACATTTTACTCTGTATATTTATACATGCAGAAATACATATATCCTCACACGAAGATATATATACATATAAACACATACACATTGTATATACAAACACAAATACATAACTATATCTAGGAGAGGTGGTGGCACAGTGCTTAAAGCATTTTATGGTAACCAAAATATTAGTAGTTAGAACTCAAGAGCTACTGTGTGGGAGAGAGATGTGGGAGTTGAGTTGCTTGCCATAATATTAAAATCTTGGGAAACCTCTGGCCGGTTCTAGTCCGCCCTACTCGATCACTTGAATAGCAATCTCCTGAGAACAACTCGTAGAACAACCCTAAGAACAATAGATCTGAGCTCTGTCCTGTCTTTATCATTCCTGACATAATTGAATCCATTGCCACAGACACTGTATCAACTCATCTCAATGAAGGTCTTCCTCTTCCCCACTGACCCTCCACCTTTTTAAGTATAATGTCCATTTCCAAGGAGTAGCCTAACAACATGTCCACTACTTTACATAAGTGGCAGTGGACTGAGTTTATATAGATTTCTCTGTAGACTCACATTACTTAAACATGTATGTGTAGCTAGACATATAGCGTGTTCAAATAGTGGCCCTACACTGTTCACTTCTGTTATGATTTGAATGTCCGTATGCTTGCTTGCTTCTACCCTCTTGGTGGAAATGGTTGAATGTGAGGAGTTGAGTTTGGTATAAAGCATAGCCAATGGGATGACGACACATGCTATCCTCCAGGTCTTAAAGTGTCTTCATTCAAAACATTAATAGTAGTGATTTGGTGGTTATTTTGTTCTAGAATTACTCTCTTTTGATAGCTTTTCCCTGTTCATCACCAGCATCCATTTAATACCCAAGAATGATATATCTATCTTTTAAGTAAAATCTATTTTACTGCTATTACAGAAATTCATTCAGCACATGCTTCTCCTGAGGCATGCTGAGGCCTTACTGACATTGATTTAAATATATATATATATAATGAAATGTACTAAAATGGGGATTATAAAAACGCATTGTGAATGTACCTTATTGCAAGAACATGATCTATATGTCAAAAATACAAAGTCTTGCACTTCGTTGAAAAGCGTTTTCGGATTTGCACCATCATATCCCTTGGAATAACGCACTCAGGAGTAGGTTTTCCTGCTGAGGACGGAGCGGGGCTGATTGAAACAGGAGACCTTCATTTACGGTGATGCTGGGTCCTGTGAGGTCACAGGGGAGCTGGGGCACGGTGCTCCCTGCCCTAATCCCCATCTGCAGCGGTGTGAGGAGGACAACCATGAGCATGCCCAGTGAGACCCAAGGCCTCCCTGCGGCAGAGTCCTGGCCCCAGCAGCACAGGGCGGTAGATATAGAAGAGTAGCTAGATCTACAGGTCATGTTATCAAGAGAGGCCCTCCCCTGGAGAAGGACATCATGCTGAAAGAAGTGGGTTTTATTGTTAGGTGCTATTGAATCAACCATGCCTCATAGCAGTTCTACCAACAACACCTCTGAACTTTGTCCTGTCTTACACCATCATCACATCTCTGTCATGCTTCAGTCTGCTGTTGTCTTCACTGTGCCAATCCATCTCATTGAGAATCTCTCTCTTTTTTGCTGGCCTTCCATCTTCCCATTATGTAATTGTTAGGTGCCGTTGAGTCAACTCACAGGGACCCTAAGATCAACAAATCTGTTATACTCGAGTCTATTGTTACAATCACTGTGTCAATTCATTTCATAGAAGGTTTTCCTCTATTTCACTGACCTTCTTTCCCAGCAGGATGTCTTTTTCCAGAGATTGCCCCCTCCTGACAACATATTCAAAATACATGAGTGGAAATTTCATCATCCTTGCCTCTCAGAATCAATCTGGTTTTCTTCTGAGACAGATCTGTTTGTTCTTTTTGTCAGACAATAATATCGTCAGTACTTTTCTAACTCCACAATTCAAGGACATCGATGATTCTTCTGTTATCCTTATTCATTGTCCAACCTTGAGATGCTTCAGAAGTAACTGAAAAGACAATGGCTTGAGATGTCCCCACATGAGGTCCATGACAAACAGGATGGCCTTCAGGGACAGGAAGTAGCACTGTAGCTGCAACAGCGAGCCCGAGTGCTGCGAAAATCATGAGCCTGGTGTCAGACTAAGCAGATTTCCATTCTCTTTACATGGAGTCTCGAAGGAACTGAAGAACAAATTCAAACCT
>NW_006399805.1:15095666-15096731 GCF_000299155.1 Elephantulus edwardii
TGCAGTTTATGTCAAGAATTCTGATAAAGCAAAAAGTACTGGGAATAGACAACAGGCAAAGACTTAAATTTCTAAGGGACATACTTTTCCCCTTCTTAAGATGCTTAAACACTTGTATTTTAGTTTTACAGTTATCTTTGATCTCCTGTAACTCCTGTATAAGGTAGGCAGACACTTATTGAAGGACATTGCCTACAAGATGCAACAATCCTTTCATCACTCAAGAAGTAGATGGAAGGAGGGGAGTCACCAATAGTTGCTAGGTTTTATGGTAGGCATTTTATTATCTGAAAAACCTCAGCACTCTATACTGTAACATAAGGTGTGAGGAAGGGATCATTAATTAGAAAGTAACTAGAAATGTGGCAAGTGTTTCTGCATGTTTTTACTTGGATACCACCACCTGGGAAATTACCCAAGAGAAAGAGATCATGGAATCAAAGGCACTGGTGAGACTCCTCCTAATGCAGAGGACTGGGAGCCAATTTTCACGAATGAGAATGAAGTGAACACATGCCAGGAAGTATGAAGTGTGTGCCTTTGCAGAGGAGTTGTTTAATGCATCTCTTATTCAGGATGCTGCATTACTCAGAATGTTAATTATGGCGGATAGTTTATTGAAAAGATTTTATCCAAGGAACTCAACTGAAATTTTTGGAGGAAGCAAACAAATGTGAAAAGATGTTAGCATTCATGTGATTCTTATGCAAAAATAAATAGACACACAATGAAAGAAAGAGTTGGGGGTACTTCCTGCTAAATGTGAAAGCATCGAAAACTAACGCAAAAGAAAACACTGAGGAAAGGCACAGAAAAAGAAATGTACCACATCTGTGAACCAGAATACAGCACCAGGGAGTTCAAGTTATGTATTATATTTTTGTATTTAGTTCAAGTTGTTGGAGTTGTTACGGGCCTTTGAGTCAGCTCCTACTTATAGCAACCCTGTGTAACACAGACAGATCCTGTGCCATCCTCACAACCATGTGCGTTGTAGCTGCTGTGTCAGTCCAGCTCAGTGAGAGTCTTCCTTTTTTAAGATGACCCTCTGTTGTTGTTGTTGTT
>NW_006399805.1:15101176-15125748 GCF_000299155.1 Elephantulus edwardii
GAAACCAGGATGCTTCTTGGACACAGGATTTTGAAGCTCCATCTCACATACTTTGGGCATGTGACAAGGAGGGACCAGTCCTTAGAGAAGGACGTCAGGCTTGGAAGGGGGGAGGGACCATGCAGGAGAGGAAGACCCCAAATGAGATGAATTGTCACAGTAACTAGGGTAATCGGAGCAGGGATGTCTGAGACAGTGAGACTGGATCAGGACTGAGCGAGGCTCGGAGCCATCGCTATGAGTCTCAAGCAACTCTACGGCACATAACAACAACAGGATTAAATTTAAATAATCATCACTGGCCAGTTGAAGATGGCTTATAACTGACCTGCCCTTTGGTTTCTGATGCTTTTAATCACTTGGGAGGAGATTGGCGTCTATCTCCTTTGCAGTGGGTGGTGGAAGGAATCAAAGCACTAGAAAGACGTGACCTTTGGCTTAGCCCGAGCCCTAGAGACTACCTCGCCAGAGCTCTCTCAGCGTGGATTGCATAATTAAAAGTATGAAAAAGAAAAACGTTCAAAAATAATGTTAATTTTTTTTATTAACATTCTATTTTCATTAAAAGGATGGTTAAAATCTGGGAATAGGCCAACTTCAAGAAGTACCTCTGTGCCTTCTGTACTTTGATATTGTCTATGTTGGCTTATCTCTCTTACTCTGAATAAAAACAGGGTAGTTTCGGTTTTACAGGTTAAAACTGGATCTGTGTCCTGACCTCCCTCCCAGGGAGTCCCTGACTCTGGGAGCCCCCGCCTCCTCACTTGAAGACCTGGGTTTTTTTAATCCTTCTCCGGAACTGACTGCTTGGGTTTCCATGCATTCCATATGAAATCACTTCTTTTTATTTGAAGTTTCTCATGCAAAAGCTGTTTGATTATGCTACTAAAGACAATTCTGTTCTATAGAGAAGAGAACTAAATTATTATTGTTCTAGGCTTAAAATAATAAACAAAAACACCTGGATGGAACTTTTCAGATATTCCTTATGATAATTCTTACTACCATTCTTCAGTAACACTGAAAATCTAAAGACTTAGAAGAAAACTGGCTCAGTTAGCGATGGGACTAGAGTAGAATTGTCGTTTTAAGCCGGGGACGGCGGAGTTGCACAGTGAGCTCTGTGAACTGTTATTTCAGGGTCTTGCTAATGCCTTGCATTGTGCATTGGATTACAGTTACAATATTCTTCTCACTTTGTAGGTTCTGTCGGTTCAAAATCTCCAAAATAGAAATGCAATTTAAAATTTAGAAGGTGGATTTTCAACTTCAGATGTACACGAGCAAAGGCAATGAATTGTATTGATGGCTATCTACAGCTTCTTTCTTTTGGTAAAATCACAATAAAAAAAATTTAAAAAGTGTCATTGAAGAATAAACTATTTAAATTATTGCTAACTTGTGAAGACTTGGTGTAGATACAAAGGTGAAGATATCTTTGAAAGCTGTTCTAGAAGTCATCAGAATTCCGAGTTTATAGTCAAAGATTCAGCATTTTGAAGAATTTTTGTCTTGGGTGAGCTGATTTCTAAATAATAGGTCAATTAAATGACTTACAGATAATGCAATACAATAAGCAGAAAATAAATAGGCATGCTTATTGGATAAGTGATGCATTTGCTTGATGGTGGTGGAGAAAAATGCTGAATATCCCATGGACTGGTAAAGAACAGACAAGCATGTGTTAGAGAAGGTACAGCCATAGAGGCAAGGATGGTGAAGCTTCGTCTGACATCCTTTGGGCAGGTTTCCAGGTTCCTTCGAAAGGGCCATCATGCTTGAAAAGGTGGAGAGTCAACCAAAGAGAGGAAGACCCTCAATGGGATAGAAAAGACGGGGAATGGCGGAAGAAATGCTACAAAAGGAAGCAAGCCAGAAACTTGTGGACAAGAGCGTGAAACAGCAGCGAAACAACTCAAGGGAAGCCGACTCATCTAAAATATGTGGTAGCGGAAGAGCAGACCCCACGGGCCACCGTACCACCATCAAAAGCTGTGTTCCACCGGAAAGCTCTGTGACCCCCACTGAAATGCATACACACTTGTATGGAAGATAAGGAAAGGGTCAGACTTCCCTGACCTGCTCATAGTCTGTTATGAATGTCCTATAAGCCTCCATTTCTTTCTCTAATTCTCACCCGGTGTTGCTGTCTTTTTGTATCCCAGTCAAAACTTTCTAGTTCTTCCTTGAAGAGGCCCCTGGACCTCTTTGGAAATCATCCCTTTGACAGAATGACAGAGTGATTGCAGCGATGGGCTCAAGTGTGTCAGAGAGATGAAGGCACAGGACAGGACAGGGTTCAAGTCTGTTCTTCAGAGGTCCATTAGTAGTCATACTCTACTTGATGGTAACCAACATCGACAATATAATGTGTGTGGGAGGAGGATGGGCAGTCTCCTCCCAAGTTTACCGCCTCTGAAAACCCGCCAGAGTGTCAGCTACGGGTCGGCTCCGACTTGGTACACAACAACAACAACGTGTGTGTGTGTGTGTGTGTGTGTGTGTGTAAAGAAGGAGCCTTGAGCCCCAAGTGGTGCATAGGTTAACAACCAAAAATTTGCCAGTTCGAATCCACCAGCCCCTCCAGCCCTAATGGTAGAATGGGTTATGGGTTGGGTCGCTAATCAAAAGCTATACAGCTTCACTCCGCCACCTCCCCTGGTGGGGAAAGGTGAGGACGTGTGTGTGTGTGTGTTAGCACATACAGTCTCCAAAAACTGGTGGAGGCCCGCCGTGTCTCAGACTGACCCAGACCCCAGTGGAGGCCCGCCGTGACTCACAACTGACCCAAACAACCCAGTGGAGACCCACTGTGTCTCAGAACTGACCCAAACAACCCAGTGGAGGCCCGCTGTGTCTCAGAACTGACCCACATACAGTGGGTTTAAATCAAGAAATAACCGAACAGTGAGAAAGAAAACACTCTGCTTTCAGCATCGTGAAAGCAAATAGAAGAGGCCCTGAAATGAGAGAGAACTGCTTTTGTTCCTGCGTCCCCCTTTTAACAGGCCTCTCGTTTTCCAATATGGAATGATCCTTGTTCCTGTAGAGAAATCCAGCTCGGGAAAGTTTTATGTGCCTGGGAGTACCTGGCAGGTAGACAGTTAAGACAGAGTATACTTCTAAACTCAACTTCTACTTAGTACTTGTACATCTCTAATTAAAGTGAGTTTGGGGGCAGATGCCTTTTGGCCCAGAGGCACCCACTGCTGTGTATTGGATGGAATGAGGGTGAAAATTAGCAAGGTTAATGCATCTCGTTTGCTGAAAAAACTCTGTGTCTGAGAATATGTGCAGCTCTTACCCAGCGTCGCTGCCAAGTCATAAATTAGCCTCCAGTAGATGACGTTGCATGGAGAGCTGGGTTCAGGAAATGGGAGTGTACCATATGGCTTTATGTTGGTGTGAAGTTAATCATAAACTCCATGAGAGACCATCATATAATTCCGTAATAAATTGCATATACAAATGATGCTATTATCTGCACAGCATGCCAATTTTAAGATTATCACCCTTTTGGGAAAATGAGCATAAAATCTCAATTAAAAATAGATAAGAGGATGGCTGAAGGAAGTCTTACCTAAGGTCAGGCCGTGAATCTTTGCAGTTTCCTTAGACAGAACTTCCTGGCAAGCCCTCCGTTTCTCCTTTGCATTCTTCTGGCCACTCAGCTTTGAGGGGGTAGGTTAGTGCTAGGGCCTTTTCATCTCTCCTTGGAAGAGGGTGAGATGACCTCAATTCCAGTTTGAGTCAGCTAGACCACGTCTTTCTTTCTTCAGCTCTCTTGGTCCTAGTAGACTTTGTCCGGGTGAAGAATCAGCTCACCAGTCTTCTGAGGTGGACTCTGGGTTACAGCACCATCGTGTGTGTCTGGAGAGGACTGGGTTCCGGATGCTGTGATGCAGCCATTTAGAAAACGTGCCCCTCACTCGTTCTTCTAAATCTCCTCTGGGTGAACTTGAACCTTTAATCTTTTTGTTAGGATCCAAACAGATTAACCATGTATGCCACCAAATTAAATACCAAAGCCACGAATTAAATTTGGATTCACTCTAAGAGTGTGACATTGCAGTTCTCTTGATCTCCAAGTATTTAATCCTCCAGAGTGACTTTTCCCCTTGTTGTTTTGGAAAATGAGTGGCCATGATCACCCCTGGCACCAGAAGACTGCTGTAGGAGCTAGGACACAGGGGGGGAAATGACCAGACACTAAGAAAAGAAAGAGCCCAACCATGTTCTTAAAAACGGAGGCAATAAAAGGTTCTGATTTTTCTGTGTTGTTTCACGCTTTTAACGTGACTCACACTCAGAGAGAGTGGTGTCTGGACCCCAGTTCTGACTGCCCTTGTGTTAATAGAGCTCTGTAAACAAATGAAGACATTAACTGATGTTACACATGATCAGGTGTCTTGCTTTGAGATGTGACCTTTAATCTGATTATCCAAGAATATTTTAATGAGAAATTCATCACACACAAGTCATTAGACTCTGCCTGTTTAAAGCCAGTGCTGACAGTGGGCTTTCTTTTCTAATCTGTGGAGAAAGGAGAAGTAATCTGAATGAATTTGAGAAGTATTTCATTTGTGATAATCTTGCATGGCAAATATCTGCAGCAAGGAAAAAGATCACTTTTAAATCATAGATTCAGTAAATTTTTAAATCACAGACTGGAAATCAGCCTACTTTGCCTCCCTCCTAATTAAGTCAATGATACTTCGGCATAACAGGAGTGAAATCTATGCAGTTTTGGGGTTTTTAAATTCTTATTTATAGACATTAACTTGCCTACTTTTTTATTTGCATATATTTTCTTTTCTTATTTAGGGTTGTTTGAGTAAAAGTTTGCAGAGTAAATTGGTTTCCCATTCAACTATTCACACACATTTTGTTTTCTGACATTAATTACAATACTCATATTGTAACTTTTCTCTCCTCCCTTGATCTTCCTTGCTCTTTAATGTTATGTAAATTCAAGTTCACTTTGAAATGATTAAATAAACCCCTGCTTGCAAGAAATTCCTTATTACAATCAGCTCCATTTGTTGTATATGGAGGTTTTAAATAATTGAAAAGGCTGTGAGCTTTTTATTGCACTAAGACCAAACCCACTGGCATCAGGCAGATCCCTGCACATTTCACCCAGGACCCAGCAGACTGCCTGTATGGTAGTGGTTAACAGAAGGCGAGTTGTTCCTTTATAATAAGCAATATGATCTGGATGATAATTGGGTTTGAGATTATAAAAGCTTTTTGGTAAATTCACTGTTTGGAACTTAATCACACATTTTCTTTAAAATATCGTCTAACCTAGAGTGACAGGCTTGCGTTAAAATGAGTTTGTAGAAGCTGTTCTCACCTCCTAGTGTTGATGCAGAGTTTGAAGTACACAGTGAACTTCAGAAGCACCAGCAGAGCTGACCTGGGAGAAATGCAGCCGAGGTGTCCCTCACACGTGAGGAGGGGGAGACTCTAGACTGCGGACTGGCATCTCATCAAGGTGATACCATGTTCAGTGAAGCAGAGGGTCGACAAAGACTGGAAAGCTCTCCATGAAATGTCTGAACACTGTAACTGCAGTAATGCTTTCAAATAGACAGCTCAGGACTGGAATCAGTGTTTTGTTGTGTTAGGGAGAGGGCTGACACGGGTTGGAGGCAAATTTATTGAAACTAACCACAAAACACCAGCATCAGACATGTGAGTCTCTGAGGAGGGGAAGCGTCCAAGGACCAGCATGGTGGCTCAGATACTGTAGAAGCTCAGAGGTCCAGGAATGAAGGGGTGAAGACAGCAGACAAGCCCCACTGCTGTATAACATCACAGCACACACGTGTGGCAGTGGGTCAGACCTGTGACAGGAAAAAATCTCCATCTAAGGGCCAGCACTGGCTCAAGGAGCAGAACAGAACTCCTTGGCTTGTCACCTCACGTGTGTAGGCTGAGACCAGTGAGTTCGCAGCTGTGTGCTTGGATAAGGGGGTTATGGACGGAACCGGGTGCTGCCCGTGGCCCTCCTCTACCTCACCCCTTAGCCAGGTGCTAACTCCCTCCTAGGAAGGGTGGCTGGGCTGGGCGGATGCGGAGTTTAAGGAATATCTTGTTTTCTTCCCTGACTCTGGATCTCACTGGGCAGACAGAGGGGGGAGGCAGCCCACAGGGAAGAATGTCACTGTCTCCCTGAGGATTGCTCACTGTCCTCTGGGGAAATGTCTCCACTGCAAACACAAAGCCCGCTGAGACTGTTCCCTTTAGACACCTTCACTAATGGGCAGGACACCTGTTCCCCTTTCCAGGCGCCCATCCCACAGGCAAATCTCCATGGGGAGCTGCATCGTGTGTCACCAGAGGCACAGGAGGGTGTGCGCTGCAGAGGCGTCTGCACGGGCCTGTGGAGGAGTGGGCTCTTCCACACTGTAAACGTTAGGTACCCAGCTTTCTGCGTGCACCCAAACTCACATAACGATGCACCAAACGAGATAAGCTTTATACTATATACATGTGTAGACAGACAGATGGACAGATACTTGGATAGATATCACACTGTCATTTTAAAAGGAGTAGTAAGCGCGTTGGACTATGATCTAGAGACCCCGCGATCTAGGCCTCACTGTGTCACTGCCGGCCTTCTCATCCCTCACTCCTCACGGGAAGCGTTGCTGGCATGCGCACTGACATCCTCTACCTTTGTTCTGCTCATGTGGTTCTGTGTTCAAATCCTAAATAAATCAGAAATGGCATGGCGGCCTCACACCAGCAATGGCCATTGACACCCAGTCCGAGGCTAGAAGACAATGACTGCTTTCTCGCGGTGGTTTGGGCCACGCTCCCTTCCTCCTCAGCATCCCTGATTATCCACAGAGAGGCCTCTGTCTAGGTCAGACCGTTCCTGCATGCAGCGAGCTCTGGTGGAGCCAGCCAGCTTTCTTCCAGAAGGTGTGACTCTGGGCTCCACTTTGCCATTTCACTTGTTTGTACAGAAAATGTTAGGACTCTCTTTGCCAAGACCAAGCTGTGATTTCAAAATCCCTCATAATCTTGCTTCTCAACGGTATTAAGAACTGAAGACTGGTATTGATCCTGCACTCAGAGGCAGAAACATCCAGAAACGGGTCACCAGGAATGGCACACCCGTGCATGCACACACACCACACGCCCCAACACACTCGCACACACTCCCAGCACATACACACACTCCATCTCTGAATGTTAGAGATGAGATACGGTGTATGAACGTTGGGCAGTAATGGTAGTAACAGGTGTGATTAAATAAAAACCTAAGAGAAATGGTTTTGCTTGCCTGCCTTGTGGCTCGCTTACAATGATGGAAGACGCACCAGGAGACCGGCCACAACCTCTTGTGTCACTGGGAGGAGCATGTGCCCTGCTCTTCGTGACCCTGGTGCAGCTGAGACGCAGGGATGTAGAAGGTAGGGCTAAGTGGACCTTTCCAGCGCCTGCTGCTGGGCTCTGGACCTTCCTGAGAGGGAGCGCTGGCTGTGCCGGGTGGCCAGGCCCGACCCTCTGGTCCTGAGCGCAAGCCGGGGTGGCCAGGCCCGGCCCTCCACCCATGGCTTCCATCTCACCTGGGCACATGCTGACTCCCTGTTTACCCGTATTTTCACTCTTCTTTGCATTCTGAACAGAAAGCCCAGTGCCCCTGGCCGTCTGCCTTGGTGTGGGCTGTGAGCTCGCTGACGCCCATTCCTCTTGTGGCAGGTGGGCAGCACCATCAGGCCGCACGCCCCCAGTCCTTCACTCGGCACCTGACAACAATCTCTGCTTACGGCACTCTGGTGGCACACGTGTTAAGTGCTCTGCAGCTAACAGGAAGGTTAGTAGTTTGAACCCAGCAAGACCTCCACAGGATCAAGATGTGATGGCTGTTTCAGTAAAGATGAGCCTTGGAACCCTGAAAGGCAGTTGTGGTTTGTCCTAACCTGTCACTGTCGTCAGCATTGATTTGACAGCAAGGAGTGTGGTTTTATTTGGAATCTGCTTTCCCTGGACCAGGGCTGAGTTTGGGGTGAACAAGCTTTGGGATCAGTTTCCAGGGCTGTCCCCACACAGTGCTACAAACTGGAGGCTTTAACGTGGTTTCCCTCAAGGTTCTGGTGGCCCAAGGTGGGAAGCTGAGGCGAGGCAGGGCCATGGCCTGCAGGCAGCGGGGGAGGGTGTGCTGTGTCTCTGTCCAGCTTTGCTGTCAGCCCCTGTGTTACTGTGATCGTCAGACCTTGCGTTCTTGGGTTATCCTCCCTAGGACTCAGCCTCAGTGTCCCTCCTCCTCTTATAAAGACTGCCGTACTGTTCAGGGCATTGTTGTTGGATGGCCCAGCCACATAGGGCTGCGCCCAGCACATTCTACCAGGCCACCTGGGCACCTTGTCTTTCCTAGGGCCCCATTGCTGCAGCCGTGTGTGAGTCCCTCACTCAATTCAATTTCT
This sequence comes from Elephantulus edwardii, assembly GCF_000299155.1. Taxonomy (NCBI): domain Eukaryota; kingdom Metazoa; phylum Chordata; class Mammalia; order Macroscelidea; family Macroscelididae; genus Elephantulus; species Elephantulus edwardii. Next base: position 15,109,618 of record NW_006399805.1, read on the forward strand.
GATTTCCTGACCGCTGGTGCTAAGAGTATTGACTGTGGAGTCAAGCAAGCTGAAATTGTTGACAATCCCAGTCTCTCCTCCATCTATCATAGTGCTCCCAGTAGGCCCATTGGTGAGAATCTTTGTCTTCTTGATGTTGAGCTTCAATTTATATTGAAGACTACAGTTTTTGACCATCTGCCGCAAAGATCACTTGTCCTCCTCTGTTTCAGCCAGCAAGGGTGTGTCATCTGCATAACACAGATTGTTGATGAGTCTTCCTCAAATCCTGATGCCATATTCCTCCTCATAAAGTCCAACCTCTCAAATTATCAGTTCCATGTTGTTGATGTTGTTATGTGCCGCCGAGTCGCCTACGATTCATAGCGACCCTATGTACAACAGCCCTAAACTCCGCTCTGCCCTGTGCCAATCGCACTGACTCTGACACTCCCATCCCAATTATCCCAGTCACTGAATCAATCCACCTCATAGAGGGCCTTCCTCTCCTGCGTCGTCCCTCCACCCTCCCAAGCATGATGTCCCTCTCTAAGGACCGGTCTCTCCTCACAACATATCCAAAGTATGTTAGACAGAGCCTCAGAATCCTTGCCTCCAAGGAGCCACCCGGTTTAACCCTTTCCAGGACAAATCTGTTTGTTTTCCTAGCAGTCCATGGTATTCCCAATACTCTTCTCCAGCACCACAGCTCAAAGGCATCAATTCTCCTTCTATCCTCCCTGGTCATTGTCCAACTCTCTGATGCATAACAAGTGATTACGAAGACCATGGCCTGTATCAGACGCACCTTAGTCTCCAGAGAGACACCATTGCTCTTCAGTACTTTGGAGAGGTCCCTAACAGCAGACTTTCCCATGGCAATGCGCCTTTTCATTTTCTGGCTGCTGGTGCCAAGACTGTTGATTGTGGAGCCAAGCAAACTAAAGCTGTGCACAATCTCAATCTCTTCACCATCCATCCTGATGCTGCCAATTGGTCCAGTGGTGAGAATCTTTGTCTTCTTGACATTGAGCCTCAATCCATATTGTAGGCTACAGTCCTTGACACTCTGCAGCAGGCGCTTCAGGTCGCCTTCAGTTTCAGCAAGCAGGGTTGTGTCATCCGCATAACGCAGATTGTTGATAAATCGTCCACCAATCTTGACCCCACATTTCTCCTCATAGAGCCCAGCCTCCCGGATAATCTGTTCTGCATATAGGTTGGAAAGGTATGGAGACAGGATATGTTGAAAAGATGTGCATCAGGACACATCCCTGGCAAAGTCCTTCCTTGATTTTGAACCATGCAGAGTTTCCTTGCTCTGTTCTGATGACTGCTTCCTGGTCCAAGTATAGGTTCCGTGTGACACTATAGAGTGTTCTGGGATTCCCGTTCCTCTCGAGACCAGCCACCATTGGTTGTGATGCACACAGTCAATGACTTCTCTCCAGAGTCACTGATAAGGATCCTTTGGCTCCTCTTCCTTCAAGACAAGAGAGCTACATTTTGAATGAATGAGTTCTGGGACCACCTGTTATTGCTGTGACCTTGTCTTAATTTCATTGTGTCTGTAAAGACCCATTTCCAGGCGTGATTGCGTTTTCAGATTTGGGGAAGGGTTTGCTCTGGTGGCATCATCTGTAATGAGTGGTCTGTGGGCACGTCCTGTCCAGGTGCATGGTCAACAGGTGGACATAATTTCTTGGCATACTCACCCGAGAGGGGGCATGTGCTTATCACTGCTTTAATGGAGGTTCTGCAGCTCCTAAAGGTTGGGTCTCTGAGTGTGGCAGCCTCAGACAGCATCTGGGATGGACTCTGACTCCAGGGCCTGTGTCGGTGACCATGACACACTCAGGCTGGTAGGATGTGGCTTGTTAAGGGGAGTTGGGATCCTTTTGGTACAACCGCCAGGCCTCCCACACTCTGCCATCTGCTCTGATGTGGGAGCTTTTGAAGGGCAAACAAGGGAAGCTTCAGCTCTTCGAACTGTCTTCCCAGAGCCTGTTTATTTCCAACAGATAAACCACTTGTGATATTGTCAGCTTTGCTGTGCTATTTGCTCCTTCACAAAATTTCTAGCTGAACTTTACAAACACATTCCTGGATCTCAGTCGTCCATTGCCAGTGGAAGAGGTAGTCTTTCCTAAGGCTCGGGTGCACCTGGGGCTTCAGGGGCAGGCGTCGCTGGTGGCCGACTGTGTGTTGTTTTGGGGAGGTGTGTGCTGATCCATTATCAGAAGACTCCTAGGCCGAGAAGCCCATGTGGAGAGAAGTGCTTTGGCCGTGCACTAGAGAGGTACGGAGCCTTCCTGATCCTCTGTGAGCCATGTGGGTTCTGTTTTCTGAGTGAAGTGAGGGGTTACAAACGTGGGGACACTTAGCAAATGAGCCTAACCATAATAGTGGGTTGTTAATATAAAACTGTCAATTGCCAGCTAGGGCAGGGATGGCTCTGCCCTGTGCCTGGGGTGTTCACGAGGTCCCTCCTGCTTCACCTCTCAGGCACTCCTCCCTGACTCATGCTCCAGTAAAAAGATCTGTCCACCAGGAGTGGCCAACATTTGGAAAAAGACATCATCCTGGCAAAGATAGAGGGTTATCAAAAGAGGGACAAGCCCTCGGGAAGATGGCCTGACACAGAGACGGCAGCAGTGGGCGTCCGCGTGGTGGGGCCCGCGGGAATGGCGCGGGAGGGTCAGTGCGCTGGTCGGAGGGCCGCCCTGTGTGAGGTCAGCCGGAGGCACCGATCAGAAGTCAGAGCAGCAGCCCTCTCCACCCCGGCTCTCCTCCGTCCGCTTCCTCACCCTCCCCCACACCATCTCTGCCTGCTGACTAACTTCCTTGTGCTCTGTCTTAGCTTGTTCTTTGCCTTTGTACAAAGTCAACATCAACCTATCCTTCAAACTGAGGAGTTTAAAAACTCTCATAGAGAAGGTTTTTTTATTAATGATGAGGAAAAATCTACCAAAACGGACTCATTGGTCACCCGCAGGCCCACTGGGTTCACAGGAAGCAACACAGGAGATGCTCTGGGTGACCCTTCAGTCCTTTGGTAACATCAACACTTTCAGTCAGATTCTAACCAAGAGAGGGAGGCGCATGGCCCCGGAGGTGTCTCGGAGGATCTGTCTGGAGTCTGTTTCCAAGCATCAGCCATGCGCCTCCCACTGGGCACGGCTCCTCTCTGGCCCATGTCGGGTTACTATGAGTTGGCGTCAGATTAACATGCTTGGCTTGTGCTGCGAGGTACTCTTCTCTCTGCGATGGAGACAGGACTAGAGCGGTGCCTGTCAGTGCAGCGACAGTGCAGTTCCCTTGTCTAGAGCACACGCTCCAGGGAGGTCTCGTAGATCACAGAGTTGTACCACCTGTGCCCCCTCAGATCTGTGGTTCAAATTAGCTCATCTCTTCAGATGAGAAATGTGTGTGCACATGTGCACACGTGTGTGTGTGCAAGTGTGTCTTGTATTGATAGTGTACAGCACAGTGTGTGTGTGTGTGTGTGTGTGTGTGTGCAGGTGTCTGCATGCATGTATGTGTCAGAATGCCTGAGTGTGGTGTCTGTGTGCACACACGTGTCCTCTGTGATGTGTACCTGTATGTTCACGTGTGTGCATATGTGTGCTGTGTCTGTGTGCATGAAACATGTCTGGTGAGTGCAGTTGTGTGGCTGTGTATGTGTGTGCACGTAGAATGGGGTGAGGCTGCCCTGACTCACTTCTGTTGTTCAAGTTCACCCTGTATAAGATGACACTTTACCCTAGGGGATGTGAAGACTGCATTCTCTGAACACCCTGCCTAAGACTCCAGGCACTGCTACAGTTGACAAATGAATTACAGTGTTACAACTTTCCATGGAAAGGTTTCCAACATTTAATTCACATTAATGATTTATGCCACTTTTATTATTCACCAGTTATAAATGCCCAAGTCAGCCTTTCTGAATCATGTAAGGTATGAAAATAACTGCACAAAAGTCTGGTAAGAGACCTTGAGGAACACAATTTACAGAAACAGCCGGTGGGCGTTGCTGGGAGGCCCAGCTTGGCGCTGATGGCGTGGACTGAGGGCGGGATTGTTTGTTGCAATGCCCTGCAGTGTTTCTGGGGCCACATGTGCACATGCAAGCATCTTGAACTGGAAATCACTGTGCCATTAAATTATTGATGTTGATAAGGAACTCTTCAGAGCTTCAGAAAGGAAAACAGATTGTTTTGTTGTCTGTGCTGTAGTTGGTAGTTAAATCCTAAAGTCTCTGGTGCTGTACTCGGCTGGGAGTTGAACCGCTGGCCCAAAGGTCAGGCTCTCTGGTCTCTCAAATCCACCAGCTTCTCTGAGGGAGAAAGTGGACATTCACCACCCGTGTGATCTACAGCCATGAACACCCTCTGAGGGTCAGCTCTGGGTCGGTTCTGACTCCACAGCGATGTGGGAGTGGAGTGCATTTACTACGACGAGTCCCTCCGTGGGGTTTGTCGTTGAAGCGTTAGGCTGAGGTTGGCGGTTCTTGTCCATGTGGAGGAGCCGAGATCGAAGGCCTGGAGCTCCATCATTGGTTAGCCCATGAGCAGTTCTCTGACGCACAGGCCGTCACCAGAACTCACCCACAGCATCTTGTTCTTTAGTGGGTTCCTAAATGTTTTAGTCTCTCCCGGAGAGCGTGAGAGCAAGTTGCTCTCTGGAGATAATGATTCTGAAACTCCGTCTCACATACTTTGGCCATGTTTCCAAGAGGGACCAGTTCTTGGAGAAGGACATCATGCTTGGAAGGGTGGAGGGACAGCACTGGAGTGGAAGATCGTGGATAAGATGGATTGACAAGTGACTGAGGTATTGGGGCAGGTGTGTCAGAGTCAGTGAGACTGGCTCGGGATAGGATGGGGCTTCAGAGCCGTTGTACACAGGGTTGCTGTGAGTTGCAAGCAACTCAATGTTTCACACAGAAACCACACTTTTAGTAACCCCTCGTGGGCTTCACTTGCTTCTCACAGAGGACTGACGCAGGGCCAGCTGGAAGGACACAGCATAGCTTTATATCCCTCCTCCACCCACAGGGAGAGGCCGCCCTCTCATCAGAGCGCCCACGGCTGCTCTCTCCACATCCCAAGGCCCTCGGCTGACCACGTTCAGGCCAGGATGCTGGTGTAGAGTAAGAACTTGGTGAGGAGCAGGGGAGCCCACGCCTGCACAGCACCTGTGTGAGGACGAGGGGCGGTTCTCCAGCCTCCTCCCTTCTCCACTCCCAGCCATTCATCACTCCACCTGGAGATGGTGCTGGCCCACCCCCACCTGGGTCTCAGAACAGACACCCACCTGGGACTGATGCCACAGAAGGGCCAGGCCTCCTGAGGTACTTGGTGCTTCCCCACCTCGGGCGTGTTGGGAAGAGCTGTGTAGGGTCTTCCGCGCAGGCCTTAATGTCTTCTAAAAGAGATTTACTTATTTATTTTTTAAGTTCTAAGTTATTTCCAAATAAAGTTTTGGTGCAAACTGTGTCAAACCTTTTTATCCCTTAAGAATATGGTAAGTGATGGAGAGATAGAAACATTTTCCCTGTGGTAAGACCTGAACTCTTTAAACTTACAAGGAAATGCTTTTCCTCCTGGTTATGCTCAGGGGAGTTCTGGTCCTTGGGAGTTGTGCTGATAACGCATCTCGGTCAGTCTGCATCCAACAGCCATTCTGCAGGAGGAAGATGGGTGGTGGGTTCCTGTGTGATGGACACGGCACAGTGAGCTCTGAGTTGTTCTGACTTGATGGGAATGTGTAGTAATAATTACAGGACAATTTTACGTTAGGGAACTCTTTATCTAAAGCAGAAGGAAAGCTGAAAAGACAAATTATAATTGGTGAGGGAAATTTTCTCATGCAATGCTTCTTCCTTCAAATCTTTAGAGATAAATTAAGATTTTCTAAAATAAACTTGCAAAGGCTTTGAGTCTAAAAAAGCATGAGAGTTTGATGAAACTTTGTTTGACTTAGGAAGAATTCTCAGATATTTTGAGAGCTGAGAGCAAGGTAAAATTAATTTGAACATTCCCTCCCCCCAATGTGGTAATGCATATTTATAATCTACAGACAGAAAAACAAAATCATACTTTGGATCTTTTAGGCCCTGACATAGCAGAAAGCTAATTTGCTTGGAGGCCCTTTGATGCATTTAATTTAATTTATTGGAAGCAAATTAATGTGAAATGATAAAATAATTATTAAAATGGAAATAGAAGGAAAGGACCGGATCAAATCAGCAGAGGGGGGCGGCTGGCTGCTGTAGTTCCCAATAGGATAATTCCCAGTTTAATCACATTAAGTACAACTGTTGGCAGACAGATGACAGCGACCATAGCTCCCCCTGCCCAAGGAGGAGAGAGGGGACAAGCGAGAGAGGGAGAGAGAGAGGCAGAGAGAGTTGGGGGGGGGGGGCGGGGAGCAAGCACAAGAGTGCCAGCACCCGCTCTGTGGGACAAAGCAGAGAACAGGCTGATGGTGGAGATCACAGGGGCGTCTTCAGGAACCAGTGACCTTTCCATGCTCAAATGAAAGCTTGTTTGATGAATCCTGTCTGTCTTTGCAGAACTAATTATAGCTTGGGAAGCATTTATATTCTAGTGGGAGTGTGGGGGTGGGGGTGTTTTTATGTGGGTGTGGGTGGGTCGGTGTAAAGAGATTTAGCCCCAAGAATTGCAGCTGTCTGTCTGCCACCTGATAAACTAAACATCTGACCAATGCTTGCTTTCGGATCTCTTGACCAGTGACAAGCACAGTTGATTAAAGTGCTAACTAGTACCTTGTGCAGTGTGTCCTGGCTTCTCTTCCTGAGGGAGGTGGCTGTGTGGTGTGACAGAGGACCCTGCCCCGCCCCCCAGTCACAGCACTCACCGGCTCTGTAAATCCAGTGGTCCCTAAGTCCATCCTGACTCCAAGCAGCCTTACTGGATGAGAGAAGAATCATACTCACAGGGAAATCAATGCTGTGTTTTTAAAAGTAGACCACAAGACTTCCACCGCAGAGTGCCTCTGGGTGGATTTGAACCTTCAACCTTTCAGTTAGCATTGAAAATCACTAGCCATTCTGAAGGATTCATTTCATATGGCTACAGTTAGCCGTCATGTCAGACATTGTGAAATGAGTACAGGAGGAATCAATTTTCATTTTTAAATTAAATGATCATTCTCTAGTGGAAATGCCAACCTGACCCGAGGCAAGGAGGACTATTTGGAATCCCCTGCCCTTTTAGGAAGAGTAACACTTTTTTTTCCATTGTGTAGCCTACTTTATAAGTTGGTAAAAAAGTTCATTTTTTTTTCTAAGAGAAAAGAAGTATCTTCAATTATGTACATCTTGGGTGATGCTATTTTATTCTAAATCTCCTTAATCTTTATTCTGGACATTTGCCACAATCTCCTAATGAATTATCCCTCTTATTTGTTGCCATATTTTTATTTATTTGTGTATTTCAACAGTAATTTATATGAAAATTACATATCGATGCTACTATTCTACAAAGACACAGCAAAGCAGATATTTGAATCAAAAAAGGAAAATACAGCAGGAGGGTGAGGACAAGCAGATGTGATGCTGGCTCTGCATGGGGTGGGGCAGTGGTCGCCCTGAAGGGCTTTTGCAGTGTGGAAAACGAGATCCTCTCTAAAGCACACACTCCTGCTTTTGTTGAAAAGGAAGGCATTTCAGAAATCATAGGAATTTAGAGAAACCCCAGCCCTCTCACCCTCTCTGGAAGTCCGTAATAGGCAGAATCATCAGTGCCATCACCTCAAACATTGGGAGTCGTTGGGAGAAAATGCTTTAGAGGCCAGGATAGAGAGAGAGGGAGAGAGGGAGAAGGAGAGAGGGAGAGAGGAAGAGAAAGAGAGAGAGAGAAGAGTGGAAAGGGTGAGGAGGAGGTGGGGAAGAAGGCAGAATGGAAAAGAGGAGAGGGAGAAGGTACGGGAAGACAGTGAGGTCATAAAGAACAGATGGCGGTATTTTCCAGTTTGATAAAGAGCAACTACTTGGAGTTAAGGATGATATGAAACAGACATGTAAGCTGACCAAGTGTTGCTTAGGGGAAGAAGAGAGTGGTCCGTATACAGGTGCAGTGCACCCAGACTCCTTGTGCACCCCGGGAGGGCAATGGGAGGCCCTGGAGCCCCCCCACAGTGACTGCGGTGGCCCGTCTGTGAGTGCACCAGCCGCAGCTGCCCTGCACTGTGGGAGTGTTAACGCGTGTGGCCAATTCAGACACTGACTGGATTGTGTCTTGTAAAGCTGAGCATTTTCCAACACTAAAACTTATAACTGTCACTCTGGAGTTCTCAAACTTGCAATCCAGCTGATGGTGTTTGTGTGACACAACAAGGCATTGGTGGAGGCTGTTGCAAGATAAGACGGAGTCATCTGCTTTTGCTGCCTCCCTTCTCTTCACTGGAAACTGGTCATCAAATCAAGAAATAGACGAGCACCTCCCTGCTGTCTGATCAGAGCCAACGTGTGGCTGGCGCTCCAGTGGGGTTTTGGAGCTGTAACTTGCCCCGCAGAGATTGCCTGTCTTTCTCTCTTGAAGCCGGTGGTCGGTTCAAACTACTAAGGAGGTGTAGCTGTTAGATTCGCACCACAACTCCCTGCAAACTATGCTGCCAGAGCCAACCTGTAAGACAGTAAGTCACAAGCACAAGTGATTGCACTTGGACGTATTACGTATACTTTCTCTCCAAGCTTGGTGGCTCCAGTGACGTGCCTTCTGGCAGCACTAAGTATGTCAATACCCGTTGAGCTCCCTCAGACTTAGACCCGGCATAAAGGCTGGAGTGGCTGTCCTAGTGGGCTGTTTGAAAGCAACAGGAATGGGGGAAAGGAGAACATGGACATGACGGTTTGATGGGCATGCGGGGTTTGCTGCTGGCTGACCGGCTCCACTCTGTACCTTCTGAACGTAGTGCACATGTTACTAGCTGGTCCTCAGCTGCCCTCACCATCATGCCCACATGGCCCAGCCCGTCATTATAGGTGCTGTGATAATCCAGTCCACTGAGGCTCTTCCTAGCTCCCGACTCTCTACTCTACCAAGTGCAATGTCCTCCTTCAGCCACGGGTCCCTCTTGATGACATCCTAAACCAGTGGAGTCAGACAAGACTGCATTGTGATCCTGAAAGTTCTTATTAACTAGTGTTTGGAGAAGATCTCCAGGCCTTTCCCCTGAGTGTTAGCCTGGAATTCCGTTGACTCCTGTCCTCTGTGGGTCATCTGCTGGAGTTGGTACAGCTTCCAGCATCATAGCAGACCCATAATAGGACCCCGGGACAGATGGTCAGTGAAGGGTACTAATAGGAGAAAACAGCTACAAACATTGGAATTCAATAATTAACCAATACCAAAGACGGTAACCCCTGAAAGGCTACTAAGCAAAAAAAAAAAAAATGAACATGAGACAAAAAGATTTCACTTCGGTGACAAAGGATGAATCCAGTTTTAAAGCCACCTGACTCCATCTGTGTCCAGTGATGTCCCTCAGGGACCTGCTTAGGTCCTGGATGGAGGATTGTTTTCTGGAGGATGGAAGAAAACAGAAACCTACTGGGGACAGACCAGGGTCAGTGGTGCCCCTACCAGCTGCCTTCTTTCTCCTCTACCTGTGATACGGACACACTACCAGGCTGCGGTCAGAATTCACTAATTAAGTGCATTTCTCTGAGATTTTTAAACAAAGGCATCTTTGACAAGTGTTATCAGTGAGTGGAATTTCAGGATTTATGTGTGACTTCCTCACAGTCTTATTTTTTTATAATTTTTAAAATTGTTTCTATTTCTCTGATTTATTTAAGAAGTTTGAATACATTGTTTTTCACAAAAGATCCTTCCCATTTCCTTCACCCCACCTACCCATCGAATTGTGCAACCCTCCCCCATCCTCTGTTTCTACCCCACGCCCACACTGACTTGGATCCTCAAAATCATTCTACAATAATGGTTTTATACAGTATTTATCCTTGTGGGACTGAGTTAGTTCACTCAGCATAATGCTCTCCAGTGCTTCCCAAGTTAGGTAATAATTTACAAATTATTGATCCTGCATGCTGCATAGTATTCCATTGTATGAATGTAATACCACTTCTCAATCCATTCATTTATAATTGGACATCTGGGCTGTTTCCATGTTCTTGCAATGGTGAATAATGCTGCTATGATTATTGGTGTACAAGTTTCTGTTTTTGCCTTAGTTCTCATTTTCTCAGGGTATAGTCTAAGCAATGGAATAGCTGGGTCATATGGAATTTCTATGTTCATCTTATTGAGAAAGCTCCAAATTGCCTTCCAGAGTGGCTTTACCATTGTACAGTCCCACCAACAATGTAAAAGAGTTCTTATCTCACCACGTCCTCTCCAACATTTATTACTCACTGTCCTGTTAACTTTGCCACAGCTACTGGAGTGAGATGGTACCTCATTGTGGTTTTGAATTATATCTCTCTTATTGCAGTGATTTTGAGCATTTCTTCATATGGTTGTTGGCCATTTGACTATCGTCCTCTGTGAAAATTATTTCCATGTCTTTAGCCCATTTTGTTATTGGGTTATTGGTCTTTTTCTTGTGGAGGCCCAGGAGTATTCTGTAAACTTTTGTTATAAGACTCTTGTCTGAGATGGTATTACCAAATGTTTGTTCCCAGTCTGTTGGTTTTCTTTTCACCCTGTTGGGGAAAGTTGTTGATTAACACAGGGATTTAATCTTTAGAAGGTCCCAGTCATCACTTTCATCCTCTTAAGATTGTACCTTTCTGTCTGTATTTGACAGTCTCTTTGTACTGTAGACTTGGGCTTCTAAGCTTGATCCCAGTTCCCGCAAAGTCTTATTATCACCATTCCTGAACAACCTTACGGTTCTGGAGCCAGGTTTCCTTGCTGGGTAACTTCGATGATGACTCACTGGGTCTGCGGGGAAGGAATAGCTAGCGTTAAAGAATCCTTTTATACTGAGTTGAGTCATTTAAAATAGTTGACATTAGTGTGTAATAAAATCCTATGCTTGAACCTAGGGAGATGCTCAGATTGAGTGGATTATGACGTGGGTCAGAGGGCGAATGAAAGGAAGTGGGGCTGTCTTATCTCCATCTGCTTCTGCTAGACCCTGTGCTATGGAGAGGCGGAAGACAGGGGTGGCTTTTGAGTGGTGGTGACCACTCAGTGGTGATGCTGCCCTACAGGCCACTGGCCACACAGGCCACCACCTGCTGTGACCACCTAGAGACCCGACTTGGCAGCATGGTAAAAAGGACCGTCCCCTGTGTTGATGGAGATGAGGGTATCACATGCAATAGAAACAGCTTGAGAAAGAGAGATCCCTCATTGTGTCCCTGGGTACTGGGTCAGTATGTGACCAGGTGGTGTGACCCAGATGGTGTCCCATGTCCTGCTCCTGCATGAGGACAGGGCTCTGAGAACCATCCCTGGCACCATGTCCGTGCCCACAGGTCTGTCTGCTACAGCAGGTGGTGCTTTGTCAGTTTGGGGATGGACGGATGGCAAGGTGACGTAGTGCTGACCCAGGGGCGGGAGAGGGCTGGTCGCTGGGGGCAGTGGAGCACAGGGACCGTCCGGCCCCAGTCCCTGTGTTTACACTGACGGGCCACGTGTACCATCCTCTGCATCGTTCTATGAGCAGTGATGTCTGTAAGCACACATAACTCACCCTTCTCCAGTCTCAGAGGAGACAAGCGATCTCAAAACTTTGCTTCCCCAAAACAAGTGAAAAGGGCAATGTGATCTCTCGTTGCAGCTAAATAAAATAAATGCTGAGGAATATAACAGAAGGATTCCTGGAAATGAGAATGATAGGAAGCTTTGAGGATGTGTTTATACTGCAAGCATTGTAATGAGTCCTATAAAACAAAATGCATATGGAGAATTCAATAAGAAATCCAATTGCTCTGTAAGCTTTCATTCAAACCAGGATTTTCTCTGTAAACTTTGTTGCTATTGTTGTTAGTTATCAGTGTTACGCATGCACAGTGTTAGGAAAGACCACGCATGTGGAGTTGTGTAACCGAGGTGGATGCTCATGTATAGTATGTGAGTTGACACTCCAAGAGCTCTCCTGACACACCAGGCAGAGTGGTGCAGCTAACCAAGAGGCCGGCTGGTGAAAGGAGCCTCCGGCAGCCTTGGAGGGAGATGTGGCAGTTGACCACCGAGGGCCCCGCAGACTCAGGCATTTCTCCCGGGCCCACGTAATCACCACGTCATGCCATCAACCCAGTGGCAGGGAGGCCTCATGTCCGGCTGGCTGCTGGGTTACGGGTGCTTTTTTTTTTTTTAATATATTTTCATTGATTCTTTGTTGCTGCTTGTGCCTTTTTTAACATACTGTTATTTGAGAGAAGAGGAAGTGACGTGCATGCAGCCTTGGATTTGAGCAGACTTGACCCTTTCAGGGCCTCTTCCATTTATCCAAGAGTGTTGGCCATAATTTCTTTTTTCTTTGGTTGATTTGTTGCCTAATCAGAAGACAGGTAGTTGTAGACAGGAAAATCTAGACTATATGTATCAATATTTTAATTGGAAAGTCAAGGGGATCTATCTTATAATAACTGAATATTTCTTATATATGCAAATTCATGGAAACTTTGTAATTATACCTGTCAGCACATCATCTTGTTAATTTACACATTGTATGATTATAAATTTAGATGCTTGGTTTTTCCTAAGCATACTTACACAAGTTATAAGTCAACAATACATGTTATGGTTATATTTCTTTTCAAATATGCAAATTTTAAGAGACATATTTTATTATCACTGCCATTGGCGAAAATTATGTCTGGCTTTCTTCTCTAGAAATATATTCTTTAGAAAATAGGTCATAATCATGATATTTTTACATTCCAAGGCAGATCTGATTATTAAAAATGCTATTTATAATTGATGTTTGTGAACATAGCAAATGATTGATTCTTTAAATAAATCAAGCATGGAAAAGTACTGTGATGTAATATAGCAGGTGCTTCTGAAAATGTGGGCATCTCAAACATCGATTACTGCTGTGTCTAGTAAGTGCTTTCCAAGGTGTGCATGGAAATGATGCCTCCTGAAATAATGGATAACTATAACAAGAAAATTCTCATAGAACCAGCATTCCCTGGCTTTCCTGAAAATAAATTTAGTTAAGCTTGAGGGTGGTTTAGTTGTGAAAAATTCCTTCCCCTTAGTGTCTCTGAAATTAGAGGCAGAAATGCAATGCTTTGTTTGGGTGATTTCCACCGGAGCTTAGCAAGGTCATGCTTTCATATTGTCTGTTATCTGATATAATTTCTCAAAAACAGATGGCAAACAGGCAGTGCTAGGAAATCGGTAATTTACTATCCTGAGCTACAGGCCCACTCTGAGCATATCGCCAGTCCTTCCCCGGCCAGCCACCCACCCCGTGTGGGACCATTGTCCTGGCCTGTATGGTGCTGGCTGGACCAGACCTCATCCAGGTTCCCCTCTCCCTCTGCAATGCTCTGCTCCGTGCCTGAGCTGCCTGCTGGCAGAGAGTGGAGCTCCTGCCCACCACACATCGTGACCCCTATTCTCTTTAAAATCAGTGAATCACGAAAACAAGAAGTCACATAAAACAAAAAGTAATCAGATGCATTTCGAGGAAAACAACTGCAGTCGGAAATTGTCACTGATCTGTATTAATTTCAGCAGACGTCTCTGAAGCTGCCCACTTTCTGTTTGGCCAGTGTCCACCTTGAAGCCCTCGGTTTGGAGGGCCCAAGGCCTGTGTGGAAGCCACGGCCCGCCGCAGGTATGTAGAAAGAAGGGGAGCATGCAAAAGCAGCTGCCTGAGGGGTGGACTCCACAGGGTGCCTCCAGCTGACCTCTCGGTAAGCAAAAGCACATCAGCCTTGGCAGCTTTATTTCATGTCAGGGAGGTTGTTGCTGGTTGTGGCACACATCACATTATCTCTTACAAGACATTCCAAAGAATGAAATTAGCAAAGAGATTGCAACCAAGACACAAGATCCTGGAGCTCAGCGTGTATTTTGGACCCAGAGTCCCAGTGCTGAGAACCTTCAGTATTTGTTAGATGTCATCCAATCAACTACAACGTGTGTTATGAAGAACCCCTCCGAACCTTACTGTCTTGCCCCGTCTTCTTGATTTCTGGTCTGCTCGAGCCTATTATTACAGTCATGTGGCAGACCATCTTGTTGAGAATCTTTTCTTAACCCTCCACTTCTCCCAGCAGGATGTCTTTTTCCAAGGACTGTCTTCTCCTGACAACTTTGCCAAGGAATGTGAGATGACGTTTCACCACCCTTGACTCTAAAGAGCACCTGATTGCACTTCCTTCAAGATAGACTTGTTCATTCTCTTGGCATTCCATGCTTTGTCCACTGCTCTTCTCCAGTGCCACAGTTAAAAGACATTGATTCTTCTTTTGTTATCTGTATTCCTTTTCCAACTTTCAAATGTATGAGAAGCAATTGAAAATACCAAGTTGTGCATCAGGTGCACTATAATACGTGTACTGACATCCTTGTTCTGTAGCACTTTGAGGATGTCTTTGAGACCAGATTCTCCAGTCAACATAACATACCTTTTGATTTTTTTTAATTGAGATTTTAATGAAAGTTTACAGAGAACTTGAATTTCCATTCACTCATTGTTGCAAATTTTCCTCCTTACTCTCCCAGTCTGCTATTCTCTTCAAAAGAAACAATTACTTCATTGTTTTATAATTCTCCAACCCCACTCCAGTCCACTTTATACAGCCCTTATTCTGGACTATTGTCATACATATAATATTTAATCATATATTCTCTTTAAGCAGTTCTTTTTCTCATCTGTTTCAATGCAGTGTATATTATATGTCCCCTCTTTTCTTAGTCTCCCCCTAACCCCAGTGTCAGACCTATTTTAAAACGGTGGCATTAGGCAGTATCTATCCTTTGTGACTGAGATAGTTCACTCAGCATAATGTCCTCCAGAGTCACCCATTTTGTATAATATTTCTTGAGTTCTTTGTTCACTAAGAAGACATTCAGATGGTAAACAAACACATGAAGAAATGTTCAAAATCCCTAGCTCTAAGAGAGATGCAAATCAAAACAACTACAAAATAGTGGAGAAACTGGAACCCTTATTCACTGTTGGTGGGAGAGTAAAATGGTGCAACCACTGTGGAAGGTGATATGGTGCTTTCTCAAAAAGTTGCAAATAGAGATACCATTTGATCCAGCAATTCCACTACTGGGAATATACCCCAAAGAAACCGTGACCAGTACCCAAGCAGATATATGCACACCCATGTTTATCGCAGCTTTGTTCACAATAGCAAAGAGCTGGAAACAACCTAAGTGCCCATCAACAAACGAATGGCTAGAGACGCTGTGGTATATTCGCACAATGGAATACCATGCAGCCTTTTGATTTCTTGACTGTTGCTGCAATGGCTGTTGATTGTAGATCCAAGTAAAATGATATTTTGACAACTTGAATCTTTTCTTCATCTGTCATAATATTACCTACAATATTATGATGTTTCCCCCCGTGTGTCTCCATAGTCTAGGGGAATATTCTAAACCTGGGCAAAGACTGATGCCAAGGCATAGAGAAATCTCCAGGAATGTAGGCCAAGAAGTGTTGGAAGGGGACAACATCTTTCTCCAGAGCCAACAGAGAAGGAAAAACCTTGTTATAGATCCGGAACCCCAAAGTTAGACTTCTAGATCCAATCCTTCTTGATCTTTTCAATTTTTTCCTATGCATCTAAAAGTTTGACAATAAAAAAAAAGAAAGACCAGTGAAGAATTGATGTCTTTGAACTGGAGTATTGACCGAATGTTGACTACCCCAATGGTTCCCCAAAGGACAAAGGAATCTGTCCTGAAGGCAGTACGACCAGAGTGCTTTTTAAAGGAAAGAGGTGAAGCTTCGTCTCACTTACTTTAAGCTGTTGTCACAAGGAACCAGTCCTGAGAGAGACAGAATACTGGGAAAGGTGGAGGGTCAGAGAAAGAGAGGAAAGTCCTCAACAAAATATCTCAGTCACAAAACACTGCATAGTGCCACTGTAGTAGAATGGGTCTGACCTCAGGGTTGGGGTGAGACTGAGAAAAAATTGGATAAATTATGTATACTGCATTGAAACAGATGAGGGAG
>NW_006399805.1:15126098-15127499 GCF_000299155.1 Elephantulus edwardii
AAAAAAGATGGACTGAACAGTAATTGCAACAACGGGCTTGCACGTGACGAGATTATGAGGACGGAACAGGGTAGAGCAAGGGTCAGCCCTGGTGTTCATAATCACTGAGGTGTGGTTGACTCGAGGGACCCAGCAACAGTCTCCTAATAAGTTTGTTTGCTGAAACCATCTGCTCCTGGCATTTCCGTTAAAGCGGCACTGGGCACATAAGACAACTGGCTTCTGCCTGAACGTGATATGTTCTCCCTTGAACTTCTGTGGTCTGAATCAGTCCCCCTCCCATCCTTCAGAGGCTCTGCTTCTGTAAATTTTTTTCCTGTTGTCCTGTCCTAATATTTAGTTTAGGCTGCACAACCCCTTTAACTCACGTGGATCAATCACCAGTTTCTAACTGGCCTCCTTTGATTCTTCCCTCATTTGTCAGCCAAGGTGCTGCTGACA
Source organism: Elephantulus edwardii (assembly GCF_000299155.1). Taxonomy (NCBI): domain Eukaryota; kingdom Metazoa; phylum Chordata; class Mammalia; order Macroscelidea; family Macroscelididae; genus Elephantulus; species Elephantulus edwardii. The sequence continues at coordinate 15,126,540 of NW_006399805.1, forward strand.
GCTTCTTCCTCAGTAGCTGTTTCTAGGATTTGTGCAGTTATTTCTTGTCCTCTTTTTGCTGTTTCTTTACCTCTCACTACCTCTTTTCTACTGTCTCTCTTGTTCGGCACCCCGTCTACCTTCATATCTGTCTTTGTCACTCTCATTTTCTCTCTCTACCTCTACCTCCTTCTCTCCTACTCCCTCTATTGCAGAGACACAAAGTATTGGCTGAATCTTGATTCCTCTCCCCCATAAACGCTGCACAATTACTTGTTTCCTTTAGATATTATTTACAATCCACCAGAAACCCTAGTGGTGGTGCAGTGGGGTAAGTATTAGGCTACTAACCTGACTAGTTGAACATATCACAGACTGCCGAGAAAACAAATAGGTCTGTCTTAGAGAGGGTGAAACCAAGTTTCTTCTTGGTGACTAGGATTTTAAAGCTCTGTCTCACATACTTTGGGCACGTGGCCAGATGGGAAGTCCTTGGACAAGGACATCATGTTCGGAAGGGTGGAGGGACAGTGCAGGAGAGGAGGACCCTGAATGTGATGGATTGAACTTGGGTCAATAGGGGTAAGGGGGTCCGAGACAGTGAGACTGACTTACAGGGCAGGCTTACATAGGGTTGTTAAGAGTTGCAGGTGACTCAACGGCACGTAACAACAATGACCTGACTATCAGTGGTTTGAAGCCACCAACCCCTCCACAGATTAAACATGTGGCAGTCTGCTGCCCTACGAATTTTCAGTGTTGGAAAACAGTTCCCCTGTATTCTAGGGTCTGTGAGTCAAAATCCACTAGAGGACAGAGGACTGTTCACTGCGTTTACTATTGTAGGTCTTGCTCTTTTTTTCCCAGTCTTGCTCTTTTTTTCCCCAGCCTTGTTTTGAACCTTTAACCTGGGATCCAATCTGTGAAATTGACATTTTGTTGAAAAAAGTAAAGCAAACAGTTTTTTGTCTTTTTTTTTTT
>NW_006399805.1:15127914-15194653 GCF_000299155.1 Elephantulus edwardii
TTTTTAGACTGTGGAATGTGACAAATCTTCATTTTTAATAATTATCAACAAGAAAAATAATTTCAAATCCTTTTGTGACAAAACTAATGCACTATTTAAAAAATTAATGGCGGCAAATCATAAAATTGACTTCAATCTATTGAAAATTCAGGAGGCATACCTAAGAAAAGCTACAGTAAGTATATTTTAAAGCGTGTTTGGATTTCCAAAGTCTTTTCTTGGCTGTGTTTAAGTAGAGCATACTGTAGCCTGAGATGTGCCAAGGAGCACATCGAAGTCACGATGATGTTGTCCTTAGCCCTTGAACAGCTGACTGCTAGTTACTGTGACATAGCGAACAACCCTGTGAGATCACGATGGTATGTGGGAAGTTCACGAGTGTATGTTCAGAAGTACGTTGCAATTTCTTTTTTTTCTTGTCTGTCTTAATCCAGAAGCCTCTCTAACACTTGTTGACCGGGATAGTGGAAATACAATATCACAGCTTCCAGCATCACAGCAACAAAGAAAGAATCACAACATACACTGTTGGCATGTTTGACTGCAGTGAATATCCTAGAAGAATGGGTTTAGGGCTGGTGACCAACTGGCAGTATCTGGTACCAAGAGAGTTAAAATAGTTACAAAAACAGATGCTCCTGCAAGATGTATGTAGACTATTCAACAGAGGAGGCAAGGTTGGGTCAAGTCTACATATATTTGAAAAGTTACCTCTTGAAAGAGTTGAAGTGCTGTGTTGCTTTCATGGGTAGGTAGGGATGGGAGGTGGTTGGAGAAAGCATCTGGGTGGTGATGAACAATTCCTCACCCCAGAGCTTTGAATGACGTGCTTCTCCACGTTCTCTTGTTACAGGAGGCACTCAGGTGGAAAGGCACTGGGTTTTCCACAAGCTGTCTGGAAGGGAGACTGGTAGGAGGTGATGGGTTCAGATTAGTTGCCATCTAAATATCTCCAAAACTTTAAAATTGTATGACTCTTAAGCCACTCATCTAGAAAGAACATTTTTTATACAGTATATTAAAACTAAAAGGAGTTAAGCACATTCAGCATTTCAATACATTGGGAAAAATGAGGTTGCTGTAACTCATCAGGTAAGGATTTCAGGAGAGTTATGTTCTACATAGTCTAGATATGCATACCGTTAAGTATTGTAAAATGGGCTACAAAGGTGGAGTCCTTCGTGTGTTCAATAATAGAGTCTAACGTCTACCTAGATTGTTGATAGTTGAGGAAGACAGAGTGGAGGAAGACCCAGAGCGACCCCGTGAACAACAGATCTGAGTCCTATGCTGACCTCACAATCTCTGACACACTCGAACTTATTGCTGCAGTAATTTTGTCCATCCGCTTAGTTGAGGGTCTTCATCTCCTTCACCATCCTTTCACCTTCCAAACATGATGTCCTTCTCCAAGAAACAACCTCTTCTAGCAGTGTGACCCAAATATGTGAGACAAAATTTTACCATTCTTACCTCCAAGGAACATTCTGGCCTCACTTTCCCCAAGACTTATCATTGTTCTTTCGTCAGCCTGTGGTTTATTCAATATTCTTCTACAACATCACAGTTCAAAGGCCTCAAGTCATCTTCTGTCATCCTTATCCACTGTCCAGCTCTCAGATGCATACAAGTGGCTGGAAAGACCGTGCTCCCAGACTTGCCAGTGGAGTATGTCTCCTAGATTAGGGAATTTATTATGATAATAATGTCCATTGGCTGCTGAGATTCATCTTGTTACCAAAGTCTTTGGGTCAGCATTTGATGATTAATAGTACAAAGATCCTTTTCTTGGTGTCAGCCAGCCTCTTCAGGAATTACTAAAAATTATATCGCAACTGTGAGATACCATCTCACCCCAGTCAGAATTGCAGAATTTAACAGAACAGCAAGCAACAAATGGTGGTGTGGTTGCAGAGAAACTGAAACCCTTATTCACTGTTGGTGGGAGTGTAAAATGGTGCAACCACTGTGGAAGACTGTATGACACTTTCTAAAAAAGTTGCAAATAGAGATATCATTCAACCCAGCAATTCCACTCCTGGGAATATACCCCAAAGAGACCATAACTGACATCCAAACAGATATATGTGCACCCATGTTTATTGAGGCTTTGTTCACAATAGCAAGGAGTTGGAAACAACCTAAGTGCCCATCAACAAACAAATGGATAGAGAAGCTGTGGTATATTCACACAATGGAATACTACGCTGCATTGAAAAACAAGGAACTCATGCAATATTATTCAAAATGGGTGACCCTAGAGGACATTATGCTGAGTGAAGTATTTCAGTCACTAAAGGACAAATACTGCATGCTGCCACTGTGGTAAAGCAGGACTGACCTCGGGGTTGGGAGGAGACTGAGAAAGATAGGTTCAATAATGTATACTGCATTGAAACAGATGAGGGAGAAAACTGTTCAAGAGGGAAAATTATTAGGCATTTTTGTCATGAAAGAAGTCCAGAGTCACGGCTCTCTAGTGGAGTGGACCTGGGGGGAGAGATTGTAAAACAATGAAAGAATTTTTCTTTTACTTTTCCAAGAGAGTAGTGTACTAGTGGGGAGGGTTGGGAGAGAGAAAAGCGCAACAGTAAATTAATGGAAATCCAACGTCTCTGTAAATTTTCATTGAAACTAACAATAAAAAAAAATGTAAAAACAAATTAAACCATTATTTCCTTCACTTCATTAGGGAAGAGCCCTGATAGTTTAGTAGGTTAATTGTTGGGCTCCTAACTGATAATTTAGAAGTTTGAACTCAGTAGTCATTCCACTCACAGGAGAGAGACAACACATTGTCCACTGGTTAAAATTTGGAGCCTCAGAAAATTGATGAGGTATCACCATGGTTCAGAATTGACTCCATGGCAATAGGTTTTTCGTTAAAAGAATGTTCTGAAGTTCTTTCAAGGGTACTGTGCTTTCTTCTACAAAAAAACTATGTATCAGCAAAAGCTAGAGTCCAGCTTCTTGAATAGTTTGCTCAGCATACAGATTGAACAGGTATGGAGACAGATTACAACCCTGACACACTCCATTCTTCATTTTCCTGCTGAAGATTATCCAAAAACAACTGGAACATTACATCAACAGAGAACTACCAGAAATAAAAGCTGGGTTTAGAAGAGACCATGGTACTACGGGCATCATTGTCAATGTTAGATAGATATTGGCCAAAAGGAGAGAGTACCAGAGGATGTCCATTTGTGTTTCATTGACCATGCAGAGACATTTGACTGCGTGGGTCACAACACGTTTGTGGCTAATTTTGAGAAGAATGGGAATCCCAGGACACCTGATTGTGCTCATGTGAATCCTATACTTGGATCAGGACACATTTGTCAGAACAGAGCAAGGAAACACTGCATGGTTCAAAATGAGAAAAGGAATGTGTCAGGGATGTGTCCTGTCCCCATGCATTTTCAGTCTGTATGTGGAACAGATCATTTGAGAAGGTAGATTTTACGAAGAGGAATGTGGCATGAGGATTGGCAGAACGCTCATCAACAACCTGCGTTATGCAGATAACACAGCCTTACTTGGTGAAACTGAGTAGGGCCTTGAGCGCTTGCTGCAGAGGTCAAGGACTGTAATCTGCAAAATGGATTGAAGCTCAGCATCAACAAAATAAAGATTCTCACCACTGGGCCAATTGGCGGCATCAATATTGATAGAGAAGAGATTGAGCTTGTTAACAATTACAGCTTGCTTGGCTCCACAATCAACACTCTTGGCATAAGCAGTCAAGAAACCGAAAAGACAAATTCTATTAGGAAAATTCGTTGTCAGGGACCTCTCTAGAGTGCTGAAGAGCAAGGATGTCAGAATAGAGACAAAGGTGGGCCTGATCCAGGCCAGTCTTTGCAATTACTTGCTATGAATCAGAGAGTTGGACAATGACTAAGGAAGACAGAAGAAGAATTGATGCCTTTGAGTTGTGGTGCTGGAAAAGAGGATTGAACATACTACAGACTACCATGAGAACTAAGAGGTCTGTCCAAGCTGCTTGTTGGATGCAGGAATTTTGATGCTCTATCTCACATACTTTGGGCATGTTGCCAGGAGAGACCAGTCTTTAGAGAAGGCTATCATGCTTGGAAGGGTTGAAGGATAGTTCAGGAGAGGAAGATCCCAATGAGATGGATTGACACAATAATTAGGGTAATGAGGATGGGCATGTCACAGACAGTATAGAGACAGGATAGATGAGGGTTCAGAGCTATTGTGCTTAGGATTGCTATGAGTTGTAGTCAGCCCAACAGCAGCAGCAGTGTTCTGTTGCTCTGTTTAAACACGGCCTTCTGATCTAGGTACAGGTTTCGCATGAGCACAGTTAAGTGCTCTGGGATTCCCATTCTTCTCAACGTTAGCCATAACTTGTTTTGATCCACACAGTCGAATACTTTTGTATAGTCAACAAAGCATAACTAGACATTCTTCTGGTATTCTTACCTTCAGAGAGGATCTATGTGACATCAGCAGTGATATCCCTGGTGCCACGGCCCTTTCTAAACCCTGCTTAAACTTCTGGAAATTCCCTATCTATGTACTGTTCTAGTCATTTTTTTAAAAAATGCTTTTCAGCAGTATTTTGCTTGCATGTGATTTTCATTAAATTGTTTGCAGTTTCCACTTTCTGTTGGCTCTCCTTTCTCGGGGATGGGAACAAATATGGACCTTGTTGGCCAGACAGCTGTTGTCCAGATTTCCTGGCATAGATGGTGAGCGCATCCAAGGCTGCTTCCCAGGAACTCATTTCTCCAATGCCTTCAGGGCAGCTCCCACTTCCTCCTCTAGTACCGTGGGCTTCTGCTCATATGGTACTTCCCAGAATTTTCAGAAAATTTTAGGTGCTTACAGAAATTTAGTGTCAGTCAGGTTTTTCTGGTACAGTGATTCTGTGTATTCCCTCCAACTTTCTTGGATGCTTTCTGGATCATTCATTGTATTGTCCATAGCATTTTTCAATATTGCCACTCAAAATTTCAATGTGTTTTTCAGTTCTCTCAGCTTGAGAAATGCAGAGTGAATGCTTCCTTTCTTGTTCTCCAGTTCCAGCTCTCAGCATGTTCCATATATCAGGATCAGAAAGAGACTTGTCAATAACCTGCTTTATGCAGATGACACAACCTTGCTTGCTGAACGTGAGGACTTGAAGCACGTGTTGCAGATGATCAAAGAATACAGCCTCCAATATGGATTACAACTCAGTGTCAAGAAAACAAAGATTCTACCATTGGCCCGATAGGCAACATCATGAGAGGTGGAGAAAAGGTTGAAATGGTAAACAACTTCATCTTACTTGGATCCACAGTTAACACCCTTGGGACCAGCAGTCAGGAAATCAGGAGACACATTTCACTGGCAAAGTATGCAGTTAGGGACCTCTTCAAATTATTGAGGAGATTAATGTCAGTGTGAGGACTAAGCGGTGTCTGATTCAGGCCGTGGTCTTTCCCATCACTTGCTGTGCATCTGAGAGCTGGACAATGAATAAGGATAACAGAAGACAAATCGATGCCTTTGAGTTGTGCTGTTGGAGAAGAGTGGTGGGTATCCCATGGACTGCGAGAACAAATGCGCCTTGGAGAGAGCGCAGCACGAGTGCTCTTTGGAGGTGAAGATGATGACGTGTTAGGCCTGTTGTTAGGAGGAGCTGTTCCTTGGAGAAGAGCTTGATGCTTGGAAAGATGGAGGGTGGGCAAGGGAGAGCAAGACCCTGGACTAGGTGGACTGACACGGTGACTGCTGCAACGAGCTCTGGTGTGTCAGGGAGTGTGAGGATGGTTCAGGACGGGACAGGGGTCAGACCTGTTGTTCATAATGTCACTTTGGGTCATTCTCATCAGCACCCCACAACAGCAACCACAACCACCTTCCTGCCAGGGTCCTCATCTGTAAAATGAAGCTAACTGTCCCCTTCAAAGGGTTGAGACCCCAGGCCTGACCTCAGTGCATAGCAGCTGTTGCTGTGAAACATTTTTCCTTGGATGCAATGGTCAGAGGCATTTTCTCTTAATACCCTGAGGCTTCTAACAAAGGAGCTTCATGTTCCCCTGGCAGTGTTTCTGGTATCAGTGTTTTGCTTGTCAGGTTGGAAGTGTTTTCATCCTTCGGTTCCTTTGTCTTGATTCCATGTCTGTCACTTCATCATTCAGGGAGTTTCTGAGTCCGAAGTGAGGCTGGGAGCATGTTGTACTGCCATGAATTGGCTGAATGCAGGTGACAAGGACGGGGACTTGAGGGTGAGGGACATCAGAACAGGTCCAGTTTGGGCGTCCTCATTCACTTGCTAAATGCACAGAGCTCTGAAGTCCATGGGGCTCCAGCTCATATCCCCTGCTGGGACTCAATGGCTGAAGCCTTCTGTGTAGTGTAGACCCTGTATGTGCAGTGTGGATGGCTTCTGTGTAGTTAGAAGCTTTCTGTGGAGCGTGGATACTTTTTTTGTAGTGTAGATGCTTTCTGTGTAGTTAAACATTTTCTGTGCAGTATAGACACTTTCTGTGTTGAGGAGAGACTTTCTGTGTGGTGCAGACACTTTCTGTGCTGTGTAGACATTTTCTGTGTAGTTAGAAGATGTCTGTGTGGTGTAGATACTTTCTGTGTAATGTACATGCTTTCTGTGTGGTGTAGACACTTTCTGCATAGTATGAACATTTTCTGTATGGTTTGGACACTTTCTGTGTAGTATGGACACGTTTTGTGTGGTGTAGACGCTTTCTGTGTGGTGTAGACACTGTGTAGTGTGGATGCTTTCTGTGTAGTTAGACACTTTCTGTGCAGTGTAGACCTTGTGTTGAGGAGAGACTTTCTGTGTGGTGTAGATACTTTCTGTGTGGTGTAGACACTCTGTGTAGTGTAGATGCTTTCTGTGTAGTTAGACACTTTCTGTGCAGTGTAGACCTTTTCTGTGTTGAGGAGAGACTTTCTGTGTGGTGTAGACGCTCTGTGTAGTTAGACACTTCCTGTGTTGAGGAGAGACTCTGTGTTGGGAAGCGGTGTCCTTATCACCACCTTCATGCTCAGGAAACCTTCTTTCTCTGAAGCGCCCTCCGGCTCTTTGTAAACACTGCCCTTCCACAGCCCCTGGCTTTGCCACTGTCTACTTTTGTTTCCTCAGATGTCATGTGAATGTCACTGTGCACAGTGTAACCCTGGCCCCTCAGTCTTTCATGGGACACAATGCCTTGAGATTTATGCATATGTAGCTCTTATCAGTAATCTGTTCCCTTTTATTGCCGAGAAGTGTTTTATTGTGTGTGTACCACACAATTTGTTCATCATTTACCAGGCTGTGCACATTGGAGTTTTTCGTCTTCTTTTGATAATTATGAATAGAGCTTTTAATGGCTTCCATGCTCCGGTCATTGTGTGAATATATGTCTTCGTGTCTATCAGGTGTCGTCCTATGGGGAGGCTTGCTGCGTTGTATGATAAGTGTATTGTATATTTTTATTTTGTTTTAATTTCTATTTTTTTAAATGTCCATCCTATGACTGTTATCAGCTTATATTCCTAGTAGGAAAAATATGAGAGTTCTGGTTACTTTGTATCTTTCTCAGAACTTGGTATTATTAGTGATGTTGTTGTTGTTAAGTGCTGTCAAGTCATAAGCCACACATAGCGACCCTGTGAACGAAAGTCCTCAACACTTGCGTGACTTTCTTCAGGTTCACAGGGTTTCTGGAGGCAAGTTATTTACGAAAGTGGATCCCACCCTGCTTCCAAGATTTTTTTAATTGGGGAGCTCTGCCAAACACTGTCCACCCTGGGTAACCGTTATCGCATCTGACACGTCAGTGTCACGGTGTTCAGCTTCACAGAAAGCACAAGTTACCTCTGTACTGCAAGTGGACAGATCAGGGCTATATGACCTAGAAGAATGTTTCACCAAAAACAATTAAAAACAGGCCTGAGGGCTGGGCCCTATGGTATTTTACCATTCTGGCGGCACACCCAAATGCTGGTGAGCTCTGGGCCAGAGACCCCCAATTCATCTAGCAGGTCTGCTCTTCAGGCACCCACTTGGGGCAAAAAGAAAGCCACAAGCGCCCCAGCGTCCCATACTTGCCTCTCTTCAAGATACAAGAGGCCGCATCCATCCAGCTGACGGGAGATTCACAAAACACTTGCCCTTATCCTGCAGGTGTGGCCAGACATTTAGCCATTTAAATTATGATTCCCTTGTTCCTTAGTGTGGTTTAGTTTCATTTCCATCACAATTATGTTAGCCATTGTTTCAGGTGTTCTTTATCATCCTTATCTCTTCTCTGCTAGGAAAAAAAGGCATCCATTCAAATCTTTATCTAACTTTCCTATTTTTAGGCGGGTTTTTACATTCCAATTCTATATCTATTTTGAAACTTATCCTATAACTTCCATGTGTTTCACAAGTGAGGTTTTTTTTCCCAGTCTGTGGGTTTTAATTTTATTTTCCCCCCACAGTGCCTTTCATCAGTTTTAGTTGTGATTTGTTAGTGGTTTTTGTCAGTTATCCATGCCTAAAATTTACCACAAAGGTCTTTTCCTCCTGTTTCTTTGTAGCATTTTAAAGTTCTAGATTTTACTTTTATATCTATGGCATATTTTTAGTGGATTGCTTCTTTGTTTTTCTACACAGATATTTAACTGTTACAGAATCTTCTGTTCACTTTTCTTGATAACATTCTTTTTTTTAATTAAATTATAACCTTTGCTTGAAAATCAATTTACTATTTTTTGTTGTTGTTAAGTGCCGTTGAATTGCTTGCGATTCATAGCAGTACTACAGCTCTGAAACCTACTGTATCCTTTGCCACCCTTTGTCTCCAACGCACACACCTCCAATACCCCAGTCACTCAATCAGTCCATCTCCTCCAGGTCCTCTCTTGCACTGTCCCTCCACCCTCACAAACATGATGTCTCTCTTTAAGGACTGGTCCGTTCTTGCAATATGTCCAAAGTATATCAGATAGAGCTTCAGAATCCTTGCCTCCAAGGAGCAGCCTGGTCTCACCCTCTCCAGGACGAGCTAGTTTGTTCTCCTAGCAGTTGATGGTATATTCAGTACTCTTCTCCAGCACCACTCAAAGGCACCAATTCTCCTTCTATCATCCCTAGTCATTGTTCAGCTTTCTGAAGCATACCAAGTAGTTGCAAAGACCATGGCCTGGATCAGGTAAGCCTTGGTCTCTAGAGTGATATCTTTACTTTTCAGCACTCTGGAGAGATGCCTGACAGCAGATTTTCCCAATGCAGTTAGTCTTTTGATTTCCTGGCTGCTGATACCAAGGTGTTGATTGTGGAGCCAAGCAAACTAAAGCTGTTAACACTTGGTCTCTTCTCCATCTATCATGATGCTGCCAGTCAGTCCAGTGGTAAGAATCATTGTGTTTTTGATGTTCAGCTTCAATCCATATTGAAGGCTTCAGTCTTTGACCTTCTGCAGAGAATTCCTCAGGTCCTCTTCAATTTCAGCAAGCAAGGTTGTGTCATCTACATAACACAGGTTGGTGATGAGTTTTTCTCCAATCCTGATTCCTCATCATAGAGCCGAGCCCCCTGGATAATCTGTTCCACATATAGATTGAAAAGGTATGGAGACAGGATGCATCCCTGGAATACACCTTTTCCTGATTTTGAACAATGCTGTATTTCCTTGTTCTGTTCTGACACCTGTCTCCTGGTCCAAGGTTTCACATAAGCATAATCAAGTGTTCTGGGATTCCCGTTTTTCTCATAGTTAGCTACAGTTTGTTGTGATATACACAGTCAAATGCCTTTGCATAGTCAAGGAAACTGAGATAGACATTCCTCTGGTACTCTCTGCTCTCGGTTAAGATCACCCAACATTAGCTGTGATATCCCTTGGGCCACAGCCTCTCCTAAACCCAGCCTGCACACCTGGCAGTTCTCTGTTGATGTGCTGTTTCATATTTTGTTCCAATGATGTATATTCTCATTTTCCTATTATCTTGATTGTTTCACTGTGCAGTACACACCAGACGTTAGGGAATATCTGTCCTCCTCCTTGATTTTATTCCCTCAGGTTGGTTTCTAGGACTTTTTATTTCCATGTACATGTTAGACTCAGTTGGGCAAATTTTATTAAAATCTGTACTGGGATTTATTTTGAGATTGCATCATATCCTTAGTTGAGTTTCAATGTTGACATTCTAACAATATTGTATACTATTCTTGTTTCATTTATTAAGACCTATAAAATTTGTATCTTCTTAATATTTAAGAATTATCATACATATATGTGTACATGCATGTAACATATAGTTTTTGTTTCGATCTCTGTGGTTTTGTTTAAATGGTTCTTTTCCTCACATTTTTCACTTGCAATCCCTTAAGTCTTGTGTGTGGAATGTGTCAGTTCTGTTGTTGAGGTGGTCTTAAATTCAGATAAGGTGCATCTAACATTGCATTTTGACCTTTGTGTACTTGTTCTCATTTTTCTCAGCTTCAACTTGAACTTATATAGTAGCAGTTGCTGGTCTATCACATAGCCCCCACCCCCTTGTTACCCCTTCCTGTAGATCAAGCCCCGCCCATTCCCCCACCGAAAATAGTCAGATCATGTCAGAGAAATCCACCTAAAGCTTTTGTTAAGAACAAATTCTGACTTTTGCCAAGTGGTGGTTTTGTATATATTGAGTTGATTTATTTACACTTTCATTTTAATATCTGTTTTCTTCTTCTTAATAGGTTGGTATAGTCAACTATATAGTTGATATTTCATTATTAAGTCCAGGTGAGATACTGGATTAAACTTGATTTAGTATGGTGTTTATTATCATTTCTGTCTGTCATTGCACATTTTTTGTTAATAACTTGTAAATATTTTTCATTTCATTTCTTCAACCAAGGAGCACCGTGGTTTCAGTTTCTCTGAAACATACTTGTTTATCTCTTGGCAGTCCATGGAATATTCAGAATTTTTCTCCAACACCACAACTCAAAAGCATGGATTCTTCTTCTTACATCTTTATTTATTGTCAGACAACATAGCAAGTGATTTAAAAGATCATGGCTTGAGTCTGATCACCTTAAGTCTTTAACATCATTGCTCTTGAGAACTTTGGAGAAGTCTTTGACAGCAGATTTTCCCTTTTGCTTCAGTGACTTCTTGTACTAAGGGTGGTAATGTGGATCTAAGGAAGGTTAAATTGTTGAGCATTTCAACCTTTTCTCCATTGATCATGATACCGCCTGTTGGCATAGTAGGGAGGATTACATCTCAACATTAAAGAATAGAAATCCCTTCTGAGCCAGTAGCAATAGCAGGTGGGATTCCTTGATCTTCAGCAGCAAGTGTTTCAAGCCGTCTTCACTTTCAGCAAGCAAGGTGTGTCATCTCCACAGCTTGAGTGTTGACAAGTCTTCTTCTCTTCCTTAGGATTAGTTATCTAAAAGGGGGAAATTAAGTTTATATATTCAGAAAATATTTCAACCATTTCCTTCAAGCCCATTAGACGAGGCTTGTGATGTTTCCCGAAGCAACTGTGTTACCCTCTTCTAACTGGACTGCTTTCAAATGTTATTTCGCTTACATGAGTCAGGGACAACAGAGAATGAATGTTGTTTTTTAGTAGTTCTTTCCTTTAAAATCCTCCAGAGAGCAAGCAAATTTGGGAATCTTTAAAACAGCTTATGTTCATGTTTTATTCAAAGGCGTTTCCATCTCCAGCAGGCCTTTTAACCGAAGCAAAGCTTCTCCTGTCACTTGCATTCTCTGTCCCTCTCTCAGAGTCTCGGTCTCTCTCTGTCTCTCTGTATCTCTCTCTTTTCCTCCTCCTCTTCCTCCTTCTTCTCTTCTGCCTTTGTCACATGATCTCTTGTCCAGATGGGACAGAGTCCCATGATCTCTTTACAAGTAGCCTCAATTCCAAAGGTCAAGGCAGGAAGCTTTAGGGTTTCCTGGAGAGCGCCAGGTGTAGAATCCCCTTCTGTGTCTGCTGCCATCTTCTGGTCAAAGCCACAGTGCTCAGTAGCATCTGGGGCTGTTTGAGAGTGTGGAGTCCCAGGCCAGTGCAAACCAGTGACACGCTCAGCTGTTCATTGAAGGACTGGAGGTTCTAGTTAACCCAAGACTCCTTGGGGCAAAGACCAGGTGTCAGATAAGTCAGCACTAACAACCCTGTGAACGCAGTTCTGCTCTGACACACATGGTGGGGCGTGTGGTGGACTTGCTCCCATGGTAGGCTTGTCCACTGCCTGAATTGAAATCAGCTTGACAGCGATTAGTTCTGTTTTATCTGTATGTGAGTTAATAACTCTCTCTCTCTAACATTAATACTTTATTGTTTTGGTGAAGATTTACATAATAGCTAGGATTGAATTTAACACATTTTCCACACACTTTTCCGTGGCACTGATCACAATTTTTACAATGTGTAGACACCCTCAACATTTCTATTCTGGTTGTCCCACTTTTGTTAGTCTAGTTTCTCTCCCTCCTTGAAGTCTCATTGTTTTGAAGTCAGTATTGACTATTTGGTCTCTTCCAAACAGGTGATGTGCTTTGCTTGATCACAGAAGTGCAGGTGGGACGTAACAGCTGGACTCTTTAGAACCCCCGCCCCCCCCTCCCTGCCCCCGACATCCACAAAATCCACAAATTCTCCAAAAGAAACAGCCTTACGTTGTGGCTTCCAGAGTACTGCAACACTAGAGACATTAAAAACGACACCACTGAATTATTGCCAACTGATGATACGGTCTTGCCTCAAAACTTCTGTTGATATTTTTGGGTTTAACCCCGCACAAGTGACCGCATTTCTATGTTGGGATCATTTGTTTTTATATATATTTTTGTTCCTCTCCTGCAAGAACCAATATTTTTTAATTGGTTCTTTATTCCATTTTTGTAATATGACTGTATTAAAAGCAGTAAATGTAATTTTCCACCTTAAATTATCATCATGGTTGAGGTTACTGCCTGTTGTGCAGCAATTTTTTCCTTATCAGAATTCTTCCTGGTTGATTGACTTCTTAATTTTTCCCCATTAAATGATGTACATTTTAGGAGAGTATTTTTTTCCTCTTTGTGCATTAGTTCAGAATCATAGACTCCTGCATTGTCTCTTTGATATTCAAGTGACCCTCATTGGCTTTGATGCTTCCATAACATGCATTTTAGAATTCTAACCGCTGCCCCTGAATCCTTCGGGTTAGTGTCACAGCTGTTTATAAGCCTTTCATTCTGTTGTATAATCACCCATCTGCAAACTTTTCACACTACAGTGTTCACTCTTGTTTAAATGAAGTTCATTTACAGCGTATCACATGTAATGTTAGCCTTAAAGTATATTCAAAATGTGCTTACATTGTGTGTATATTTCTGTATCTCCATCTATATCTAGTTCTGACCAGAATGTCCCAGGCCTAGTGGACTGAAGGCCCTCTTGGTCTCCACCGACTGTATGGACCAGCTAGCACCCTTGACTGTGCTTCCTCTGACCTCTCAGAAATAGCTGTTTTGATCGCTGGTGTTCACCACGCTGTCAAGGCGCGAGCGTGACTGTTGTAGGTGCCTTGAGGTCAGCGGTGGCTCCGAGTGAGCCTTGTACGACAGGATGAGACCTTTTCAAGTCCTGTACCGTCCTCACCGTCCCTGCTCTGCTTAAGCCAGTTGTTTCAGTCACTTGTCAGCCCATCTCATAGAGTCATCCTCTCTTTCCTTGATCCTTTACTCAATGTGCTGTTTTTGTTGGATGTCATGTGTGACTTATAGGACCTACGAGCAATAGATCTGAACCTTGCCCTGTCTGCCCCGTGCTCTCGATGTCTGATATGCTAAGTCCGTTGTTAGTAACCGTATCAATCCATCTTGTTGAGTGTCTTCCTCTCTCTCTAACCCTCCACCTTTGTCAACATGATGTCATTTTCCAAAGTCTGGTCCTTCCTGACAACATGCCCAAATCACATGAGATGGAATTTTACTATGAGTTAGAAAGATGAGGCAGCAGGAAGATGGCCGTATGTGACCTCTACCAGCCCTCAAAGGAGAGCTTGCATCAGCAATATCCGCAATGCAAAACCAATCCCCCTGAGATCAGACCTGCCTCCCTGGCTCCCGTGACTACTTTCCCCTAATTTCTAATACCATTCATACTGCCCTACTGGGTCCAAAAGCCATTGCAATAGCCATGCAGACTTCACAGAAACATAGTCATGGTTATGGAAATTGTTGGGGAAGTTAGCTGGTTGCAATTTGGGCTGGCAATTATAAATATTCCCTTAATTAGGACAGCTTCTCAAGTGTGACTGTGGGCACCTCAGCCTTTAACCTTGCACCTTTAGGCTAGGGTTACAGAGCTCTCTTAGTCCTACCAATTATGGCTGCCTCTGCCCCCAGTCCTCCAAAGAGCTGGGGCGACGGCTCCTAAGTCTGGTTCCATAGGGTAGCAGTGCCAAGATCAGCTCTGTCTCACATCCGGTCTCTGACTGTCTGCTCTGGCCTCTGTTTTTGCGCCTGTGCCCTTCGATCTGAGTGACACAGGAATCCCTGGCCCCCAGGGACACACACTGCATTCTCTGCTTCTCTGTGATGGTGAGATTCCCAGTTACTTCCAGAAGAATCAGCTGAGTTTAGTGGTGAGAATAGCCAATCCCCTTGTGAATAGACTAACACTCTCATTTGTGTGACCAGAAAAGCCATTTTGAACAATAAATCTTTGACACTATCCCATGCCTCCATTCATGGCACACTAGTGCCACTGTCTCCAAGACAGACTTTTCTGTGGACAGCCCATTAGAGTTCAGTACTTTAAACATGGAAGTGTTCAAAAAACATTTGTGTCATGAAAGACTGATGGATTGACAGCAGAGGGAGGGAGGGAAGCTGTTAGCTACGGCCTCTGATCCGACATGTCCAGCGGTCAGTAGCATGTCTGTAATCTTTGGAAGCGTAGATCCAGTCATCCTCCTGGACCTCCAAATACTCTTGGGCATTTTATCCAAAACAGAAGGAAAGATGTCCTTTGAGTCCAAAGAATCCATTGACAAATGCCACACAAAATATGATCAGTTGGTTGTGGAATTTTTGTTCTGTAGATGCCTATAAATAGAATTCTCTGCACATACAAATTGCATGCCTGTTATCTTCATTTTACACTTAAAATTTTTAAAAAATAATATTGTGGTAGGAGCAAAGTATATTAAAATATATAAAGGAAAACAAATGGAAATAATTTTATCTTTTATGTAGCTTATAAATAGCATCATTTCCATGGTTGAAAACTTACATATATTATTTGGTAAAGAAATAATTCCACAGAAGTTAATAGATCGTATTAGGTTCAATTAGAATTATTTACATTGGAGTGTTACAAATTACTGTTTGTGCACTTTATAAAAGTATTCATGTTTTCAGAGAAAACAAACTTTGCATGAAAGGTTTCTGAAGATACCTAATTAAGCTAATTCAGGCATTATAAAGAAGTGATAACGCAGTCCCAATTTTCTCTCCTCATTTTAACTATGAGCAATTAATATGCAGCATTTTAAAATAGACTAAGTAAACATTAACTGATAAACCAAAAAAGATGGTGAAATAATGTTGCATCTTATTCTCTTTTAAAGGAACAAGCTTGTTTTCCAGGTATGAACTCGTTGTTTTTGCAGGTTTTTTCTGATATTTAAAAAGCTAGGTGGGGGGAAGGGTGGGTAAAGAAAAGGGGAACGATCTGGTGTGAAAAACAATGTATACCAACATTGTAAATTAACCAGTATAAAATAAAAAAAAATAAAGCAATCCCAACAACATAATAAAATTTTTAAAAAAGGTTATGGCAACCTGGGCATTTTGATTCATGCATCAACTTCTGAAGATTTTTAGTCCCTTCACTGAATTCCTCTTCCTACCCCATCCCCTCCTCGGTCCATCACTGCTCCATCCTCTCCTCCTCCTTCCCTGTCCATCCCCCACCCCATCTCTTCCTCCTTCCATCACCACCCCCTCCTCCTTCACTGTCCATCCCCACCCCTTCCCTCCTCCTTCCATCACTGACCATCCCCCACCCCATCTCTTCCTCCTTCCATCACTGCCCCCCGCCCCTCTCCTCCTCCTTCACTGTCCATCCCCTGCCTCATCTCCTCTTCCTTCCATCACTGTCCACCCTCATCCCATCCCCTCCTCCTTCCTTCCCTGTCCTCCCACCCATTCTTTCTCCATCCTTCCTATTTTTACTTTTAGTCAATCTCTCTCTCCTTTTCTTTTCTTTTTGCTTATGTTCTTAATTAAAGCAATAATATTATTTGACATAAATAATGGGATTTTACTGTTCAAATAATTATTTGTGTACCAAACCCATAGTAAGACATTATAAAGTTTTATTTTATCTTGAAAGGCAATAGTAGATGTAAATATATGTTGAGTAAACACATGTTTAGTACTTACTATGTGTCAGATGTGAAAGTTGGACAATTAACATGGTTAACCTAAAGAGAATTGTTGCCTTTGAATTGTGAAAATCATTGCATGTATCCTGCTTCTTTTGGAAAAGGCATAACCATGGTGATCCCTAGAGGCAACGATGGTGAAACTCTCACGTGCTTGGAGCATGTTGTCAGGATAGTCACGCCCTTAGAAGGAGACATCAAGCTGGGAAAGGTGGAAGGCCAAGGAAAGAAAGACTCCCAACAAGATAGATGGACACCGTGACTGTAACAGTGTGCTTGAGTGTGGCAGGGATGGTGAGGCTGGTGCCACGGAGGGCAAGGCTCCGACCTGCTGTTCGTAGGACGGCTGTGCTTCATACTTGACTTGATGGTACCGAGTGACAACAACCACCTCTGCATGAGGAGCTCGGGGGACGGTCCACAGCGCATTGTTCTGCTCACCCGGACGCTGAACATCTCAGGCAGTTCCGGTCTACCAGCAGCTCCACGGGAGCGAGATGGGAATTCTCCTCATTTAGATTCACGGCAAGCAAAGCCAGCGGAGGGTCAGCAAGAGTCCAAACCAACTCAGTGGCACTAAATTCAGCTAGAAACTTTACAAATTTTGTTCTGTGTGATTTTATAGAATGTATGGTTTCTGTAAATTTTTAATTCATGATACTGCATTAAAATTATCTCGAAATGTGTCCTTTAGATGCTTAAAGTGTCTCTTTTACAGCCTATACGTGTGCTTGATCTTGCTTTTTCCTTCTTTAAATATATGTATCAAAATGTTCATCTTGTTCTAGAGACTATTTATGAGGGGGTGATGCCCTCCCAGTCCAGGCTTTCTCATCAGGGGGCAATGACAGGATTACCTGTGCTGTTGCCCCACTCCTGTCAGTTCCTTCTACCTGTGACACAGAAGTTTAAGTACAGGGTGAGGCTGTCTTTCTGCACCTACATGTGAGCACATATGTGTGAGAGTGTGTGATTAGGAGAATAAGTGTGCCTTAGTGTGAGCACATATGTGTGTGAGAGGGAGAGAGCATGTGTGAGTGTGCAGTAGAAGGAGGGAATGTGTTGTGTGAGCATGAGCTTAGGTGAATGAAGTGTGAGTAGATGTGTGTGTACTTGTGCTCAGGGCTGTCACACCTGGGCTGTCAACACTTGCAGTCAGCAGGTCGACCTCCCTACTCCAAGGGCGACATCATTTTCCTGTTTCCCTGCCCAGTGTGGGTTTCAGACGCCTCATGATGCTGTCTCTTTGACCAGTCTTGATTGTAAACGATCCCGGATTTAGTTCCCAGCTACAGCCAATCAATGATCATTTTCATGTCTCTCCACTGCATAATAATTATAGACCAGTTATTGGAGTTTTCCTCCTCAGAGCACATTCAGATGTAAGATACAGGTTAAAACGGGAATAAATTGCTTCGACGTATAGGGGAAAGATCATTTATCTCCATAGTTTTTCATCAGTCTTAACTTTCATCCAGACAGCAGACCTAAGGTGAGCAGTTACACCACGGGGGTCCTCCCTCCGTCAAGTCAATCACTGATGATCGGAAGCAAAGCATTTGCACAGAGGAAAGCTCAGAGGGCCGAGAGGGTTAGGAAGGAACGATGATGGGCAGTGGAGACGGGGAGCGTGTGGGCAGAGCCTCTTACCCTGTGGGATTGCAAGGGCACAAACACAGCGTGCATGAATGTCGAGTGGAAAATCAATTTACTCCCTAAACTTTCAGCCAAACCGCAGTTTACCAGACAGAAACGACATGGGTGATCTTACGCACCTTCCAGCTGGAGATGACTCACGGCAAGTCCTTACCCCCAGGAAGCAGCTGGTGGATTTAAACTGTGTGCCTTTGGGCTGACAGTGCAATTGCTTAGCACTAGGCCTAGGATTAAGGAGCCCTGATGGCCTAATGGCAAGAAGCTGCACTGCAATCCTGAAGGCACAAGGTTTGAATCCACAAACTGCCCCGTGGGGGAAAAGTGGGCGGTCTCCTCTCATGTGATTAACTTCCTCTGAAAACACACCAGACGGTCAGCTGCACCGGTTCCAACTCGACAGTAAACAGCAAAAACAGGCCTAGTAGTAAGAAGCTGTGTTGTAATCATGACAGTATGTGGTTTGCTGAAAGCAGGACCTGAAAGCTTAAACAGATCCCTATCAGATAGCTTTTGTTTATGCTTAACTTAGTAATTTTTATTATGGTTATCTAAAGTTTACTGGCAATTCAGATACTTTTAACCTATTTATTCAACATGTAACAATTACACAGTATACTGAACTTAAGAATTCTGTTCCTTGTTAAAGGCCTTCATATGTAAACTAATCATAGTTTAAATCTAGAAGGTTAGTTCAGAGTCATTAATTTGCTTGACTTACATTTGTTTGTGTCCAAAATTTGAACCAATATTGGGCTTTTTTTAGCTAAGGAAAATTTCCTTCAGCAATTTCTTGATATACCTATTCTATTACTAACATATGAACTCACATTTGTGCAGTAAGCTAAATATCCAAGTGAAGTCCCTGTCAGACACTCGTAAATCCTTCCGTGTCAGTTGTGCCTGAAAAATGCTGACCCTCGTCATTTTCCAGCTTCTTTGGGGTTTTGCACTTGTGATGCTTCTTACTATGAAGAGCACAGCCACACGGCACTGGACAGCTCTGTTCTCCATCCACCTCCTGGCTTTGACGGATGCTTCCAGGAAGCATCATGGTTTCGTTCCTGCTGGGGTCTCAGCTAGAACCGTGTTGTGGGTGGCTTTTCATCAGCCTGGTGGTTGAATTCTTGGATGTCCACTATGTGGACTCACCTTCAGCAGTGTTGTCCGCACGGATGGGACAGTTTCCTGTCACTCCCCTGATGTGATCAGGTCCCGCTGCTGTCTTGCTCCCTGGAGGGCCTCCTTCCCATGTGCGTGCTGGTCCTTGGGTGATGTCTTCCGAGAATCCGGCACTATGATGCCTTGTTATGGGACCTCACTCACTGTGCCCCGTTTAAACCAGAAGGAAGCCAAGCCTGTTCCCCACCATCCTTAAAAGCTCTACTTCGCCAGCCCGGCTCACTGAAGATCTCTGTATTTGATGCTGCTCTTTTAACCTCATGTGACTAGGTATTCTGTGCAGTGAGTGCCTCCTGGATGTCACTGCTCTGGTGGATAAGTAATTGCACTGCCAATAATGGCTGGCATGGTGGATAAGTAATTGCACTGCCAACAATGGCTGGCAGTTCAAATCCACTCACTGCTCCTCAGAAGAAAGCTGGGCATTCTCTCCAGGTGCGATTTCCAGTCTCTGAAAACCCACTGAAGAGCTGGCTGTGAGTCAGTTCCTACGTGATGATACTTAACAGCGACATAGGCTGCACATGCACATTTTAAGCAGAGTATTGACCTACTTACCTTATCGAGAAGGAGCCCAGCGTGAGAAGGGAATTTCAGCCAACAGAGAATATCAGACTACTCACTGGGCACCATCAGTAGGAACAACTCTTTTTTTTTTTCTCACACTAGTTTATTTACATAATTCTAATAAGAATTTGAACAAATTCTTTCAATTTCCCTCACCGTCCCACCCATCAAATTGTACAACCCAATAATTAATCCCCTCTTTCCCCTGCACATCCACATCCCTCTACTTCCAGCCTCTCCCACCCCTCCTGGATCCTTATACTCCTTCTACAGTAACGGTCTTAGACAATATTTATCCTTGTGGGGCTGAGTTAGTTCACTCAGCATAATGCTCTCCAGTCCCTCCCAAGTTAGGTAATAATTTACAAAGTTAATGCTCCTACATGCTACATAGTATTCCATTGTGTGAATGTACCATAATTTCTCAATCCGTCGTTTGTGGTGGTTGGCCATCTGGGCTGTTTCCATATTCTTGCGATGGTAAATAATGCTGCTGTGAACACAGGTGTACAAGTTTCTAGGGTTAACTCTTCAGTTCATTTACGATTAGGATCCTGTGGGCAGGCTCACCGGGGCAGCCTCACATGGTTAATGCACTTCCTGTTCATGGGCAGATTTTGGGGTTTTACCTCTGTTTCAAGGTCGCAAACATAGAAATATGAGTTGGCCAATGACCTGAACCACATAATATAAGTCCTCCCTGCCTGTCACGTGCTGAAGTACAACAGTGGACATTGACCAAGATCCCTGACTTTCTTATATGAAATATCTAAAAATTACAGTGATAACCAAAACTACCGTCCCTTTCCTAAAAGAGTTTTTTTTTAAAATCATCAGACATTTTGGAAGGAAAAAATGGCTCCATGCCTGCATGGATAACCAGCTATCTAACGGGTTATCAGAAGAGGGGCCAGAGCTGGCTTCATCGTCCCTACCTTTGTGGCAGACGTTAAATTTCTGTGTTCCAGATGTGTTATGTACATCATATTCTGTAATCCTGACAATAATTTACAGGTAGACATCATTTCCCCGGTTCTAGGGAAGAAGCTTCATCTTGAGGTTACCCAGACATTTAAAGCAGCTGAGGTGCTGTTCACAGATGTGTCATTCCCACGCGTGTTAGTATAAGCCAACGCGGACTGCTTAAAATGTTACAGAAATGTTAGTGACAAAATTACTGGGGGGAAAAGAAAGAAGATTCACATAGCAATATCAAACAATGGTTTTAAGTCTCCATTGTAAAAAGAAAAACAAAGCTCCAAACAATAGATGCATCATTCTCCTTCTGAAGATGCGGGAATAATGATACAAGGTATAAGAGTAAGCAGTGGAGAAGCAAAGCTTCCACCCCAAACAATCTGACTTTTTCAAAAAAAGCAATATTCTCAGATACTAAGTTAGACCCAGCACCCAGCCCTGTTTCAGAGAAAGGGCAAGTCTGTGCTTACAGGTCCTTAAAGAAGAAGAAAAGACCAAAACAAAAACCACTCAAACTCATCGCCAGAGTCAGAACTGAGTCATAGCCGACCCTCCAGCCAGTTTTCAGGCGGTCATGTTAGAGGAGGTTCCTCATTTTTCTCCTTGGGAGCTGCCGGTGGATTTTAACCTCCTTGGGGAGCCCCTTCGATGGCAGCTTCCTGTGGACTGTGCCGCCAGGGCAATGGTGACCACGTGGAGCAGAGCACTAAGCCATCCCTGTTCCCATCCTGGTGACAGGATTCAGGCCCTGTGGGGATGTGAGGAGCCGGACAGCACGTGTCCAGCAGCCCAGGGTCCCCATGGTTAGGCTCCTGCCCTGGGCTGTGTGTGACATCACTTCCTGTACACTGGTTACGCTGTGGGAGAACACCAAGCCTCTCTCTGCACTAATACACTAATGGGAAGCCACGTCTACATACCAAACGTCACTGCAGAGAGGAAGCCGGTGACAGGGGTACTGAAAGGTCCAGAGGGCGATAAATGGGAATGCTTCTTGCTGGGGACAGTCATCATGTGTTCATGTTTCTGTGCCATATAAGTGCCACCCCACCTCACCGTGGCCGGCTCATACAGAATGGATAGAGCCCTTCCTCCTTCCTCACTGAACAGCCAGGGTGTGGATTGCTGGTTTTGTGCCACTCTCCCTCTAAAAGAACCAAGGACCCCGGAACATGCAGCACCCCTTCCTGAAGGTGGTTTCTGATGGCCAGGTGTCACTGCAGAGAGCTCTACGTTCACCTACCTCAGGTGGCGATCACTAAAGTCCTCCAGTCCTCGTGGTGCTGACCAGGTGATGTGATGAGCAGGAGTCATCCTCGGGCAGAGGTCCCGGGGCGACCCCAGGCTCAGTTCCTCTGCATTCCCAAAGGTACCCCCAAGGGTGCGCTGTACTGGCAGGTGCCAGATCAGCTTGATCTCAGTGGGATGAAATCTCGGCTGTGGTAATAGAGGAAGGGAGAGTTAGTCTGTCAGGAGGGAAAAGAGGGTATTTAAGACTTCCAGGTGTATGAGAGAAAAACGGCTTTGATGTCTAATTAATCCATTTCACATACTGGGGAATTTTCTATTAAATTTAGAAGTAATTGTCGAAAAAATTTCATTTCTAATTCACATATGTGAAAATGGACTTCACAGAATGTTCATTCTAACCTGTATAAGGACAGTCGTCCTTCAGAATCTGTGGAACGGCCTCCAGGACCTGCCGCTGATGCTGAGATCAGGATGCTCGAGCCGTGTGGGAAGGGCAGGGTGCTCGTGTGGCCTCCACACGGCCGCCTCGGCATTGTGAGTCCTCTCCAGATGACTGCACGCGCTGGCCGCCGTGGGAGGTGCGTGGAGGTGGAGCTGCCGACCTCCTCGCCTGGGAGGCTTGCTTTGACTGTGCAGTGGCTTCCCTCTTCCCCGAACACTTGCAATCCGTGGTCGGCAGATGCTGCAGATACAGAACCTATAGATCTAGGGGCTGACACAGACCCTCTGTGGTAGGAGTGTGACTCCCGAAACATTGAGTGGTTTCTTTCCCTCAGCTTAACTGAAACACACGTTAGTGACCATGATATTGACCTTGGGATTTAAAGCAGAAATGGTCCAAAAGCAGCTTTGAAGTCAGACAGCAGTGTGTGGCCGCCTCAGTGGGCACACGTGATGTGCGGCAGGAAGCCACTTCCCTTGTCCCTCTGGGATTCCAGCTACAACTGCCTCACTTGATTCTCGCATTGCCAGTAGATGCCCGGGGACACAGATCTGTGCCAGGCATGAGTACGCTGATGCCCGACTTCCAGGGCCATTGCCAGTGGGGGCGGTCACATCCTCCTCCAGAGAACAAGGGACAGGTAAGCTTCACCATGATCTGGACATGAGTGAGACACACGTGCAAAGGTGTCTGCCTAATCCAGTGTCAGTTCCACCTTGACAGAGGACAGACCCTCACTACTGGACCCATAAATAGCTTCACGATAAATGGGGGAATGTTTTCAATTACAGATGATATCATTTTGCTTCAACTGCAAGTCAACATCCATGAGACCAGCAGGAAGAAGTCAAAGGGCGCCTTCTAAATGCCACAAAGCAGGACTGTACCTGTTTCATGCCATAGTGTTTTCCGTTGCTCCCAGTGCTTGTGAAAATCAGACAGTGTGTGAGGAAGATGTAAGAGGCCTCTGTGACTTTGTGCTTTGAACTGTGGTTTTGGCAAAGATTATCGATTGTCCCATCGATTGACAAAACAACAAGCAAATCTATCTCAGAGAGCAGAGCCAAGGCGCTTCCTGAGACAAGGATGGTAAGATTTCACCTCCCCTCGTTTCAGGAGGGGCCAGTTCTAGAGGAGCACATCTTCCTTGGATAGAAAACTAGGGATTCAGTGAGGGAGGACTATCCTCGCGAGCACTGTGACCAGAGCAGTGGGGCTGAGCCTGCAGAGGTCGTGAAGAGGGCATGGAGTCAGGCAGGAATCTGTTCTGGGCGCAGCCATCTGACAGACGGTTGGAGGCACCTGCAGGGCCTGACCACATCCAGAATGAGATCCTTGAGGCACCGCAGTGAAGCTGTAGCCCGCTGACCGGAAGGCCAGTGGTCAGAGCGTCCCCGGCACCCGGCACAGAGTCCTGGGTATCTGCTCTGTGAAGAGGTCGGCCTCGGTACCCTCCCAGCAATTCTGCTGTGTTGTGTGGGCCGTGGGGAGCGGCACTGACTCCGTGCTACCCAACAGCATGTCCAGATACATTTTATGTTTCTTATCTTTTGCGTCTAAAGGTTTGTATTCAAATTAAGTAATTATTGGTACAGACTAACAAGTTTTGGTTTTCAGGATATTCTGTTTTTAAAAATGATTTCTTTTTCTGTGATACCAAATCACAATGGTAGTGAAGGACAAGATAAGTTCTGTACATGCAGGGACATTGACAATTTTATGTGGTGAAAGCTGACACAACACATATTAGTGGAAAGAATAAACAGATGCATCTTGGGAGAATAAACAAATATGCCACACAAAGAGTGATGATTTTAAAAACTACAAACAAACAAAGAATAAACAAATATGTTAACCAGATTGCTTCTTTGAATTGAGAATGATGAGACTGTATCTCAGATACTTGGACATGTTATCAAGACAGTCCTTCAACAAGGTGATGGGTACATTGCTGTTGGGTACCAGCGAGTTGAGTTCAACCCATAGTGACCTGTGAACAGCCGATCTGAACACTGTTCTTGTCCTGGTGGAAGTCACTGTGTCAGTCCACCCGGGTGAGGGGCTTCCTCTCCTTCGCTGACCCTCCACCTTCCCAAGCATGACGTCCCTGTCCAAGGAACAGCTCCTCCTGGCAACATGCCCAACGTGTGTGAGGCGAAGCTTCACCGTCTTCGCCTCCAAGCAGCAGTCTGGCTGCAGTTTCTCCCAGACATATTTTAATGATTGATAAGAGTGGTTACAAAAATGGGCTTGAACATAGCAGTGTCTGTGAGGCTGCTGGGGGACCAAGCAATGTACTTTTAGTTAGTTACTGATGCAGTTATTTAAGTTGAAACTGACTCAAAGATACTTTGTGGCAACAATAAATAATCATTTTCAGTTCATTGTAAAGCTTCTTTCTAGTCAATTGACCAAACTTACCCACTTTTTCAGTTTTTTTACTTAATATGAAAATAAAACACCTGGTGTTTTCTAGGGGCTCCTACTTTCTCCTTCATTCATTTGGTGAGGTGTCCCACTTGTGGTATTAGTTACGCATTAGACAACCAGGGCCGCAGCCTGTCTGCCTGTGGGTGTTGTTCTAACAGACGCAATGGGATCTGCCTGTGGGTGTTGTTCTAACAGATGCTACGAATGGGGTCTGCCTGTGGGTGTTGCTCTAACAGACACTATGAAAGGGGAAGCATCTTTGGAACTGGGTAATGAGCAGAGGCGGGAAGAGGCTTCAGGTCCTAACAGGAGATGCCCAAGTGGCTTGACGAGACTGATGGTGGAATTGTGAATGTCACAGGCTATTCTGGTGAAAGTTGAGCAGGAGAGGAAGGTAATTTTGAAACCAGCATTGGCACAGACAGTGAGACGGACTCAGCGTGAGCTAAGTGCCTGGAAAGCCAGGACCCCAGCCCAGAGGTGGAGGCCAGTGCACAGTGGTGTCGGAGCTGACCCCGGAGCCCAAGCTGCTGCTGCTGTTCTATTCTGTCAAGTCATCTGTGACTTGAGCCAATGTCACCATCTCCACCGTAGCGGGCCCCATGGCCACAGTCACTATGTCAGTCCATCTTACCAACAGTCTTCTCCTCTTCTACCCTTCCAAGTGTGATGTCCTTCTCCATGGGCCTGCACCTCCTGGTGACATGGCCAAAGTGTGTGAGAGGGCTGATTCACTTTCTCCCGAACAGACCTGTTTGTTCTTTGCCAGGCCGTGGTATGTTCCATTATCTTCTCCAGCATTATAACTCAAAGGCATAAGCTAAGCATTTCCAAGCCAGGCGAGCTGCTGTGGGAGGGAGGCCTGTGGACGCTGGGGGGGGAGCGAGTGACCACTAGCAGGAGCTGCGTGGTAGGGTGTGTCCCCAGTGATCGCTGGGGATGGTTAGCCTTGCCCGTTTGTGCGGCAAGAGTGTCAGGTTGGGCCCAGGGGTACAGTGCAGGGAGGTGCTTCTCACACTTGTCTGTAGAGCTAAAGTGAGTTGTTCAAGTGAGGCTGAGGCCAGGCCGACCTTCTCAGGGGACCCAGGAGCCAAGATCATGAACTGAAGAGAAGGAGCAGGGTTACCTGAGTCACAAGGGGCAGGGCCAGGACTTTAGGAGTCTCACTGGATGGGTCAGTGATTTACGGGGCATCTAAGGACCAGGCCATGATCGTCTAGGCTTTAAAGAGTTGAATTTTCACCAAGTTGACTGTGGAGTGTGGGGCTGCCATTAAGATGAGAGCTGCTGCTCAAAACTGAGAATGATGGGATAAATAACGTAGACTGCTCTGAAACAGATGAGGGAAAGAGCTCTTTAAAGGGATACGTGATTAGGTATTATTGTCATGACAGAATCCAGAGTGAAGGCTGTATAGTGGAGCGGATTTGGTAGGGGGGGGGGGAAGGATTGTATAACAATGAAAGAATTTTCTTTTCCATTTCAAAGAGGAAAACAAACTGGAGGGGAGGGGTGGGCAGGGAGAAAAGTGTAACAATAAATGAATGGAGATCCAAAATCTCTGTAAACTTTCATTAAAATTAATAATAATAAAAATTTTTAAAAACTGAGATGGCAATGTGAGAGAACGTGGTGGTCTCATGCTATAAGATGACCACGTAAGAGAACGCAGGTGGCCTCACAACATGGAGCTACACCTCCAGCTCAAAGGTAGGCTGTTGAAGTCCACGCTGGTGGTGCTTTGATTATTTCCCTAGCTGCCAGCCAAAAAGTGTCTCTGTTTTTCACTCAGTCGTTGTTCTGCAGAAGAAAGATACAGGCATCTGCTTCTATAAAAATTACAGCTTTGGGTGCCCTATGGGGCCAGTTTTATTCTGTCCTGTCGGATTGCCAAGAATGGACGTGAAGGCTGAAGGGTGATTTGTCCTCATTTGTATGAGTTCCCCATTACTTATTTTCTCATGCATGTACATAGAAAGATTCTGTAATGTTAGAAACCGTTAGTCTTTCCCATGAAATGTCCAGCCCCTTCCTGAAATCCGTAGAAGTCCATCCCCATCACATGAGATCACCAAGCGTGGACATCAAGTCAATACCACTGACAAACATCATTAGGATGTGGGGCCGCCTCTCCTCGTCAGGCTTGGAAGAAATCCAGACATTAAGTAGGAAATATCATCACATTGGGTGGGTGGTCTAGATGGCCCTTCCAAGGAAGGGTGAACTGATGGTGTTCAATCACAAGGGTCGATGTAGTGTATGTGTATTTAGCCAAGAGTTGTGCCATGTTGCTGTTTGTTACTCTAGAATTGGGTCCAACTCATGCACCTCTTGGCAGCCCTACTCCATCGGCATAGAATGCTTCCTGGTTTGAGGTCATTGGTAGGTTGGATTCATTGTTGAGGCCACTGGGTATTTTCTGTGCTTTCCAACTAGAGTACTCATCGTTCAGAATTACATTGGACAGTATCCTCTGGTCAACTGGGTTCTCATTGTAAATAGATTTCTTCTCAGGCTGGCTTGTCTCTAAGCTCTGCTGAGTCCTAGCCAGCATGATGACACTGCTGGTACTTTAAAGGCAGTGGCACAACTACCAGTATCACAAGAGGATGCAAGTCTCACCAGGGGCAGGCTGACAGGTGACTTCTGCAGGAGGTTCCTGCGTTACAGAGCGATCGCTGTGATTAATAATGCCGTTTTATCACACTTTCATTATTTTCAGTGAGATAATGCTTGTTTTCAAGAGAGAAATATGTCTAAAATGATTTTATATATGGTACTGCCATTTCTGAAGCCACAATATTTCTCAGCAACCTCAGAATGTGTACGTATTGGCTAGTGGCCAAGGACACGGACTCTATAGTTAACACACAGACTGAAATCTTAGCTGAGGTACTGACTGTATGTCCTTGAGCACACTGGACATTCTTCTGTGCCTCTGTTTCCTGATATATGAAGGCACAAAGTGCAGCAATTTTGCCAGCCTCCCAGTGAGTGTAAATGAGGTAAAGCATGTGAGCTGTGCCCGCCTCTGCAAGTAGCCAGAAGTCTTGGTTGCAACCACCGTGATGTCTTTTTTAATGTTTACGTATCCATGACTTCTTTTTCTTGTGATTTGAATGAGAGTTTACAAACCGAATTTTTTTTCCACCAATAATCTGTGCATGTTTTGTTCTATAACATAAATTACAGCGCCCATGATGTCTGTTCATCCACTTGTTCCATTTTGGTTTCCCTTCAGCCCTCCCAATGTGTGCTTCTTGTAGACCTTGGTGGTGACTTTGCTGGCTCTCCACAGTAGTGCGGGCACACCAGGCCCAGGAGATGTTCAGTGGTGACATCCTTATTCTGCCGCAACTCTCCAAAGTGTCATCGGCAGCCCTTCCTTTTCATGACGACTGCTTCCATGGTGGCTGCCGATCAAAGAAGAAGGAATTCTGTGATAACTTCTGTCTCTTCTCTGTTTATCATGATGCTGCCTATTGGTCTAAATGTACGTTTTTATCATTTATGTTGAAGAAAATTAACAATAACGCAACTAAAAACCAAAATGAAATGAAAGTGTGTGCTAAAACCCAGCCAGCTTACCAAATGAGTGTAGTAATAAGAAGAGGGGGGGAGGGCAGAGGCAGACACAGGATCTCCACCTTGGAAGATCTTGTTGATACCATAATAAATTTAATTTTATTTTCTTGAAATCAAGCAATTAGTCTTTTCTGTCATAAGAACAGAGAAGTGAGTATGTGTATGCATGTGTGTGTGCCTAGGCTTTGTTCAGATGAAGTTCTACCATGAGGTAATTCATTTATAAGGAAGGCATTAATTTAAAATAATAGCCCAATCATTGCTAATGTCTCTGGTACTTACTTTAATGGTATTAATCAGAGTGTACTTCTTTCACAATACAGCAATATTTATAAGTTGTAACTATAATTCCACAAGTTCTGCTTTGAATTCTGAAACTATTATTGTCTCATTGTGTGAATTCAAACCATTTGGAAAATATTGCCGTGAGATGGATGTAACGATGAAGAGGGAAGGAACCATTAATGATTATCCCAATTATGCAGGAAGGAAATCAAAACTCTTCATCATTTAGCTACCGATCCCATTAGCTGATTAGAATATCCATGTACTAAATTAGTTGGCAAATTATAGGGTACAAAACTGAGATATTTAGCTGTGAAATTTGCCTGTGTTCATCTTTTATATAATGGTTCAAGAGAATCAAAATAGTTTCAAATGTTACAATTTTGAAAACATTTTTCTAGAATTGTACTTGACATCCTATTATATTTGAAAATTAAGAAGCAAGGCTGTAGCCAGAAGAGAAGTCTGTATATTTTTGAGTCTATCCTTGATGAGAAGACAGTAAACCCAAGTTTCTGTTCTGTGACTGGAAATCTATAGGTCTGTTCTGTCTTCCCGAGTCAGCTGAGGAGGTTGTTGTGACGCTCCGACTTGCCATGGAGTTGCCAATATCCCATTTGCCTTATGCTTATGGATAGTTTCCCTGGAGTCCACTCTATGAGTGACCTCTCATGCAAGGACAGGAAACCCCACCCAACTCTGCCTGGCCTGCCTGGTCTAGGGTGTGTTTGATCCTTTTGTTGTGTCTTATTTTGTCAAACCCTAATCCTAGCTGAAGAGTCCCTTTGATTTCTGGCCCTTTATTTGATCAGCCATGAAGTCCTTTCCATACACACACACACACACACACACACACACACACACACCCCATCACATGTAGGTATACAGGTCCTTTGAGAATTTCTACATGAACAGCTCAGTGCGTTGGTCACATACTTCATACTGTGTCACCATTCTCTCCGTCACCAGTATTGTTTCATCATCATTAATTTATACTCTCGGTCTTTTAGGAGGCTCTCGTTGGTGTTTTAAATAAACCAACCTCAATTTTAACTGATATAGATATTCCCTTATGAGGTTTATATGCTTAATGCAAGCATCCTTTATAAACCGAGCTGAACCTGAGTGTCACGATGGTTTCATGGAATAGTTCGCTTGGTTTCCATGTGAACTTGAGGTTGTGTTGCAGTATTTCCTCTTTTGCTCAGCCTCTGTCTCCTGAGTTCTTGGTGGGATTGCAGAGAGCTGGTCTGCCCTGGCCTCATGACCGAGGTGAAGATGGGTAGTTCGTGGAGAGAGTTATACTCGCAGTCCATTTCCTTTCCCAGTTACCAGATCCTCATCTTCAGGTGCTCCAGGTGAACAGAGAGTGTTGATGCGCGCTGAGTGTTGACAGCTTTAGGGAACTAGATTGTACTCACTTACTAGGAGCTGGAAGAAACGCTGAGTCATTAGGCCAATGGTGAGTGGAGACGGTGGCAGAAGGTGCAGCTGAGCAGGTGAAGCCAGCAGTAGGTCCGCCCTGGAGCTTCGCCTCATCAAACCCACTCAGAACATCTAGCTGAGTGAGCTGGTAGCTCTGGTGGATGCAGAGGGGAGCCCCACCACCCGCCTGGGCCCAGCAAGACTGTGAACAGAGCACAGGTCATATCAACAAAGTGCAGAAAATTCCCCGGAAACTTGGTATTCTGTCCAAGCAGGCAGGTGGGAGCCCCGCGGCTGCAGATCTGAGTGTGGGGCTGCTTTTACGGCCTGGTCTGCTGAAGCCTCATGGCCTCCAGTGGAGAAAGGATCCAGAGGTGTTAGCAGTGGTCTTCAAATGGCCTTGGTCCTGTGAGGTAAGCCGGCTCCGACTGAAGAAACATACAGGATCCCACAGGTATTCCGTTCGCAGACTGGCCCAGTTCTGTCACAAGATGACTCCGAGACTGCGGGTTTGAACCTTGATTGGTACAGATGCAGAAGCAGATGCTGCGTGTGAAACTGCCCAGGTAAGATTGGAGTCCGAAGGCAGCACCTCTGCTGTGGCCCCAAGAGGATCTGTGGGAGCCCACACCTTCACTTCTGCGTGTGATGCACCGGAGGTAAACCCACAGCCTTGCCTGGTCCCAGCAGCCCAGTACAGAGAAGCTGTGAGCTGTGAGGGCCAGGCCGGCTGTGAGCTGCTCAGTGTAGCCTCACCAAGTCCCTTGGAAAGAGGAGAAGCAGAAGGAGGAGGAGAAGGAGAAGGAGGAGGAGGAGGAGGAGGAAGAGAAAGAGGAGGAGAAGGCAGAGGAGGAAGCACAAGCTGGCTGAAAGCAGGTTGTTATTTATTGCAATGCCTTCTCCCCCACAGCAGCTTGAGGCAAGGCCACCGATGCTGGGTCCAGGAACAGGCTGTCCTTACCTGCTGGGAGGAGCAGGGTGCTGTCAAGAAGACAGCCGCCTTCAATGAAATGATGGTCTAAGAGGGAGTCTAAGGGAGCAGATGCCTCAGGAAAAGCTTCAGACCGCCTCACCTCAGCAGGGCAGCTGCATGCCATGTCCCGAGGACACAGCTCAAGAAGCAAGCTGGATGAACTGGTGTGGAAGGATCCAGGCAGGGACACTGAGACACAGTGCCAGATTCCTCAGAGAGAGGGTATGGACACTTGTCCAGCCCACCCTCCTGTGTCGTCTCGGAGTATGCCCTCTCCCCCACAACACTCTCCTGTACAGACTGTTTGGGAAGTGAACTGTCTTCTGAAACCACACAGCCCTTTCATTCCCCCATGTTTAACTGTAACAGTGTTACAACAATTGCTCCAGATTCTAAACAAACTTGAGTCTGATCATCTTTATAGAGCCTTCTTAGTGTTCTAACAAATACGTTTTACCAGCTCATGGAGGACATTACTTAGCTTCCACATTATGTCAGTATATACATGTCTCTTGGGAGGACACAGTTAAATGCGTACCAGTGGTTGTAATGCTACGTATTGAAAGGTGTAATCCTAAGCATTTGATGTTCACAAGGTTTATGCATCAGTTTTATTTTCAAATAACAGCACAAAGAAAAAAGGGAATTTAAAAACTCTTAATTGTGCTCATGCAAAACCTATGCCTAGATCAGGAAGCAGTTGCCCAATGAGAAGAAGGGGATAGTGCATAGTTTAAGGAAAGGTGTGAATCAGAGGTATATCTTTTTTCCTCTTTATTCAGTATGTATGCTGAGCAAATCATTCAAGAACTTGGACTGTATGAAGAAGAGTGTGGAATCAGTAGTAGAGGAGGACTCAACAGCGTGATTAGACAAAATCTCAAAGTGAGGAAAAAGACTTAAACCACTTGGTGCAGAAGGTCAAAGACTTTTACATGGATTGCAATTCAATATCAGAAACCAAACATTTTTACTGCTGGACCAGTAGGGAACATCATGACAGATGCACACAAGCTTGAAACGATGAGCTGTATTGCACTGGGATTATCTGCTGTCAGAGACCTCTCCAAGTTGTTGAGGAGCAGTGGTGTCAGTTTGTGGACTAAGGTGCATCTGACTCAGGCCATGGTCTTTCTAATTGCTTGTTATGCATATGAGAGCTAGACAATGAATAAAGATGACAGAAGAAGAATTGAGTCCCTCAAGCTGTGGTTTTGGAGAAGAGTGCTGAACCTCCCACAGACAGCCAAGCAAGAGAACAAACAAGTATGTCTTGCAGAAAATGCAGCCAGACTGCCCTTTGGAGGCAAAGATGATGACACTTCATGTCACATGCTCCGGGCTTATTGCTGGGAGAGGCTACTCCTGGGGGAGGGACATTATGTTTGGAAAGTTGGTCGACAAAGGAGAGGAATATCCTCAACCAGGTGGTTTGGCATGGTGACTGCTGCAGTGGGCATTATTGAGGACGGCACAAGATAGGACAGGGTCCAGATCTGTTGTTTATAGAGTTGCTGTGTGTTATACTTGACTCAACAACACCTAACAATAACAATAATTAAAATAACATGCAAACAAAATATCGTTGAAGATCATCCAAAAGCGGCTAAACCAGTACATTGACAGAAAACTGCCAGAAATTCAAGCTGGGTTTGGAAAAGACATCAGAGATAGCATTGCTGGTGAGCTCTTTGCAGAAAGCACAGGATATCAGAATATCTATTGTTTGTGTTTTATTGACCATGCTAAAGCATTTTATTGTGTGAATCATCGCAAACTACATTAACACTGAAAAAAATGGAAAGCCCAGAACATTTAATCATGCTCATATAAAACCTAGCCCTAGCCCAAGAAGCTGCAGTCCAAACAGAGCAGAGGAACACCACATGATTTAAAATCAAGAAAGATATACGTCTGAGCTGTGCCATTGTGCCGTACCTGTCAATCTGTATGTGCATCAGGGCTGTACCATTTCTCGAAACCTGTTCAATCTATATGTGCATCAGAGCTATAGCATCTCTCCAAACCTTTTTAATCTATTTGTTGAATAAGTACTTCAAAACGTGTGGCTCTCTGAAGAAAAATGTAGCCTCACGATAGGAGGAGGATTCCTCAACAACCTCCATAATGCAGATGGCACAACTTTGCTTGCTGAAAGTGAGAGGACTTAAAATGCTGACTTCAGAAGACCAAAGATTGCACCCTTCAGTGTGGCTTCATCTCAATATCAGCAAAACAGAGATTCTCACCACTGGACCAATAGACAAAATCATGACAGATGGAAAAAAAGATTGAGATTTTCAACAATTTCATCTTACTTGGATCCACAGTTAGCACCCTTGACACCGTCAGTCAAGAAATCAAAAGGTAAATTGCAGGGAAAGTCTGATGTCAGTGACCTCTTTAAATTACTGAAGAGCAGTGATGTCAGTTTGAAGACTCAGGTGGGCCTGATTCAGGCCATGTTTTTTTCCAGTCACTTGCTGTGCATCTGAGAGCTGGGCAGTGAATAAGGATGACAGAAGAAAAATTGATGCCTTTGAGTTGTGGTGTTGGAGAAGAGTACTGAACATCCTATAGATTGTCAAAAAAGAATGAATAGAGGGAGCTCTGGTGGCCTAGTGGCAAGAAGCTGCACTGCAATCCCAGAGGTACACGGTTTGGATCCACCAGATGCTCGGCTGGAGAAGGAGGGGCAATCTCTTCGTGTACCAGTCAGATCCGATTTGACAGTACACACACAAAAATAATAATAAAAAAAGAATGAATAGATATATCTTGGAGAAGGTGCAGCAAAAATATTCCTCAGATGCAACGGTGGTGAAGTGTCGGCTGACATTCTGGGCATGTTGCTGTAAGGGAGTATTCCATGGGAAAGACATCACGCTAGAAAAGACGGAAGGTCAGTGAAGAAGAGGAGGACGGTCCACAGGATGGATCGACAGTCAGTGTAGCAATAGGCTTGAGTGTGTTAGAGAAGAGGAGGATGATGTCATGGGGCAGGGCCCAGGTCTGTTATTCATAGCATCACTAAGAGTCATAGTTGACTCAGTGGCCCGAAGCAACACGCAAATAAGCAATTACTGAAATTAATGATAAGAATCTTGAATAAGTGGACATTGCAGGCTTTTTCACAGCCTCCTTCACAGTTTCTTGCTGCGGCTGCGGCTGGTCTTACCCCGGGAAAGAGAGAAAACATTTGACAGAGATTGGGCTACCGCCACAGACACAGTCCTGACAACACACTTCTTTTAACTTAATCTTTATGCATAATTATCTTGTATGCAGAAACACATAAAATGTATTGATGCCTTTTCTTTTTTAAGATTGTGATTTGAATGTGCTTTCAGAACAAGTAGGCCCTCCACTCAACCGTTCCTGCGTATTGCCTTATGATATTAATTCTACTGTCTACATTGTAATCGCACTCTTCCTGCTGATGCACATTGCCACTTTCCAAAGTCTTCCTCCTTGCCTTTCTCCTCCTCCTTGGTGTTGGGTGTGAAGAAGAAAAAGGAAACTCATTTAATAAGAACATAGTTCATTCCTTTGTCCTGTTGTATAGCCATATATAGAATGATTTTGAAAGTCTGGGGAATATTTACAAAACAACAAATGTACAGTTGAGTTCTGTGGTCCACATTCTTTAAGTTGTGCAATTGTTCCTCCAAGAGGATGACTTTCTAGAGAATTTTAGAAAACACAGCCCCCACTCCTCATCTGCAGGCCAGTGGTCAACATTATGATGGATGGAGAGAAGATAGAGGTGGCTAACGATTGCATCTTGCTGGGATCCTCGATCAATACCCTTGGCCACAGCAGTTAAGGCATTTAAACAAAACGATGCGTTTTATGGGGGAAGCCTGCAGTAAGGACCTCTCCAGGGTACTGAAGGGAGGCAATATCAGTCTGAAGACTAAGGTGCACCTGATTCAAGCTCTGGTTCTTTCAGTCACTTGCTATGGATCTGAAAGCTGGGCACTGATTAAGGATGTCAGTAGAAGAATTGATGTCTTTGAGTTGTATTAGAGAAGAAAAGGACAAATAGTATGTATTGGAGAATGTGCAGCCAGAGTGTTCTTTGGAGACAAAGATGGTAAGGCCTTATCTCACACTCTTGGGGCATGTTGCTAGGAGAGGCTGTTCCTTGGGGAAGGACATCACGTTTGGAAGAGCAGAGGGTCAGTGGAAGAGAGGAAGACCTCCAGCAAGATGGAGTGACACAGTGGCTTAAACAGTGGGCTCAAGTATAGCGGGGATGGTGAGGACAGAGCAGACTAGAGCAGGGCTCAAGGTTGCTGTTCTCTGGGTCTCCGTGAATCTTGGTCCGTTCAAGGACTCTTGACAAGATTGGCAACATCCGAAGTAAATGGCTAGTCACCAGTTTATCACCCAATTGATGAACTATGGTTTGGGGGGCCTATTGTTGATGTCTTCCCCAGATCAATACCAAATATTAATGCTCCTAAATTTGGACGTTGTCATGGGGGCCCAGATCGTGGAGAAAGACATCATGCTTTGTAAAGCAGAAAGTCAGCAAAAGAGAGGAATGCTTTCAAGCAGTCGCGGTACCACAGTGGCTGGGACAGTGGGCTCACCCGTCATGATGATTGAAAATAGTGTAGGACTCAGACGGCGCTTCCCTCTGTCTTACACAGTGTCTTGGTCACAGCCAGCTGAAGGGCATCTAACAACAATGGCGACAGTCTGGAATTGTTTCTTTTCTCTAAGAAGTTTGTTCACTGGGGAAAAGATGACGGGTTTTTTGTAACCAGCAGTGGTGGACTGTTTTGTATGCACCCAGTGTTTCTTCTGGGTGTGTAGAATACCAGCCCCAGATGAGTGAATTCCACCCGCACCAGCACAGCCCTCTCTATCCTCCTCACAGACTCTCTGCTGGATGGAGTCTGTGTGTCCCACCACAGCCAGGCCGGTGTAAATGAGTGAGTCGAATGTGTGCTGGCAGCAATGTTTAGAGGTGTATGATCTTAGCAAATTAGCTCCCCGTGTCTCCTTTGCACAGCAGGACATGGCCTTTTGATGGTAATGACTTGTGTTGGATTCAAACCAGTGACCTACAAGCTTAAGGTCCTGCAGCTCATTACTAATCTGCTGAGACAGCTAATGGTGCCCAGGGATGCTTCTAGAACTGCTGACTTGAAAATACCAGAACTAGTCAGAGATGACCGTGTAGCTGGAAACAAGGGAACTTTCCATTCCTGGAGCAAGTGGACCGAGTTGTGGTTGGCAGTGTTGAACCTTCCGATTGAGGACTGAAAGGTCAGGGATTTAGGCTTGCCAGGCGTGCCCTAAAATGAACACGGGCAGTCTGTTCTCACAGAGATTTACAGCCCTGGAAACCAGGTGAGGTGGTTCTGCTCTGTCGTGCAGGGTCAGTACAGGCGGGATCTGGGCTTTGGAGTGGCTTCGGTTCTCATGGCAATGCTTTGGCTTCCATTCAATAGTGACCATCATCTCAGAAGTCGTAGCTAGTCTCGCGTACTCCCTCTGATCTGTAGAAATACTTTTCTGTCAGAATTTATGTTTTCAAATGATAAACATTTGCATTGGGACCTCTTACAGTTGCAGACATTTAAAATGGAAAATTCTGCTTTGTGTTGTATCTGAACTGACATTTTTTCCTGCATAAGGAACCTTCAAAAGTTGTACCAGAGAAGACCAGTCTCTGAAGACCTTCCCCCTTCCCCGCACCCTAAAAGTTGTCCTTTTGGAAATTGCATAGGCATATAATCAGCACTTGCTAATTGTGGGTGCTTTCCGCCAGACCGTACAATTGGGCACACAATTAGAAAGCAGGAGAAATGTTTAATTGTGTGTGCAATTTGAACCTATTGTCAAGAGGAAAACAGAGGGATGAAAAAGACTGCTTGGACTGTAGTTAGGAGAAAATTAAAATTCAAAAAGCATGTTGGGAAGTGTTTGGGCCATTGAGGAGGAAAAAAAAAATTGATTCCAAACTGTAACAGTCTGACCTTGGCCATGGCTTAGGAACTCAGATTTGAATTTCTGCCCCACAAACTAAGACCGTGATGCGTAGGTGTGATTGTTCATGGCAAGATAGACACAGTGGCCTCTGCATGGTGGATGTGGTTATTAAAATTAGGATGAAAACGGAGACTTGAATGCCAATATTCACAGCAGCATTATTCACCATCACAAGAACATGGAAACAGCCCAGACGTCCAATCACAAATGAACGGATTGAGAAATTATGATACCTTCACACAATGGAATACTATGTAGCATGCAGGAGCAATGATTTTGTAAACTATTACCTAAGTTGGGAGGGGCTGGAGAGCATTATGCTGAGTGAACTAACTCAGTCCCACAAGGATAAAAATTGTATAAAACCATTATTGTAGAGTGAGTATAAGAACTCAAGGGGGGTGGAAGCAGAGAGATGAGAATGTGCAGAGGAAGAGGGGATTAATCATGAAGTTGTACAATTTGGTGTGTGTGTGGGGTAGTTGGATGAATCTGTTCTGGAAAACAATGTATACTAATTTTGTAAATAAGCTAGTATAATTAGTATAATAGGGAAGACATGCTGTGTTACATGGGAGACACCCTGTGTTACATGAGAGACACACAGTGTTATAGGGGAAACACACTGTGTTACAGGAGAGACACACTGTGTTACAGAGGAAACACCCTGTGTTACATGAGAGACACCCTGTATTACATGAGAGACATGCTGTGTTACATGAGAGACACACTGTTACAGGGGAGACACTGTGTTACATGAGAGACACACTGTGTTACAGGGGAGACACACTGTGTTATAGGGGAGACACATTGTGTTATAGGGGAGACATGCTGTGTTACCTAAGAGACATACTGTGTTACAGGTGAGGCACACAGTGTTATAAGGGAGACATGCTGGGTTATAGGGGAGACACACTGTGTTACATGAGAGACATGCTGTGTTACTTAAGAGACACACTGTGTTACAGGGGAGACACGCTGTGTTACATGAGAGATGCTGTATTACAGGGGAGACAAACTCTGTTACAGGGGAGACACGCTATGTTACATGAGAGACACACTGTGTTACAGGGGAGACACACTGTGTTACAGGGGAGACACTCTGTGTTACATGAGAGACACACTGTGTTACAGGGGAGACACGCTGGGTTACCTGAGAGACATACTGTGTTATAGGAGATACACACTGTGTTATAGGGGAGACACACTATGTTACATGAGAGACACGCTGTGTTACATGGGAGACACACTGTGTTACATGAGAGACGTGGTGTTACAGGGGAGACACGCTGTGCTACATGAGAGACATGCTGTGTTACCTGAGAGACATACTGTGTTACAGGAGATACACACTGTGTTACAGGAGATACACACTGTGTTACAGGAAATACATACTGTGTTACAGGGGAGACACACTGTGTTACAGGGGAGACGTGCTATGTTACATGAGAGACACACTGTGTTGCAGGGGAGACACACTGTGTTACATGAGAGACATGCTATATTACTGGGGAGACACACTGTTACATGAGAGACATGCTGTGTTACATGAGAGACACACTGTTACAGGGGAGACACTGTGTTACAGGGAAGACACCCTGTGTTACATGAGAGACATACTGTGTTACAGGTGAGACACACTGTGTTACATGAGAGACACACTGTGTTACATAAGAGACATACTGTGTTACTGGGAGACACACTGTGTTACAGAGGAGACATACTGTGCTTCAGGGGAGACACATCTCACACCCCAGTCATGTAGGTGATGGTTTTTGTTAGGTACCCTCATGTCAGCTGAGTCTCATGGCAGAGGGTCCAGGGTTCATGAGGAAGGGGGCCTGACTCTTCACCATCCACATGGCTATGGTCAGCCCAAGCTGCTCTGTAAAAACTATTGCACATGTTGTCCAACCAGGGGCTCATCTTCCAGCCTATCACATAGCGCTTTTCTGTGAGCTAGGGTTTGTCACTGCTTCGTTTCAGTAGTAAGTCCCTGGGACTTCTCATCCAGGTCCACCTTAGTGTGGATGTACCTCCGAAACCTGCCCATCATGGGTCACCCCATAGGTATTTGGAAGACCAGCTACCTTACCTCCATCATCTAGTAACATACAAGGCCCCAAAGTGTGACACACTTGAACAAAGTCAGAGGGGATGTGCGGATGGCATTGCGCCCATCTGATGATGCTGATGGCACCAAAACGCTGTTGCTGCTCTCATGTACAGCAAGGGACTCAGGAGTACTACTAATGAGAAGGGTGGCAGTTTGAAGCCAGCAGCTGCTCTGCAAGAAAGATGTGGGCATCCTCCTTCCACAAAAGACCTAGAATGTAACACGCCAACTGTTACGGTCATGCAGACCTGAGGGTTTGCCATGAATAAGTGACTCCAAGGTGGGAAGGATTGGTAAGGAGTTTGTCTCACACAGAGATAGTGTCCACTTATATACCTCCTTTCCTCAAGGAATCTTTAGACACAAATAAAGATCTGTACTTTTTACATTTTTTCCTCATAAATCATAAATTAAATGATCCATTAAATTCCAAACTCTGTACAATTTTAAAAGAGTAAGTAAGGTCAGCAGACCATTGTGTTTTTGAAGCAGGCTAGACCTATTGCGTTTGAACATTTTTGTCAATTTTTTTTCCTTTTTAAAAATTGTGATTATAACGCAAATTTATAGGAAGTTGGGTTTTCATTTATTCATTGTTGCAGATTTTCCTCCCCGCCACCCCAGTCCACTTTGTCATTCACTTCTTATTATAGATTGTTGTGAGATATAGATATATATATATAATGAATAATCATATATTTCTTTTGGACAGTTCTTCCTCTCATCTGTTATAATGTAGTGTTCACTATCCGCTCTTTTCCTTTTCACCCCTCAAACCCCCATGTCAGTCCCTATTTTATAGCACTGGTGTTATTATACAATATTTGTCCTTTTTAACTGAGATTTATAACTCAGTGTAATGTCTTCCAGGCTCACCCATGTTGTATAGTGTTATACAAGTTCATTATTTTTCCATGCTGCATAATATTCCATTGTGTGAATGTATCATAGTTTTTCTATCTATTTATTTGTTGATAGGCACTGGATTTTGTCAAGTACCAGGAGCTTCAGAAACACTGTATTTTCCACTCTACAGACAGATGGATTTCCTATGCTGAAACACAGCATGTGGGCTCAGTGTGAGGAGAGAGTGCTTTCTTAGGATTCTCTGAATACTCATGGGTGATGGCTGTCCTTTGTGAGGCCTACAGAGAATATTTAAGTTCCATGAGCTCAAAGCTTCTGGGTCTAACTCATCTAACTACTACCTGATCCAACCAAGCAAACCCTTTAGATTAATTTAAGCTTCAAGCTCATCTTTTTTATTTTTGTCCCTCATTTCTTTGGTCTCTCCTACTCTTCTCATTCTTTGCCCCAGCTCTCAGAGTTTGATCTTCTCTTGTAGGCTCTTGCATTTCTCTTTTAGCTCTGAGTGAAGGACACAGAACATGTGTTCGTATACCTTGGATGTGAGATGAGCCTGTTCTAAAACTGACTTTGAAGAAACTAATCAATATCAAGTATTGCCGTTCTGAACAGAAAGAAATGATGCAGACCATTGGGCTCATGTGGAACTAGTGACCGTGGTACCAAGTAGTTTTGCTTAAATGCATGTGCTCAGCTCTAAGGAAAAGAAACCATTGTCATGACGCTGGCCCGTGGTGCTTGGAGAGTGTCAGAATAGAACTGAGCTCCACAGGGTTTTCTAGGTGTTAATGTTTGTAGACAAATCTCTCCCCTTTCCTCGGTGGTATTTTAGTGGGTTCATATCTGCAGTCTTTGGGTTAGCAGTGGAGTGTAACTGCCAGCGCCTCTGGGACCTAGAACGTAACACAGCAGCCTGTAGCTAGCTCCTCACCTCAGTTCATTCCACATCTGCTGGTGGATCCCTCTTCCAGATAAAGGATACATTGCAACATCAAAATGAGAATGTGCACTTGCCCTTGACTCTGTAGGGGTCACTGCCAGGCACACCATCAAGGGTGGCCTGAGTCAAGATGGTGAACGGAGAGGCATGGAAGATTCCTGCTGTCTCTCATGGGGGAGGCACACAAGCGCTAGACTGGTGCCTGCCCGTATCTGCTCAGTGAGTGATGGGTTTGCAGTGATGGTACTTCTGCCTGAGACCTGCAAAGCTGGTCAGTGGTGGAGCTGGCCAAGCACACCTTCCCGAAAATTCCCCAGAAGGGAGCACAGCCGCACTGAGAGCCTGCTTCTGTCTTCTTAGGAAGGTCCCATGTCTCACCTTGCTTGCCGCAGAGTATTTGACCAGGACACGCTTGTCCTGAAGGCTGACACCTTCTTACTCCACAAGTCCATCCCCATGGGAAGGCAGAGTCACCCCCATGTTGGCATGAGGAGCCCTCAGACTGGCTGCACAGGTGCCTACAGAATTAGAAATTAGCTTTGGCAGTAATTCTTCATGCTAAGCACTCCAAGGGAAGGAGTTTTGGTTCTAGAGCCTTGAACCACAGCCTCAGGGGACATCAAGGTCAATGGTATCACACTGTAGACAGTGTTCCACATCCTGCTTTGGTGAGCAGCCCCTGAGGGTGTTGAAAGCCTGTGAGTAACCATCTCAGTTATAACTGGTCTCTGTTTATCCGGAACAATGAAGAGGGAGGAAAAAGCAGGACGTACTTAAACAAGTTCATCCACAGGACTAAGGACCACATGGGCATCAGTTTCCATGACCCTGAGACCGGAAGACCCAGACGGTGTGCAGCTCCCAGTGTTGACCATGGCCACGCTTGGGAGTCTCACAGAGACAGTAGGGACCCGTCCCACAGGGCCCTCAGTCACCTTAACGTGGCGTAAACTCACCCCATGACTGAACTTTCAAACAAACGATAGACATGGCTCAACTTTCAGAGGGACAGTAGACAGTCAAGAGGAGAAGAAAGGCTTGGAGGCTTGTTTAATCCTTGTCAGGATCGGCCCCTGCTCCTACCGCCGCGGTGGTCACAGTGAGACCCTGACCAATCCCTGTCCACCTAACAGTCACGCCATGCTGAGTCCGTGAGGGTAGTCACTGTGGCAGTCTGTGGCACTGAGTGTCTTCCTCTCCTTCTCTGCTCCAGAGACTGGCCCTTCTGCTAACATGAGAAGTCATCTCACTGCCCCCGCTTCTGAGGAGCCTCGGGCCACTTCCCTCCCCCCTTC
Organism: Elephantulus edwardii; assembly: GCF_000299155.1. Taxonomy (NCBI): domain Eukaryota; kingdom Metazoa; phylum Chordata; class Mammalia; order Macroscelidea; family Macroscelididae; genus Elephantulus; species Elephantulus edwardii. The sequence goes on from NW_006399805.1 coordinate 15,170,303, forward strand.
TTCCCACGCATTCCCTACTCACAGCTGGCGCTCAAGTGAGGTTCGGGAGGCTGGACAATGCACAGGAGGAAGGGGCCTGTCCTCCTGCACAGGCCTCTGAGGAATTCCAGCTGCTGGCAGAGGCTCCACGTTCAGGTGGACGGCTCTCCCCTCAAACTGTGCCAACTCCACGTTCAGGTCGACGGCTCTCCCTTCAAACTGTGCCATCTCCACTCCACGTTCAGGTGGACCACTCTCCCTTCGAACTGTGCCAACCCCGCGTTCAGGTGGACGGCTCTCCCTTCAAACTGTGCCAACTCCACATTCAGGTGGGCAGCTCTCCCTTTGAACTGTGCCATCTCCACTCCACGTTCAGGTGGACCACTCTCCCTTCGAACTGTGCCAACCCCGCGTTCAGGTGGACGGCTCTCCCTTCAAACTGTGCCAACTCCACTCCACGTTCAGGTGGACCACTCTCCCTTCGAACTGTGCCAACTCCACGTTCAGGTGGACAGCTCTCCCTTCAAACTGTGCCACTAGAGTTCATCCTCTTAACAGCTGTATTTATTTATTTTTTTTCATCCATCTTTGTTATTCCCTTTTGAGAAACTCTCTTGAGAAAGGTTAAATGCTTTTAAAGTGATTTTAAAATAATTACACTAATTAGTGCATGTAAATGGCATCTTTCTAGCCTGAAATGTCAAAGTTCTATTTCAGTAAATTTGATCACTGTGCCTTGAAATATCAACCTGCACTGTGCAGCCACACGGGAGCAGAGTGGTGTCGATAGTTCATCAATCCAGGTACCTGGACTCATGTATTCATGATTAAGATCTACCTTTAAAGCTAGAGGAGTAAGTATTCCAAACAAATGTGGCTTTAAGAACTTTGGAGAGGATTGTTTCCCATGTATGAATGACACATGGGTGATGGGACTGAATCCATTGGTCAGGCAGTTACGTGGATGGCCCCACACCCCCAGGGCTTCCTGCTGTGGCAGGGACTTGTTAGTACCGGGTCATGTGCAGTAAATGCACATTCGATACCGTCTTCTCAGACAGACCATTTGCTTGCTGTGTGCTTCCTAAAAGGGAGTGACCCAGCCAGGCCTGTCCTTGTCCTTCTGCCTGTGACTGAAGAGGGGCCATGAGCAGGGTTGGGGGCTCTAGCTTGTGACACCCCCAGTTTCAAGATGGGTAGACACTGCTAGAGGTGATCCAGCAATAGAACTTTCTGTCCGGTCCTGTCCCTTCCCCAGGAACACTCAGATGCATTTCTACCTGTGGTGCCTCCGAACATCGTTCTGTGCCCCTCACGTTGACCTCTCGGACAAGTGTCCCCTGCTGCCACCACCTCCCTACCACTCTTGGCCCTGACGTGCTGCACACACAGTCCTGGTTTGGTGGTGGTCTTTCTGCATCAAACGCATGGACAGCTCATTGGGTGTCGGCGTCCAAGATGGTTGAGCAGGGGTTCCAGACCTGCTGCCCCTTTGTCCTCGTCCCTGCCCAGCGCTGTATTTCAGGAAAGCTGGTGGGCAGATGGGTCGAATTGGATCTTGGCCCCATCACCCATTGGCTCTGTGGCAGTTGGTGGGGGATCAGCCTCTCTGAGCTTCAGCTTCCTTTCTCCAGAGCTCGACTCATCTCTTATAGAAATTACTCCAGGAACAAAATGCATTGTGCTTATAAAAAAACGTCCCCTTGCTGTATGGTGGCGAACAAAATCCAAGCAACGCTTGCTACGTGGAGGCCCCACTGCAACTCCACCTAGAGGCACCTCGGTGAAGGCCTAGGAGACCCCTGCTGGAGGCTCAGCTACCAAAGTGCCATGGACAGTGACCCTGTCACCGTTGTGGAACTTTCCTGACCTTTCTCCTAGGAATGGGGGTGGAGGGCACTGGCTACATTTGAACACACATCTTCAGGTCAGCTGTTCAACACCAGGCCAGAGCCTTCAGAATACAGAGGGCAGTAAGTGAGTCTGCGCGGATGCAAACCCGCCCTGCGCAGGGCTGGCCCTGGGGTGCCCCCCATTCACGCACTGAGCCTGGACACCACCAGGATGATGCAGGCACCCTCGCTGCTCCTCCCCTGCTCATCGTCTCACTGCCGTGTGGCCAGCATGGCACACCCCCATCTGTCTGATGAACAAACTGAGGCTTAGTGACAGGCGCCACTGCTACAGGGTGACAAGGGCCATCTGTGAACCTGAGTGGAGGCTGCCGGATAATCAGACTGCCCAGGCGACATCCTCCCTGATGCTCAGTCAACATGGTTAACAAATTAGCTGTAGCAAGAGGGCATTTTCAGGCAGCAGCCCAGCAGAGTGCCAGGCCCGAGGCTGCGGCCTGCCACAGGCACTGTCTGGACGCTGCTCATTCTCATCCGTTTCACTCACATCTGCAGGGCTGTAAACAAGCCATGGGCGTGCCCCTGCCTCGGCCAAATATTTATACCATCAGGTCTCGTGTCCTTCTCAGGGGCTTCATCCAGGGGTGCACAGCCACTTCACAGGTGTGTGGCCCATCAGTGTCCATCGGTGTCCTTCCTCTCTGGTGGTCTGAGTCTTGAAGAAAAGATTCTTGGGCAATGATGACTAGGAAAGAGGAGTGGTGTAGAGACAGGACTATGAGTCTAGATGCATGTGCTGTGGGGGTCAGCCCTGGGCTCATGCTGTGGGGGGGACAGCCCTGGGCTCGCGCTGTGGGGGAAAGCCCTGGGCTCGCACTATGGGGGGACAGCCCTGGAATCACACTATGGAGGGACAGCCCTGGGCTTATGCTGTGGGGGGGACAGCCCTGGGATCGTCCTGTGGTGGGGACAGCCCTGGGCTCGCGCTGTGGGGGGGACAGCCCTGGACTCGCACTATGGGGGGACAGCCCTGGGATCGTGCTGTGTGGGGGACAGCCCTGGAATCACGCTGTTGGGGGGACAGCCCTGGGCCCATGAAGCGGATGAACATTCAGCAGCTGGACGCACCTCTCTCTGAAGCAGATTGCTGTGTAATTAAGGAGAAGGATGCTGGGTTTTCCGCTCATTTAAAGTGCCATGAAATTACTGGGGGGAAAGAAAGGAATGCTTTTAAATTACAACTTGGGAGCAAGAAATCATTCCGGGCCCCTCGCCTTCAGCTGAACGGGGGGTACAGCATGGTGAGGGCCCAGGCCTTTCTGAGAAGTCTTTTTATTGTTGGACAGTTGATTTCCTGCTAGGAGCAGCCTCCCTCTCCCAGGGGACACTCCTAAATGCAGGATAAACACGAAGCTCTCCCAGCAGGAAATTCCCTTGAGTCTCATTGTCTGCATCTCTGGTCAGTGGTTTACCCTGTGCCCAACATGCTGAAATTGAACACATAACTTGGGCTTGTAAACCAAGCTCGGAGAGGCACGCCTTTCTCCCCAGTTCTGTTAGCCAAAGGTGGTGTCCGGGCCACTCCCAGAGGTTTTCCACTGAAGAGTGGATTTAGGCTTGTTTGCTTCAAATATGTGGGGAGGCTCTCTCACTCTTTTTCATCAAATTAGGCTGAGTTCCTTGTAGGGGCCAATAGGGTAGACCTCCACCTTCCATGAGAAGAGACCAAGGTTCAATTCCCAGCAATCACTCTGCCAGCACAGCCCCCACCCTTTGTCAGTGGAAGTTGTGTGTGGCTGTGTGGTGAGCGGTCAGCTTCTCATCAGCCGTGAAACCTCTGTGGGTCTGGTCTCCAAGGTTCAGCCTGGGATCACAAATGTCTCAGTTGTGAGATCTGCGAAGACCTGCTGACTCATACCCAGTGTGTGTGTGGGGGCCCCTCTGTGGGGTCCTGGGGAGGCAGAGCCCCCATGACATCAGCTAACAGTGGCTCCTCCCTAACCCCCATACCCTCTCTTCCTCTCTCTGTCCACATGCTGTGTCTCTGCCCTCTTTATCACCAGCAGAAGTGCCTGCCTCTGACCTAGAACTGAAGGCTGTTTCCCTGCCCCTCTGCTGGTTCGATCCTGGACCTCAGCGACCACTGTCCCTGGGTTCCTCAGCCTGCCGACCACACACGCAGGCCCCTACGAAGGAGAGACCCCCTTCCCTTGACTTCTGACGCAAAAGAGCAAAGCGAAGGAACATCTCACAGAGACAAAGGCTTGGAGAAAATACAATTCTAGCAAGTTCAAATCTGTACCCCAAACAACCTTAAACTGAAAAACCTGAGAGAAGTAGGAAAGCGTAGGAGACAAGCGTGGCATCCAAAGTGGTAAATTGTTTCCTTTTCTCTTTTTTTCTCCCACTTCAACAACGATAAACGGAAGGTATTTTAGAAACTCCTATTTCCAGTTAAGAACAAACAGACCTGTCTTGGAGGAGGTGCGGCCAGAGTTCTCTTGGGACGAAGATGATGAGGCCTGGTCCCTACACTGTGGACACTGAGCAGAGTGAGGGCCAGTCCCTTGACAGCGTCATGCTTGGCGGGTCAGTGCAGGAGCTGACTGCACAGTTGTTGTTGTTGTTGTTGTTGTAGCAGTTCCCTTTAAGCGCAGCACAGCCTGTGAGGAAACCTGTGAGGATGCTCCATTTGCCCTTCTGGAAATAGCAGAGGAACTGTGCAGGCGGAAGCCTGGGTACCAGGGTCGCATGGCCCGCAGCTGGGGGTAGCAGAGTGCCCTGTGAGAGGGGAGCACGGTGCCCAGCTGGGGGTGTTGCATGGGGCGCAGCTTGGGGGAGCCCAGTGCACGGGGTTGGGGGGTTGTATGGCGAGCAGCTGAGGAGGAACATGGTGTCCAGCTTGGGGGGGGGGGCGTCACATGGTGCAAAACAGCGGGAGGAGCATGGTGTGCAGCTGGGGGGAGCACAGTGCGCAGCTGGGGGGAGCACGATATACAGCCGGGGAGGTGCATGATGTGCAGCTGGGGAGGAGCACAGTACACAGCTGGGGGAGCACGGTGCGCAGCTGGGGGGTCGCATGGTGCACGGAGCGAGGAGCAGGCGTTCCTGCACAGACGTCAGAGGGCAGGCTGAGAAGCAGTCCAGGCTTTGGTTAGAGAGGAGGTGGACAAGACGATAAAGGCAGACACGCTAGAAAGTTGTGTCCCAGAGGGTGGGAGTGCCTTCCTCCTGGAAAAGGAAAACAGGAGGCCTCGCCAGGGAGTGAGTGCTGTCCAGGCTTCTTGCCCGGTGGGCCGTGGAGTCTGGGCCAGTCACTTGGCCTCATGAAGAATTCAGAGTGTAGTGGGCAGTTCTCGTTCCAATCTACTGCCTTTGACGTCGCCCATGCACCCGCCTTCTACTGCCTTTGACGTCGCCCATGCACCCGCCTTCTACTGCCTTTGACGTCGCCCATGCACCTGAAGCGTCTACTGCTCCGACGTCACCCAGGTGCCCACAGCACTCATGCTATGTATGCCAATATCGGCTTCCTGCTTCTGGTAACTCGTCTTTCCGAGCATAGACTTCCACCTCTTACCACCCTGGTTCTGTTGCGGCAGGGGTGGGGCTGGATCAGGACATGTGGAGCTATTGTGAGGGTCACTGGGTCAGAACCGGCTTGGTGGCACCTAACAAGAGCTTGTTTCTGTTCATAGACACACTTCTGGAGTCTGAGGCAAGACTCCAAAGCCAGTGAGTGACCTTGCCGCACTGTGGCCTGTGAGCCTGGGGGTGACCACCTCCTACTCAGCCTGAGACCCCACTTGTCCCCTCAGCTCTTCACAGCGTCCTTGATGGAAAAGATATGTATCCTTGAACTCTGATCTCAAGGGCACTGCACATTTTAACTCCTTAATACACACACTCGCTTGTGCCCACTAACCTATGTTTTGTCTTTAAATCCAGGTTGCTTTTGAGTTTATTGTTCTCTTAAAAGGAAACAGTCATTTTAGATGTGAAATAGAACTGTGAGATAATAAACTCATAAATGCCCGGAACACTCCTTGAGGGGGAAACCCCAGTGAGGGCAGGATGGCTGCATCAGAGGGGCTAACCCTGTGTTGACCCCCTGTTGAGGTGAAAAGTGTGGAGCCAGAGGTCTTGGTGTTTCCTGCTTCCCTGCAAAGATGTCTTTGTTCCACATCCCATGTTGAATTCCCAGCTAACTGACCAGGAGAGCAAGGCCTGGTGTCCATGGAATCTGGTGGTGTTACACCCATACTGAGCTTGGTCCTCAACTATCTCAGAGGAGCTTGAGGTGCTCCCTGAGGCCCCTTCCTCCTCTCATCTCTGGACTTTTTCTAGCTTGGCTCTGAGCAGCTGTTGCAAAATGCTGTCAGCAGTTTCTGGGGCTTTGTGTCTCATGGGGAGGGGCACCTCTCCCTGGTGCACTTCAAAACACCTGAATTTGCTAATGTTTCCGCCTCCTGCATTACAAAAGAGCTGGTGGACTCCCCAGAGAAAGCATTGTCTGCGCTCCTCAGGGGACCATGTAGGAGCCAAACTGACCCAGATCCTTCCCAGCCACCCACACATGTGAGCTGAGTTCTGGATGTGAGGGTCATCTGTGTTTTTTGTGTTTATCATCCTTCTACAGTAAGTGCACACACACAGTGTTTCCACAGCACCTACTTGTGATGTCCAAGAACTCCGGGATGAAAAGGAAAATGATTCTTCATCTAGAAAGGGGGTGAGGTGTTCCTTTCTACACACACACACACACACACACACACACACACACACACACACACACTGCGTGAGGATTCATCTCTGGTGGAGGGATGGGCTTCCAGCCTTGGTCTTGCTGTGTCATGGATGGTCGTGTCATCTGCCGATAAACACGGTAGAGTGTGTGGAGTGTGTGAGTCTTGCCTGGGGACAGCCAGCAAAACAAATGACCGTAAACAGAGCAAGCACCAGAGATTTCACAAAGCAGAATCACAGGATCTGCTTAGATAAAAACCGAAGCGTCCCTTATCACAGAGTGAAACATGAGGGCTCTGTGGAGACTGGAAAAGGATTCACTCTTGGATCATTGAAGCGAGAATTAATGTTCCCAGATTCCATAACTGGCCGAAGCACACAATGTAAGAGCCCAAAGTAGGCTGTCTAGAGTGGAGACGTTAGGAGAGGCAGGAGCACAAGCCTGAGGTTCTGCGGTTGTTCAGAGGCAAGTGTCCCCCAGTCAGTACATTGCTTTCAGTCTTGTTGTCTTGAGTCCATGGTCAAGACCTCCTGACAATGGCATGGATCTAGACCATTCAGCACACCCTAGACCACCTTGCATCTGTTTGACTGTAGTGAAAAATACCCTCTGGGGACACATGGTGACATCCTGTACCTGCTACACTTCTGAGAAAAGAAATGTCTCTTTAAGGCTTGTGGTTAAGTTAGCCTCAGGGCTGGAGGGAGTGGCGTTAGAAAAGATACTTATAACATCCAGCGTGAGTTCCATACTCTTGTTGAGGGTTGAAGAGGGGCCGAAGTTTCGTTTCCAGGTGCCTCTGATTTTGGACTCCAATTCCAAGCTGCCTCCTTTTGTCAGTTGTCGGGATGTGGTGACTGGTGGCCTGCCGTCATGCTGCAAGCTGTGTCCTAGCACTTCAGCTCTGGCAAGGTCACCCCAGTGTACAGGCTTTAGTACGGCCTCTCGGCTGAGCTAGACCAGGAGTAAAGGACTAGGGTCCCCAGTGACTCAAATGTCCAGAGTCACAACACTTGGTACCACATAGTCCTGGAAGATGAGCTCCTTAGGCTGAAGGCTTTCAAAGTACACAGTGGCTGCAGCAATGGACTTGGGGGTTCCCTTAAAAACCACAAAGTGGGTAGACTGGATGGAGTTGGAGGGATCCCCAAAAACTATGAAGAGGGGAAGAGTGGATACAGTTGGGGAGGTACAGTGAAAAACCACGAAGGGGGCAGACTTGATGGACTTGGGGGTACACCATAAAACGATGAAGAGGGGCAGAGTGGATAGACTCAGGAGTACCCCGAAGAGCAGAGAGGTGAACAGACAGGGCAAGAGAAAATTTTGTTTTGTGGACTTGAAGTCACGGTGAATCAGTGTTGACTTCAAAATACTGTCACCAAGATTGAGAGAAGCAGAGAGGGTCAGTCCAAGCACACCAGCGCATTTAGGGATAGTCTGTTTTATGAGGTGCATGGTGTGGCTGTTAGTGTGTGAAGAGGACACTTGGACTTGGCTTTGCGTGGACACTGGGCTCTTATTTCTGTAAGGATGTGATGTGTCTATGAGGTGGATTGTCACAGTGACTGCTGACACACTGACTTGAACAGTGGGCACCGTGGGTCTGACGTGGTGACGGAATAGGTCGGAGCTGTTGTTCATAGAGTCACTGTGAGCCGTAGCTGACTCGACAGCACATAACAACTACAGGGCTACTAAGAAGGCTTAGTGGCATAGCTCATCACGTGTTGGGTGGCTATTCAGAGGTCAGTGGTTCAAACCCAGCATTGCTTCTTAGGTCAAAGTGGGGGGAGTTCTCGTGGCCTAGTGGTAAGAAGCTGTGCTGCAGTCCCAAAGACATGTGGTTCGAGGCCACCAGCTGCTCTGCGGGAGAAGGATGGGCAGTCTCCTCCCATGCGATTAGCTGCCTCTGAAAACCTGCTGAGGGTATCAGCTATGGATCACTTCAACTCAGTGGTACGTACTAACAACAACAACTGATTCAAAGCTGGGAGGCAGCCTCTGAAATCCAGCCCAGTGGAAGGTAACAGCTGGTCAGTAGTAGACTTGGTTTGAGTTTCGGATGTCTCAGAGGAAAGGAATGGTCAGACGCAAGCTTCTAGGGGGAGAGGGGAGGCGAGGCGTGGACGGCACTGGTGCACTGTTAGGCGACAGTGGGGAGACTGGCTGTCTTGAATTAGAGGGAAGACCTTGCATGCATGCATGCATGCACAGTCCTGGAACCAGCCACAACCCTTCTCCTCATCTTTCTCAGGGTTTGAGGGTCCACAGGTTTCGGCTTGTCATGAGTCAGCTAAGTGCCGTGCTGCCCACAGAACGTTTAGGTTCACAGGATTGAGGTCACGCAATAATGGCTGATTGACAGTGTTGGAAAATATTAGGCATTGTGCTAAAATAGACTAAATGTCACTAAACTTTTCCTGTGAATTTGTGAAAAAGTTCTACTTACCACAAAATATTCAGACTGGAATCAAAGAAGCTGGCCAGGAGTACTGCACATGAAGCAGCAATTTGAGGCCGTTAATAGCCTAGAAATGAGGAACTGTACCACTAATGACTCACAGGGGAAGAACCATGGGGAAACAGAAAGGGCATTGTTTATGTTTAGAAAAGTTAGCAAAATGGTCAAATCAATTACTTCAGTAAACAGCTATTCAATCTGCTAGATCTCAGGTCCCATGGAGAAAATAAAGGTTTGGGAATAGAGAAGAGATAAAGTTGCAAATCTAGTTGTGTACTTAACAACAGCCAGATATTTCCTTTCACAACTATTTTGAGAACTTATAGAATCCTTGATAGGCTACTACATTTTATTCCCCAAACTGAAGTGTTACAGAGTAGTCAGAAGTGAAAAGAAAGATTTCTAGTACATTCAAATTTCATATAACAACTTAGAGTATACTTAAATGTTGTTTAGTATCTATTTGTCAACTTGAAATTTTTCTTTTATTTGGGGCTCTGTAATTTCTTTTGCTAGAAGAGCACTTTTGCCCTGGGAAGAGTATAGGGTTGAGGGAAAAGAGGAAGACCTTTAATGAGATGGTTTAATACAGTTGTTGTTGCTGTTGTTAAGTGTCATCAAGTTGTAGACGACTCATAGTAACCCCGGGAATACAAGACCTGATGAACACTTTATAACTTTCATCATTTCTCCACGTTCATAGAGTTTCTGGAGGCATGCTGTTTCAGAAGTAGATGCCATTCCTGCTTCCTGTTTTAATTGGGAAGCTCCACCAAACACTGTCCACCACGGGTGACCATTATCTCATTTGACACATAGTGTCGCAGTGTTCAGCATCACAGCAACCATGAGTTACCTCTGTACAGCAGATGGATTAATGCAGTACTATAAAAATGGCCTTGCGCCAATGAGAAATCATGAGGATGGCACAGGATGGGGAAAGGTTTAGATCTCCTGCTCAAGTGGTCTCTGTGAGCTGGATTCCTTTCAGAGGCCCCTAGCAACAACAGTCAGAGGCAAAGTCAGTGCTAGTTAGAGGCTGTGGTTTGGTGCAAAAGGACAGCTCATAGCGACCGAGGTCTGAGAGACTCCACGCTGTGCGGTCCCGCACCAGCCTCACAGCTGCTGGTCTGCTTGCGCCCACTATTGCAGTGGGTACCATCCGACCCACTGAGGGTCTGCTCGGACTCACTGACCCTCTACTTAACCATCATCATCGTCAAGCTTCATCCTCTGCTGTTTGTCACCGGTTACCCGTGTGCCACACTGACGGATCTGGAACAGTTGGCAAAGTCTTCGCTCCCTGTCCAGAGGTTAGTTGATGATTACATGAGGAAGCAGATGGTCAGTGTTGGAATAGTTGTTGTGGAATGCTAAGAGTTCTGTAAATACTGTCTAGTTCACTTCCAGTGCCTAGTGTAATGTGTACTAGAGTGATTTACCTTGTGTTTTCGAGTAAGGGCTACTCCCAGGAAAGCTGTGGGTTTGATTCTGTTCTGTTCTGTGTTTAATGACTTTATAATAAGACTGAGATTTAGTGCCTGAGAAGTGTCCAACTTCAGGACATCATCAAACTCTTCCAGTAAATCTCAACTTTTACGTTCCCAGTATCTCCCATTCAGGGAGCTCTGGTGGCTTAGTGGTAGGAAATTGCAGTGCCGATCCAGAAGGAATGAGATTTGAATCTACCAGTTGTTCTACAGGAGAGAACTGGACAGTCTCCTCCGGTGTGATTTAAGCTACGGGCATGTCCCGATTCAGTGGAACACAACCACCAGCTCCCATTCAAGGACGTTTCCGGTGCTTAAACTGTTAGAGAGTGGTGACAAATACATGTGCATCCTGTAGCATTCGGATATTTTCTCTCTGATGTAGAAAAAATGAAAATGTTCCCTTTAAAAAAAAAGAATTCTTTTCAACATTTCTAGAGCATTATTTTAGAAACTGTTTAGGGACTCAGTGTCTAGATGATAATACAAGAAAACTGTATTTAAACATTTTAAGATTATGACTGTGAAAGAAATCTCACTGAAGTCTCAGTATCAGTACTAAGAAAAAAATAGTGAGGATAACAATTTCATGATAGAAACATATTTTTCCTTGTATCTTCCCCTCATTTACTGGGTTTTTTTCTCTTTGTATTTTTAACAATATCAGTACTTTCTAAGCTACATTAAATTTTCAGTTGTGTAGTCAACATTTGCTAACTGTCTCTGGAAATTTCCTTCTTTAGGTAGATTTGATCAGCTGAGTCATGAATATTTTAAGCTCTTGTATTATTGCATGAAAAGCTGTTTTTAAAATGTCAATAAATTTGCTGAAGCAAGTAAATAAGCACCAATAGGCAGGGCATTGCAGTTCTTAAAATTACACTTTCACCAATATTTCTGGAATTAGTGAGATGCCTTAATAAACCCTATGAATTGTGAAGGTCTTCAGATTTCAAATCACTCATCTAGTTTGGAGGCTCAAGTATAAAGCAGTTGGATTCGGGAGGGTAGGTTTGAAAGTTGGGTATAAATTGTTCAGTCAGGGTTTGTTTTGTTTTGTTTTGTTTTGTTAACAATCATGTGTCAGCTTATTGGTTGCCTGGATTTAGTCTTGTTTAAGTCAATCAGGACCTGGTAAGTGGGCCTTTGATTTAAAAATTAGTTGGGCCCTCAAGCCTGTAGCTGTGGGCCTAGTATTAATTGCGTTTGGGAAGAACCTTGTTCCGAGTGGCAGAGCACTTGCCTGTCAGTTTACACTGAGACAACTTTGGCTTGTTCTAATACTGAACGTTGTGCCACTGGTGTGTCAAATGCTCTAATGGTTACCCTTAGTGGGCAGGGCTTAGGAGAGCTCCCAGATTAAGACAGGCTTGGAAGCATGATTGGCATCCACTTCCTAAACAACAGGTTTTTGGAAACTATGAACATTAGAGATATGATGATAGTTATAGAACAGGGTTCAGATCTTCTGTTCATGGGGTTGCTATGAGTTGTACTTGACTTGACAGCACTTAACAATAACAGCAGCTAAGTGGAGATGAAGAACTTAATCTTATTGTCACTATTAAGTTTAAACACTTCTGGTAAAGTGCTCTTAGCAGAAATTTCACATAGTTGTTATTGTTGTTTTATGCTGTTGAGTTGCTTATGTCTCGTAGCAGCCCTATGGACAACAGTTATGAACCCTGCTCTATCCTGAGCAGATCTCACTGTCTCTGACACATCTACCCTCATTACTCCAGTTACTGCGTCAAACCATCTCATCTGGTGTCTCCCCCTCCTACACTGTCTCTTGACCCTTCCAAGAAAGATATCCTTCTCCAAGGACTACCCCTTCCTGGCTACATGACCAAAGTGTTTGAAATGGAGTCTCAAAATCCTTGCCTCCAAGGGGCAGCCTGATTTTACCCTATCCAGGACAGACCTGCCAATTCTCTTGGAAGTCCATGGCATATTCAACACCCTTCTCCAGTACCACAACTCAAAGGCATCAACCACGATCCATCTCATCTAACCTTGGCAGTGCCAAAGCCTCTTCTAATATTTCTGGTAATTCTCTGTCTATATACTGTTCCAGTCATTTTCAGATAATCCTCCTGCAGGATTTTGCATTTGTGTGATATTGGTCATATTGTTTGATAATTTCCACACTCTGCTAGAACACCTTTTTGGAATGGGAATAAATATGGATCTCTTCCAGTCGGTTGGCCAGGTAGTTGCCCTCTAGATTTCTTGGCACAACTTGGTGAGCATGTCTAGAGCTGTACATAGTAAGTGGTGGAAAAATGTCAAGAATGTCATAATCCCCCCCGAGCTGATCACTTCCTTAGAAACATGGTAACATCTGAGGATGCCGGACCAAAGACCAGACAATAGACCCTGATGCTCTGGACCTGATCACAAAGGCTCAAACCCAACTTAATTAACGCTCCAAATTCCAAGAAATATCATCTTCCCTAGTCCTCCTCAGGACCCCTAAAAGAAGGAACTCCTCCTAATTGCCCATGTGCCATTTTGACCCTCTCTGTGTGCAGCCAGGTCATTTGGTGTCCCTCTCAGACCATGCAATAAAGGCCTATTCGTTTCTTGGGTCCAGTTTTTTTTCTTTCTCTCTCTTGCCATCAACCATCTAACAGTAAGTTCTCAGAATAAGCCTTTACCATGTTTGGTCAGTCTCAGATATACCAATGAACAATCAAGGTGGATATTACGATTTTGACTTTCTTTGTCTTTAATCTAGGAGAGAGAGCTATTCTGAAAATTAAGGGATGGCATGATCTTTGTATATTTTCTTTTGAGGTTGTAAATGCTCAGAATGGAATGATTTTGAAATTCCAGTTGGCATGGGAGGGAGACTTTGGTGTAGAGTTGAGGGTCCCACCAGCAGCGGCCAGCTGATCAATAGAATAAACATGCGCAAGACTCTAGCTACTGCTCTTGTCCAGCACACTATAACTTACCCGGTGTCCTCGCATCATCAAGGGTAGAGAGACAAACCATATACACTCATCTTGGTAAATTCCAGGAAATAACTGACATGCTGAAGCATAGGTGGCATATCTGGAAGATAGATTCACTCTCTAATGGGGCTGATTTTATCATCTTTAAAGCTTCCTTGAAGTCAATAATGCACTGCTCCTGAGAGAATGCTTCTGTAGGTCCAAGCTACTTGCCACAGGAAGGATGCAGCCAGGAGGTCATTTGTAACCCACATCCATAGGCTAACACATGACAAGAACACATTGCTGTGTTCTTCAGGAAAGAAAACTCTGTGCTTCTCTACACAACCAACAGCAAATAATCCAGTCATAGCTGGGTGGTGATTTAATCAGACGTTTCTAATAGCCTGCTTTTCTCCTATGAAGTTGAGCAAGTGTGGGTCTCTCATACAGACTGACATATTTAGGGGAACTTGTTGGTATTTGGTAAGAAGAATGTCATATCTATAATCGTAAGATTCATCCAGTAATGTATAGATAGAGTATCTTTAATCATCAGTAAGCATATCTGAAGGTGCTTTCATTGGCTCTAACAAATATGATGGTCAGTATCTTTTGAAAATTATGATTTTGTTGTTGATGTTGTATGCCATCAAATCGGATCTGATTGACACAGAAGGAGATTGCCCCTCCTTCTACAGCAGAGAACCTGGTGGGTTCTAACCTTGTACCTTTGGAATGAAAATGCAGATTTTTCTTTTTTTCCCCTAACAGCCCAAGCACATGTGTTTATTTACTGAGTGCTCACCATTGAAAATGCTGATTTTTAAAGAAGTTTCTATTTTGAACAAGGGGAGAAATAGTTTTTCTGAATGTTCATTGATGTATTTGTGGGGGATTTCACTCATGTAACCATTGTGCTCACATTTTCGATGTCAGAAGACACAGTAGATGCTTTCTCTTTGCTCATGACTAGAGAAGGGTTTCAGATGGACAGAAAATGCCATGTCTGAGTGGGAGATGATACAAAAAAAGTGCTTCCAGGAAGATGGTCAGTGGACCCAATAGGGACAGGCATTTTTTTTTCTGTCAGAAACTACTCCTAAATTGAGTTGTGCAAGATGAATAGGGGTGGTTGTTGTTGTTGTTGTGTGCGGTTGAATAGGGGTTAGGTGGGGCATAATGTTCTAGGTAAGGAAGGAATCACAGGAGCAACCATGTGGGTCTGTGGAGAAGCTCAGATAGTGCAGTGTGACCAAGGTTGGGTTTGTTGTTGTTGTTGTTATGTGCCGTCGGTCGCTTGTGACTCATAGTGATCCTAATGTACAACAGCCCCAAACCCTGCTCTATCCCTTGCCAGTCTTATTGTCTCCGACAAGCCTTATCCCCATTACTCCAGTGACAGAATCAATCCATCTCATTGAGGGTCTTCCTCTCCTGCGCTGTCTCTCCACCCTCCCAAGCATGATGTCCCTCTCCAAGGACCCGTCCCTCCTTGCAACATGCCCAAAGTATGTCAGACGAAGCTTCAGATCCTTTCCTCCAAAGAGCAGGCTGGCTTCACCCTCTGCACGATGAACCTGTTTGTTCTCCTGGCAGTCCATGGTATATTCAGTACTCTTCTCCAGCACCACAGCTCAAAGGCATCAACTCTCCTTCTATGATCCCTAGGGAAGGGAATGGACTTTGGGCTGGGGTCAGCTTTCTGTGTGGTTCTGTATTTGTCAGAGGTGGACACTTGTTTGAGTCAGCCTTCTCAATGAACATGCATTTCTGTCACAAACTGTTGGTGATATGTACACCATCTGGTCATTGCCAACTAATAGTAGTATGTGATTGTCTGTGCATTACTGCTGTTGTGCGAATCATAGGATGTGAGCACTTTGTGAGCAAGAGAGCAAGGCTTGGTCCTCACGTTACTGAACTCAAGGGGTTCTTTCCATAGTCAGTTGCTAATAAGGCAGATGGATTGCAACATCCATATGCCCTTTACTACAGATCTGAGAAGACATGGAATTTCTGTCAAAAACTGCCTCTTCATCTGGGAGTGACCATTAGGTTTTTATACTAGCATGAGACATCAGTTCACTTAACAGTGGACCTTTGCTAGTAAAATAAAAATATTTCCACATCTGACGAAACCATTCACACAGAGATGCCAGTAAACAGGCAACCTACCAAGAGTTAACACGTGACTGAGAAAAACAGGCTCTGAAAAGATAAAGGCTAACTCAGGAAAGGGCACCTCCCCTCCAGGCAAACAGGCAGATTAAGATACAATTTACATATGGCTGAAAAAAACTGTTTCAAAGAGGTAAACGCTGATCTAGGGAGATGTATTTCCTCTCCTGGTAAACAGACAGATTAAATTACTTTACATCACTAAAGAAAGGAAGCAAAGAATTCTAAGTCAAAGTAACTAGTTTTGCAGACTGGAGAAAACTGTCAGTTTTATATATATAGTTTTATAACTGATACATATTTAGAGAATTCTGAATTTATTAATACCACCCCATCACTCATTTTCTGAGCACAAGAACATGCATTTGCCAACAGGGATAAAAAGCCATCAGACAATCTGTCAACAAAGTTAACTTCTCAGTTTGGCCTCATTGGGACACCAGTCTTGGGGTGAGAGGCTGATGTCCTTGTGGGGCAGTGTTCCACCAGTGCTCAGATCTCCTTTGTTCTGAATCTGGCAGACAGCCCCCTTCACCATTAGTCAAGGAAGGGAGTGGATACTTGTCTGGTAAACCTGTTCAATGGATGTGCATTTGGCACTGAGAAACACTTGACCATGATTGGTTTTCTCTATGAATATATATTTAGTAATATGGATACTTGCTCGAGCTGACCTCCAGGGACAAATGTTTGATATGTTCATCTTTCCTAGTGAGGTTACAAATTCAAATTGCCAGACTTTCTGTTAACAGCTGAAATAGGAGCAAGGTCAACGTGAGGATGGCTGAGTCTGTCTTCTACTAACAACACAAAGGGAAGCTGTCCCCATTAACAACATCCACAGTCCTAAACCAATACCTGAAACGTCAAACATGGTTTCCTTCACTCCTGCACCATGTCCACAGATTCCAACACCAATATTTCCAGTAACTGGGTCTGAAATTCATTGCAGTGGCTACACCTACTCCACAGAACCATCCCCACGATTGTGAAGTTTGATTGTGGAGTTTATCAGGGAAGCTAATGGGTTGTAAATCCAAACAGAAACAAGCAGCAGAGTTTCCACTTGATCCCTCAGTCCAGACAGTGCTAACAGGCTGTCCAAGTTGGCAGCAATATACAGTATCCACACAGTCCACCGTCCTCCAGCAAGCTTCGGGGAAGGCTCTGGCTCTGGTTCTATGGAGTGGCGGTCCCAAGTCAGGTACATTGAACTAAGCTAGCGCCAGTTCCCAGTCATTGTCACTGTACTTCTCAGTCCAGACAGGTATTTCTCAGACTCAGTAAACACCTTCACCAACAAATCATTTAGCACATCTCCTTCCCACCTCAGTCCGAGTCCCTCAGTCCAGACAATTTCTTATCCTCCAGCAAGCTTGAACTAAGACAACACAGCACACTTAGCTCCCATGATGGTCTCTCTTCATGGTAGGAATCTCATTTTCTGCCCTGAATCTGGTCAATTAAGGCTTGTCATTATTGTTATGTGCCACCGAGTTGCCAGCTAGTCATAGTGATCCTCTATACAACAGCTGTGAACTCTGTCCCATCCTGAACCAGTTTCACTGTCTCTGACATCTCTACCCCCATAACCCCAATCACTCTGTCAATCCAGGGTCTGCCTCTCTTGCACTGTCCTTCCACCCTTCCAAGCATGGTGTCCTTCTCTAAGGTCTGGCCACTCCTGGCAACATGCCCAAAGCATGTGAGAGAGAGAGAGAGAGCGCCAAATACCCTTGCCTCCAGAGATTAGCCAATCCCCTTGTGGATACTAACAGGCCCTATTTGCACGAGGAGAAATGGCCTCTGCAGCTGTTTGCAGGGCTGCTGGATCAGATTAGAGACAATGGTCTGTGGAGACCAAATTTGAGGGACGACGGGGTACCTCCCAGTTCAATAGAAAAGAGTCCATGAATGAGGAGAGTCCCCCGTGTAATAAAAGGTCCCGTGACTCGCCATCCCTTCCACTTGATAGAGGCAGCGTTGTGCTTCCTTTCTCGTGCACCTCAGTTCTCCTCTCTCCTTGTCCTGTCTGGGCTCCCACTGACCCATTCACTGTCCTCTATGCTTTGGCCTGTAGGAACCCTGCTGGTGTAGCGAGTGATCTGGCAAGCTGCTAATCTAAAGCCTGGAAGGTCAGTCTACAGCACATCCACCAGGCAAACATGAACAGTTTCTTCCTATAGAGATCTGCACCTGAAGGGCATTGGGTTGGCAGTGGCTGCCTTTGCTAAGGCAATGATCCTCTGGCCCATAAAAATCAGCTCATCATTGTTGGCTATCTCTTAGGGGCATCCCAAGTGGATCATGGTCACTTCCTGGGGGCAATTAGGAGAAGCTGTAGCAGAAAAGAAGCTTGTAAGAGTTCTGTATTTTCTGGGCAATTTCTCTGTGTATCTGCAGCTGCCATCAGAAATAAAGTCTATAGATAAAAAAAAAAGAGAGAGAATCAAGGAAAAGAGTTTCAAATACCAGTGTCATGGGACCATAAACACATGCCGTTGTCAGTTCCCATTGACCGAGAGGTCACCCTGGCTGTGTTTCATGTCACAGATGAATGAACTGAGCTTGGGAAGGTTAAGTGTCATGTCAGAGGTCAGACGGCTGCTGAGTGGCATCTGCGTTGGAGCCACAGGTTACTAGGTCTGCACGGATGGAGAGCCCATTGCCCATAGTGAGCTGGTGAAGAGAGTCACACATCCCACAGCGTGCGCTGGCTGGGCTGCAGTGCCGTGGAGGTGGCATCTCAGGGCTTAAGGGAGATTAAGGAGCAGCGCCTGCAGGAGCTGTCCTCAGACCCCATGAGACACGTGGTGAGGTCACTGTGGGTGATGCCACGCAGGGTGGGAGCCGATGGTGCACCATCAATCCTGGGCCTCCCCCAGAACAGACCAGACCGAATCCTTAGTCACATTCGTTATGAATTTTAACATAGAACAATATATGAGGAATATGCTTAGAAATTGCTTTAATTCAGTATTTACAAAATTACATGAACATCAATCTCAAAATTCTTTTTAAAAGTCTTTCTCCACAAAATTGTGTTATTAGTTACATTATTAATGACTGAGCAGAAGCTTTTTCAAATTTTCTCTTTTTTTTATTCTTCTCCAAAAGTTACCAGTACAGGTACACAAATAGTAATTACCACAGTGTTGCAGCGAAAATATGAAAAAAATTTAACCAAATCAGCAACTATAAAAATTTCCATACCAACACAGGCAGCGTGGGCTTCTGGCCCCTGGAGGGTGAAACCACATGATCCAAAGTGTCGTGGCCACTGCGTGATAGTGCTGGCCATGACTGGAGAAGGTGAGAAGGGTCGAAGATGGATTTTTTTGTTGGTGGTGTTATGTGCCGTCAAGTTGCCTGTAATTTATAGTGACCCTATGTTCCCAGCTCTGACCCCTTCCCTGTCCTGAGCCAGTTTCACTAATTCTGACACACCAATTACCATCGCCCCAGTCGCTGTATCAATCCATCTCATCTGGGGTCTCCCTTTCATGCACTGTCCATCTACCCTTCTGGGCATGATGTCCCTCTCCAAAGACCGGTCTCTCCTGGTCATGTGCCCAAAGTATGTGAGATGGAGCTTCAAAATCCTAGCCCCCAAGGAGAAACTTGGTTTCACCTTCTCCAAGACAGACATATCTGTTTTCTTAGCAGTCCATGGTACGTTCAAGACTCTTCTCCAGCACCACAACTCGAAGGCATCAGTCCGTCTTCTGTTACCTTGGTCTTTGTCCAGCTCTCTGATACATAACAAGTACTTGCACATGGCCTGGATTAGGCACACCTTAGTCTCTAGACTGGCATTGATTGGCATAGAGTTTTAGTCTTGTACATATATTGATACATGTAATCTGGCTATGAAGAAGATTTATTGCTATAAGTAAGTGCAGAGTCTGTAAAACTGCAGTTAAACATCAGCAAGGGAAGCACGTGAGTCGGAAAGGCAGCAGTGAGCTGGAAGCCAGGAAGGGCACTTGGTTTCTCCATGCGTTCTGGGATGTTCTTCGTGGGTAAGGGTTCCACTCTGTTCATCTTTAAGCCCAGCAGACTGCCCAGTGCTTGAAGGTGGAGAATCTGTGTGAAATAAATAGATGAATAAATAAATGAGCACATCTTCCTGGGGTCTCTGGGGAGGTACATACCCACTTAGCTGCTAACCAGAAGCTTAGTAGTTCAGGTCCCCCATAGGGGACGAGGATGTAGATCTGGTGGTCTGCGTCAGAAAAGCAGCCAGTGAGGGCCAGGGAGTACAGTTCTGCTCCAGTGCACATGGCACACCCTTGGGGCTGAGTCTAGTCCAGGGCAACTGCTGACCCTCCGGTCGGTTTTCCGAGGCAGTGAATCACACAGGAGGAGATTGTCCATTTTTCTCCCAGAGAGAAGCTGGTAGATTTCAACCATGAGCTGCTTCCTACCACTAGGCCTCCAGGGCTAGTTCCTGGTTTTGTTTCTTGGCCTTGATTTTTTTTTTTTTTAAGTAGCAGGAGGGGAAAACCCTCTATGAGGTGGATTGATTCAGTGACTGGGATAATCAGGATGGGTGTGTCAGAGGCAGTGCAATTGGCACAGGACAGAGTGGAGTTTAGGGCTCTTGTACACTGGGTCGCTATGAGTCACAGGCAACTCGATGGCACATAACAACAACGATAACAACAAGTTATTTGGTATTTCATTGTTGTGGTCAAGTACAACTCATGGCGACCTTGTGAACAGCAGATCTGAGCCCTGCTTTATACTGTGCCTTCTTCATCCTCTGTGAAACTCTTAAGTCCTCTGCTCCAGTCCCTATGTGAATCCATGGCATTGAGAGGCTCCCTTTCTTTCCTGGTATTTGGCTGCACTCCCTTTTTCCTTTCATTTCTACACTTGGAGATTTGTAGAGCACTCCTGTGGACTTGGTGGTCCTCCCTGCTGGCCCTCCAGCGTCCGGAACCTACCGGCCACACTCTGGGGGTGAACTTGGGATTCAGCCTCGGTGCAGCAGCCGGGACTCACCATAAAGCCCAGAGGTGCTTTCAGAATTTGATCACAGGGAAAACTTTCCCAAAGAATCTTAGAGTGCCAGCCTCAAACTGGTTTCAACACATCTTAAGCCATTTAAGTTCTTTTATTTTTATTCACAAAAAAAAAGAGTTGCCATTATTGGTATATCTGGTTATATACAAAACACCCAGTCCCCTGACCAAAGAAATGTTTTCCCTTCATTTTTCACAGCTTTATTTTAACTGAGGATGAGTTCACCTTTGCTGTCCTGGGAAGCAGAGAATTTATCACGTCTCCTCCCTTCTAACCATGAAGTCACTGAAGGAAATATCTGGTGTCAGGCGCCTGTCTTAGCTCCATTTCTCTTTTTTGACAGCATTGTCTTCTCTGATTTTTCTATTATTATTTTTCTAATGCAGAACTCTGAGATCATGCCTATGCCGCTGTGATTTAAGGACTTAACATGTTTTGGTGAGTTCTATAGCGGCTCTTCAGGAAAAGAAACTATCTGAGGTTTCCATTAACAATCAGAAGGTCTTAATGTAGAAAGTGTGAATCAAGGGAAATTGGAAGATGTCAAAATGTAATAGGATACTTGATGATCAATATTCTAGGCATTAGTGAGCTGAAATGGACTGTATTGACCATTTTGGATCAACCTATCATATGCTCTACTTTATTGTGAATGACAAATTGAAAAGGAATGGCATAGAATTCACTTTGAAGAGGAACATTTAGCATTTCAGTATCCACCCTGAAGAATAATGTCATTTGTTCATGATAGAGTAAATTTATAAACCCAGAAGAAAGACAAGTTAATAGAACTATTATTCAAAATTATACACCAACTACTCATGCAAAAGTTGAAGAAATTAAAAATTTTTATAAATATCTGCAGTCTGATATGTGCAATGAAAATCACTAGTGAGTAGAGAATGAGAGTTAGAAATAAAGGTGAAGATCAGCAGGTGAGTATGATGCCCTTGAATTTAAGGAGAGTACTGAACATCTCATGGACGGCCTAAAGAACAGACAGATCCTGGAGAGGTGCAGCCAGACTGCTCCTTGGAGGCAAAGGCTTTGCCTCACATACTTTGGGCATGTTCTAGGAGGGGATTCCTTGGAGAAGGACATGGTGCTGGGAAGGGTGGAGGGTCGGTGAAGGACAGGAAGACCCTCAGCAGGTGGACTGACACGGTGACTGCTGCAGTGGGCTCCTGTGTGTCAGGAAGTGTGACGGTGGCACACAATCGAGCAGGGTTCAGATCTTTTGTTCATAGACTCGCTGTGAGTTGTACTTGACGGCACCTAACAACAGCAGCAGCAATATATGTGATGCTGGAGAGTGCATAGTAGAATTTTGCAAGACCAATTACTGACCTATTCAATGCAAATACCATTTTTCAATAATTTAAACAGTAATCTATAAACATAGAAACACAGAACTCTTTATATGGAAAGCACAGGCAATAAATTGACCCTATTTATGAAAAGAACATGGAAATACCAGTAACCTTGTGGCAGGAGTGGCACCGCCAGCCCAAAGGCACAGGTTTCAATCCCGCAGCTGCTCCATGGGAAAATAATGGACAGTCTCACCATTGTGATTTACAGCCTCTGAGAACCTGCTGGAGGGTCAGCTATGAGTCAGTTCTGATGTGATGGTTCATAACAACCACAGTAACAACATAGAAAGAACATAGGAAAGAATTCAAGTCCTGAGCTACAAAAGTAAGGAATAATAACAGCAATGGGCAGAAAGTTGAAAGCATCAGAAGAGAGGAGGCCCATGGAGTCAACTGTGCCAATGAAGTGACCGTGGCCAGTCATTTCGGGAGGTGGCAGCTCATAAAAACACATGGCAATGAATTAGAAGCCCAAGTTACATTGAAGACATCGAGTAACAAAGAAAGCAAAACAAACTGCAGGGACCCAGGAGTGGACTGAATGATGCCAAGATGCTTCGACAGATGGAATCAATACTAATGTGAACAGTCATCTGCGTGAAGAGATTTGGAAGACAGCTACCTGGCCAATTGACTAGACCAAGTTCATTTGTCTCCATTGCAAAGAAAGAGAACTGGCTAAAATGGAGAAATTATCAAGCAGTATCTTTAGTGTCATGTATAGTAAAATTATGTTTTCATTTACTCAAAGAGGTGGTTCCAGTAGAGGGACAGAAAATCATCAGAAATTCAGGCCAGATTGAGAACAATACACAGAACAGTATCAGTGTTGATGTTGGATTGATTCGTCCTGGATGAAAGCAGGTAATATCAGAAAGATGTTACCTGTGTTTTAACAACTGTGCAAAGGCATTCTATTATGTGGATCATAACAAGCTGTGTATCATTCCAGAAGTGTTTACTTTGCTCAAATGGGACCTGTACACAGGCTAAAAGCAGTAATTTGAACAGTTATATCCTCCAGAGGAGTTACAGCCTTTCACCACATCTACGAAGTGTGCAGGCCAAGTAAATATCTAAGAAACGAAAGTATTTTGAAAAGAATATGGCATCAGGCTTGAAAAAAGTTGTATTAATAACTTGGATATACAGATAATATGACCTTTCTTGTTGAACATGAGAGGACTTGAAACAATTACTGATGAATATTCAAGACTATAGCTTTCAGTTACGGAGCCCTGGTGGCTTAGTGATAAGGAATTTTGTTGCTAACCCAAAGGTATTTTGTTCGAATCCAGCAGTTCCAGAGATTGCAGTGATGGACAGTCTCCTCCCGTGTGACTTACCGCCTCTGAAAACTCACTGGAGGTCCGCGATGAGCTATTTCTGACTCAGTGGTACACAGCAACAATAACAACAAAACAGGAAGAAAACAAAAATTCTCTCAACTGGCCCAGCAATTTCATAATAAAGGGAGAAAAGTTTGAAGTTGTCGAGAATTTAATTTTATCCAGATGCACAACAGTGCCTGGTGGAAGCAGCATCCACGATCAGACATGCTGCATTGGACAAGGACCTCTGCTGCCAGGGGCCGCCCTGAAGTGCCGGAAAGCGCTGCCTGAAGAGGAAGGTGGCCTGACCAGGCTAGGCCGGCTTTAGTTGCATGAGCATGTGAAACCTAAATAAAGAATGAGGGGGAAATCACATGCATTGATGCTATAATTGTAAATTTTTAAAAATTTTGCAGTGTGTCTTAATATATATTTTAAAAGCCCAGTGTTCACACAGAAAGTAATTTTTCCTAGCCAGTATAATAATCAACTTACATTAGTGAGGTTTTATGTGATAAATAAAATGAAAAGAGATTCATCTTTGCTTTACTGTCCTTTGTAACGGAAAAAAATGTCGTTACAAAATGGCTAGCTGCTGGTGCTTAAATTACCAAATTATGATGTGTACTTGAGTTCTCATGGAGGAATTACTAGGATTGTATTTTAAAAAAAGGTTGGTTGGAAGGAAGAGCATGACAGGAATGGAGGAGGAGAGAGAGGCCTGGAAGCTGCGGAGAGGCAGGGGGGGGCTGCATACCTGGGTGCTGCCACATTGCTAGGGTTTTCTGGGTCATGTTTCTCTTTTTTTCCTAAAGAAAATGCTTTTGATAAAACACAAAACACCTTTTCTTTCTCCCTTTTTCCCTAGGAGTTCACCCTTAAAGCTATCCAATGAAATTGTTGAAGAATGTCTGCCAATGCTTTATTTAGAAAATATTTAGTAAAAATAGTGCTGTTGTTGTTGTT
>NW_006399805.1:15197463-15257956 GCF_000299155.1 Elephantulus edwardii
TCATCTCTCCAATGCCTAATATGTCAATATTTATGCATTCCATTTCTTTCTTAACAATTTCTAATTTTCCTACATTCATGGCTCTCACATTCCATGTTCCAATCACTAAGGTCTGCTTACAACTGTTCCTCCTCCTTTGTATTTCCATACTTGATAGTTCTACCTAGGTTGCCCTTTCTGTTAGTCTGCGTGTGCTAGCATCTGTATAAATAGCTTTTGTCCCCATTGCATAATGCTGAAGAGGAAATGGAGGCATTTTGGATTGACTGATTGACCGATTGATTGTTGTTGTTGTTGTTAGGTGGCACTGAGTCAACTGATAGCAGCTCTGTGAACAGCAGCTGGAAACCTTGCCCTGTCCTCTGCAACCCGCACAGTCTCCACCATGCAGAGCCCGTTGTTCCAGTCCTTGTGTGAGTCCATCACTCGAGGCTCTTTTTCTCCTTAGCTGATGCTTGGCTCTTCCCAGGGTCCTTTCAACAACATGCCTAACAGTGAAGTTTCATCATCCTTGCTTCGGATCTTGCCTGTTTCTTCTCTGAGATATATTTGTTCTTTTGGCAGCTCATCATATATCACCAACACCACGATTCAGAGGCTCTAATTCTTTACTCTTAGTCATTGTCCAACTTTCAGATGCCTAAGGAACAATTGAAAATATCATGGTCAGGATCAGGTTCACCTTAATCTTTAAACTGACATCCTTGCTTTAGTTCATGTTAAAGAGATCTTTGACAGCAGTTATTCCCAATGCACACATCTTTGAATTATTTTTTAATTTGTTTGCTTACAAAGTTAGTATATATTGTGTTACACACTATTCTTCATTCACATTGTGTTTCATACAATCATTCTCATGCATTATGTTTTATATAATTAATCACCACTGGACCTTGCCCATCATGACCCTGTTTTTTCATCTGAGTCCTTCTCATTTCTTCACTCTCCCCTCCAGCTATCAAACTGGGCAACCCTGTGGTTTCTCTCATCCTCAGCCCTCCCGCCTTGACTTCCCATACACGTTTTATTAGTTATCCTTCTATTTTACAATAATTGTTTTATGCAGTATTTGTCCTCATGAGCCTGCATGAGTTCACTCGGCATAGTGGTCTCCAGCCTTTCCTGAGTTATATAGTATTTTTTGAAATAGTTGCTCCTGAGTACTGCATAGTATTCCATTCTGTGAATGTACCAAAATGTCTCAATCCATTCAGTTGTGGTTGGACATTTGGGCTGCTTCCATGTTCTTGAGATGGTGAATAATGCTGCTATGAACATTGGTGTACAAGTCTCCATTTGTGTCTCAGTTCTCATTTCCTTGGGGTATATACTGAGTAGTGGAACATAACAAAAGTTTACAGAATACTTGTGGACCTTCAGAAGAAAAAGATTGAGAATTCAATTTCAAAATGAGCGAAGGACATGGAAAGACTTTTCACAGAGGAGGACATCCAGGTGGCCAACAGACACATGAAAAAATGCTCAAAATCACTGGCAATAGGAGAGATGTAAATCAAAACTACAATGAGAAACCATCCATCCCAGTAGCAGTGGCAAAGTGTCTTAAGACAGCAAGTAATAAGTGTTGGAGAGGCTGTGGAGAGGTGGGAATTCTCATACACTGTTGGTGGGACTGTAAAATTATGCAACCACTCTGGAAGACAATTTGGCATTTCCCTAAAAAATGGAACATGGAGATTCCATCTTTTGATTTCTTGACTGTTGTTACAATGGATGTTGATTATGAACCCAAGTAAAATTAAATCATTGAAGACTTAGAACTTTTCTCCATCTATCATGATGTTGTCTAGTTGTATTTTTGTTTTCTTAATGCTTTTATATAATTAGTATTAAAGAGTTTAGTCTTTGATCTTCTTCAATAAGTGTCTCACCTACACTTTCTTCAGGCAACGTTGTTTCAACTATATTATTTTTTGATGAATCGACCTCCAATCCTGATGTCACATTCTTCTTCATATATTCAAGCTTCTCTACTTATTTGCTTGAGTTACTTGAAGTGATAAACAGGACTATTGAAAGATCCAGGGATTGTAGTATAGAAATAGTAGTAAGAAAATAGTGGGAAGATTCAGAGATCTCTTCAGAGAGGGTAAGAACCAGTGCTAGTAACAAGTAATTTTCAGTACTTAATACAAGTCAAGTACTAGGCTAACTTGAGACATTTATAAAGGTCTCACACATAAATACAAGAGTAAAAATTGCTAAAAATCGAGGAACTTCATTTAAGGAGCCAGTTAGCATATATTTGCTATTTAATTTATTTGACAACTCTAGAAGACTGATCAAAGAGGTTAAAGATGTTTGAGGAGAATGTATTAATAATAACTTAAACTCTTCAAAGGACTTTCAAAGAGCATATGAGGATGTTTATTAAAATGGGAGGGACTGCACAAGAGTGAGGAGGGAAAGAGGTTTTAATGTAGTTAAATTAATATAAAATAATAAAAGAAAAAAGTAAAACCCACATCTGAAGATTGTTCAACAAGCGAGTAAGAAAAAAAATCTATAAGAAGGAATAACAAATACCTGAACACAGAAATTGATCTCGTGTGAGGCTCATGAACTAACTGATCAATGCTTTTGATACAGACATTTTAGATAGAAATTCATCCTGAAGCCAACTTATGTTAAGAGCACAGATGAAAGGAAGGTATTGGGAAGAGGAACACACCATTAAGTACTGGTTTCTGGCTGAAAGGATGGAAGAGGCCTGCGATCTATTTCTGAAAAGTCTTCCTTTATTGTCCTCTAGACCACAGTTCTACTCTGACACATACAGGGTCACCTGATCACCTGATTTGTGACTGATCAATGACAGTGAGTTTTAGGTTTGGGTTTTTTCCTCTCTTTTTTAAATTGATAGAAAAGTCTGTACGACAGAGTTTACTGGATGATGTTGATAGATTGATGATAGATTGATAGTTGTTATCTGTTGTTTTGTGTGTGTTGTGTACTGTCGAGTCAGAACCGACCCATAGCTGACCTTCTGGCCCGTTTTCAGAAGCAGTTAATTGCGCGAGAGGAGATAGTCCATTCTTCACCAGCGGAGCAGCTAGTGGCCTAGTGCCTTTGTTTTTTTTTTTTTTTTTTCTATAATTATATTTTATTAATTTTCATAAACATTTACAGAGATTTTGGGCTTCCACTCATTCATTGTTGCACTATTCTCTCTACCCTCCTCCCAGTTTGTTCTTGTCCAAATGCCACAGTACTTGTCAAAGCCAGTTCTGATTAATCTTCTTTGTCAGTGTATCCTTTGCCATTCCCTATCACTCCTCCCTGAGAGAGACTTCACCCTGAGTCATAAGGAAAAGGGGACGGCGTAAGAAACAAAAAGAGATCTTGAAAAGTGGAAGGCCTAGTGCCTTTGGGACTGCAGTACAGCTTCTCGCCACTGGGCCACCAGAGCTGTTCTTCCATGTCATCAAATTGATTTCCTCTCTATCACTGTCCCTTTGCTTTTCCCAGAATAATGTCTGTTTCTAAGCACTAGTGCCTTAGATACATGGCCAAGCAATGTGACATGAAGTCCCACCATCCTTGCCTCTGAGGAATGCCTCGGCTGCACTTCCTCCAAGAATGTGTTTTGACAGCTTACAACATTCCAACACTCTTTACCAAAACTATAATTCAAAGGCTCCAACTTTTCTTCTGTCTTCCTGATTCTCTGTCCGACTTCCACAAGCATACAAAACCATCCTGGCTCGGATCAGGTGCACCTTATTAGCATGTGCTGAGAACACAATTAAATGGGGAGGTAAGAGGAGCAGTGGTGGTTCAGAGAGCTCCGTGGTTGTCTGAAGATAACGTCATTGCTCTTTAGCAAGGAAAAATATTATAGATAGATATCTGCATTTAAAGAGAAGAAAACAGATGTAGATATGGAGAGAGAGAGATATTTGTTAAGAAGTCTGGACCAAATATTTGTTGATGGTGGGTAACATAATCTGTCCCAAGTCATGACCACACTCTGCACGACAGAGGAAGACCCTGCCGGGCCACCGTCCTCACCTTATTGCTGTTTGAGATCAAGTACTTTTGACCATACAGCCAAGTGAACCATCACATTAACAGAGACTTTTCTGGATTGCGGCAGTGCCTTGTCTTTGAGCCAGTGAGTGGAGAGCTGTCTCCATAGTTCTGAAAGTGTTCTTTTGCACAATGAAGCTAAATGTGCATAACGGATCTCAGTGTGTTTTCCAAAATTAAAACTGACTCCAAACTGTGTCCTCAAACCCATTAATTTGATGTAATGCTGTTATCTTCACCTTTGGTTTCTCACACAATCTATTTTTATTCTCTGAAGGAGTGGAGGGTGTGTATATTAAATGCAGCTAAATGGACCGAGAAAGAAACCCAGATGTTTAACCATGAAATCTAAATTTGAAACAGTCTTTGGGAAATATGCTGAAGTGTTTCCAAAATATCATGAAGATCAAAACAAATTGCTATTGAAATGACCTTCACAGTGAGCAGTATCAACAATCAGAGATTCATGTGGAAAGCACTCATCATCTTTTTTTTTTTAAATCTTTTCAACTTGAGCACTGAGCAATGAATATAAATTCCTGGAGGACCATTCTTAGGGACAATGTAGTTTTAAAAGTGAAGCTTTGCAAGAATCAGCTGAAATGCATGTGTATTTAAATATATGTCGTGGGGAACTGCGGCAGCTGAGCTCTCTGGGGAGGCAGATGTGTGGTGTCCGTCAGTGCGTCCATGACAGGTGGGCTGGGAGCAGCCTCCGTCGTGGCCTGCCACTGTCAGCAAGTGGTGGAGACGAAGACTGTGTGCTCTTGAGACACAGGGTTACAAAGCTTGGTCAAGCTCACACAGGTGATGTGGACTGATCTCCTGAGTCCACACTCTGACTCTCAGCTGTGTCAGCCTTGTAAAAGGGAAGGAAACAAGCCCAACACGCAGTGGCTCTGGTGTGAGCTCCAGGTGATGGCGACTGCACATTACTGACCTGACCTGAGACGCTCTGGGCCTTCTCGGCCGCCGGCTTCGGAGAAGCCGATGGCAGATCCTTCCTTCTGCTGGGGATCTGGGCGGGCTTGAACGACCAGCTTTATGATAGAACACATACCCCGACTTTATACAGCCGGCCTCTATTCTGGAAGCACCTGATGCGTGGCCGGAAGAGCCGTGGTTGACAGCCACAATTCTGAGATGCAGTCACCATGAAATCGGCAAGTCCTGTTAGGTCCTAACCCTTGGCAGCCATGGAAGTTCCGTCCTAGTGAGAATGGTAGGAGAGGCCCTGCTGAAAGTGCTCCTAAGGAGAGTGGCGTTCAAAGAATAAGCCGAGTAGGTGGTAAAGACCTCCCACTCTCGGCAGCGTCTCGCAGGTAAAATGGAAAGATGTCTGCAAATACATGGACAACTGTGAAAACATTGTGCTGGCCTGGGGTGGCCCGTCTGACCTCTGCTAACTCCCCAGGAGCAGGGAAGCCCCTGCCAACGACCTTCACAACGAGGGTGCTTCCTGCCAGGCCAGGCCTGGCCCGCCGCCTGCTCCCTCCAGTTCTAGTCTTGGTTTCCAGGGTTCCGGTGCTCTGTGCCTGGATCCACTAAGACGCAGCATTGACCGCACACACTCCAGGGCAGTGGCCACAGCGGCAGGGCTGATGAGCAGAGTGACAGTTCCACTGAGAAACAGGAGCTGACTGTCTCGTCAGGACATCTTCTCACACCTGCTCACAGGCCCTCTGACCTTCAGCCTCTTGTCTCCAGGCCAATGTTACAAAGCTCTCGTGTCACTCATGGCCGTCGAGTGGGGGCTGACTCTTAGCTGACCCTCCATTGAGTTTTCAAAGATTGTAAATCATGTAGGTGGATATTACTCATCTTTCTCCCTCAGCAGAGTCGCAGGTGGGTTTGAGCTGCCAGGGAAGCCCAACCTTGGGGTTAGGAGTGCAGCTGCCCACAGACTCTGCTGCCACCAGAACTCCCTAACCTCCCCGAGTCCTGCCAGGTGACAGTGTCGCCCCAACCCCCCAGCAAGCCCGAGTAAGACAAGTGTAAATAAACCACTCAGAGGCGTTGACTCTGTCATGAGGGTCCTTCCCCTGCACTAAATGCTTTACCTGAGACGGGCTGGCGTGGAACCCCGGTAACACTGTGAGGGAAGCACTGTTGCCGTGTCCACTTGTCGATGAGGAGGAAGGCAACACACAATGGCTGAAGGGACCAGGCTCACTGCTGCTGAGGGGAACCGAGCTCTGCTCTGTGCCAAGCTGCTGGCCGCTGACCCCACCTCTTCAGCACTGTGCCATCGGCCTCAATTCCCAGAAAATTGTCAGAATGGCGTTCCATTCAGCAGTCTACTGCTTACTGAAAGGCTAGAGGTTCAAGGCCAGCCCAGGGACCTCAGAAGAAAGATTTGCTAATGTACTTTTGAAAATTCTGCCATGGAAATCCTACAGAAGATGGAGCTGCTCTGACAGACCGGGCACCATCATGCGTCAGAGTCACTCACTGGCAGCCACGCTGGCTGTGGTCTGCAGGATGAGACAGGCGTCCAAGTTTATGGACAGATGTTATTTTAAATAAATGGGGCTTTCTTAGGAAATGAAGCCCCTGGTTAAGCACTCAGCTCCTGCACTGTTCCCGTAGTTCAACTCCACCAGCAGCTCTGCAGGAAATAGAGGCCATGGGCTCCTGGAGGAGTGAAGGCTTAGAAACCCGAGTTAGGGGACGATACCACTTTGTGGGGGAGCTAGGGGCTGGACGGACTCCGTGGAATGGAGTTTTGGACGTAATTTCTTAGGAAATGCAAGCTGTTGCTGTAAATCATTGAGTCAGAACAGACTTGTAGCCTCGCTGAGTTTTCAAAAGCAGTAAATTGCACAAGAGGAGATGCCCGTCTCTCTCTGGCAGAGCCTCCGGTTGATTGGAACAACATGTAATTCTTGACCAATAAGCCACCATAGCTCCTTTAGGAAACACACAGAGAATGGATTTTTTTCTTTTAAATAAAATTTTTATTTTATGCTGGTATACTTGGAGGCAAGGATTCTGAAGCTCCATTTGGCATATGTTGGATATGTGCAAGGAGGGACCATTGTTGGAGATGGACATTATGCTTGGGAGGATAGAGGGACAATGAAGGAGAGGAAGACCCTTGAGGAGATGGATTGACTCAGTGACTGGGGTAACGGGGGCAGGTGTGTCAGAGACAATAAGATTGGCTCAGGGTAGAGCAGGGTTCAGAGCTTCTGCATAATGTTGCTGTGAGTCACAGGTGACTTGATGGCACATAACAGAAACAACTTACAAAGTTCATATACATTGTTTTTCACACCAGATCTTTTTTAAAAAAACTACATTTAATCAGTTTCTACTCTTAACTGGCTAAAATAAAAAGTCAGAATTATTAAGACACTAAACAAAAAGATTATACATTTTACCAACTAGGTTATAGTGAATTAAATATGGTCTTTCTACCATAGCCTTCAATTTTGTGTGTCTAGACTCTTTTTCTAGAATTTTCATCGAAGGATGAGCTGTTTATTGTATTAAGAAGACAGGATTAATCACAAGAACATGGAAGCAGCCCAGATGTCCAACCACAAACAAATGAATTGAGAAAGTTTAGTACATTCACACAATGAAATACTATGCAGCACACAGAAGCAATAACTTTGTAAATTATTACGTAACTTGGGAGGGACTGGAGAGTATTCTGCTGAGTGAACTAACTCAGTCCCACAAGGATAAAAATTGTATAAAACTGTTATTGTAGAACGAGCATAAGGATCCAAAAGGGGTGGGAGAGGCTGGAAGCAGAGGGATGTGGATGTGCAGGAAGTGGGGGGGAGGTAATCATTAGGCTGTACAATTTGCTGGGGGGTGGGATGTGAGGGAAATGTAAAGAATTTGTTAGGATTTGTATTTGAGTTTTGTAAATAAACTAGTGGGGTGGGGTTGGGGGTTGGGTGGGAAGAAGACAGGATTAGAACAGAACTCAAGCCCTAAGCTAGTATCAAGTATTACCTAGGTCACCGTCCTTGGTTCTTTGGGGATGTAGCTGATAATGCTGAGACCCTGTATAAAGGAAGCTCAGTCCTTGTGCTCTGAGAGACACTGCCTCTCAGACGATCCAGCTGTGTTGCCAACCACCAGCTGGACCCACAGGCTCTTTGCCCGTTTCTCACTGGTCTTTGCCACCACATACACTGGCCACAGCTACACGAGCCATTTTGTCTGTGAGACTTCACAGTGTATCACAGAACTCAAATGACACAGAAGGACCTTCGAGGACTGAGCGGAGAAGGAACAGTCAATGCCAGAGCTGATGCAGTGGTAGCTTGGGCGTCTGGGAAATTGTTAAGCTCACCTTCCGGGACTGTTGTTACTGTCAGGAGGCATCAAGTCAGCTCTGACGCGTAGTCAGCTTCCGAAGAACGGATCTGAACTCTGAAGATCTTGCCCCAGCCTCACGATCCCTGAGATGCCGAAGCTGAGAGTCACTTTATAAATCCATTTGGTTGAGCACCTTCCTCTCTTTCATTGACCCAGCATAGTCACAAAGGTATTTTCTGCATCTCTGGGCAGTAACAGTTGAGTTCTTAAAAGCTTATGAGTACAGCTTTGGCCTCCCCCCACCTATCTGGAGCAAAGAGTGAAGCAAACCATTTCCTGTACCTACCCTCTCTCTACCCATCAAGCTGTGCAACTCTGTGATTATTCTCCCGCACGTCTTCACCCTCGGCTCCGTCCCTCCTCCCCTTGGGTCCTCATACACATTTTACTAGTTACCTTTCTATTTCTACAATACTGGTTTAATACAGTATTTGTCCTTATGGGACTAAGTTAGTTCACTTAGCACAAAACTCTCCAGTCCCTCTCAAGTTAGGTAGTGATTTTCAAAGTCATTGCTCCCGAGTACTGCACAGTACTCCATCATGTGAATGTACCATGTTTTCTCAATTGTTTTTATTTTGGTTGGGCTGTTTCCATGTTCTTGTGATGCTGAATAATGCTGTTATTAACATCTCCACTTTTACCTCATATCTAATGCTCTTCTAAGCAGTGGAATAGCTGGGTCATATGAAATTTCTATGTCCAGCTTTTTTTAGGAAATGCCAGTCTGCCTTCCGGAGTGGTTGTGCCATTTTATAATCCTACCAACAGTGTGTAAGAGTTCCTGTCTCTCCACATCCAACATTTATTACTTGCTGTCCTGTTAAACTTTGCCTCTGCTGCTGGGGTGAGATGGTATGTCATTGTGGTTTTGATTTGCATCTCTCTTATTACCAGTGATTTTGAGAATTTCTTCATGTGTCTGTTGACCATTAAATTTTTTCCTCAGATTTGATAAAACGAACCAGCAGAGGGAGCTTTTAGCCATAATTTATAGCCTTTAAAGGAAAGAATCAATCAAAAAAATGTATGAATGGAAAAAAAAAAACAACACAACAATTATAAGACAGAGTCATCTACATAGACCGGTAAGGAACCCACACATTTTAAATCCTAAATTGGAAGATTTAGTGATTGATGAGTTACTTTAAAAGCTGATCCCAAGTATTAAGATGACCGTATGACCAGAACTGTAATAGACCTTGAGTGTCCGGCCTGTAATTCAACTGCAAGAAATTTTGGATTGTGGGGAAAGTGTTTGGTAACTTAAAATCCGGTTATTGGCTTCCATGGAGTTGTTTTCTAACTATAGTTCCTCCAAGTGACAGAGCAGATGAGCCCAGCACGGCTTCTTGCCTACAGTCTTCATGGAAGCAGCTCGTCCAGTCTTTCTCCCAATGAGCCATTGGGGGGTTTGACCCACCAGCCCTCTGATTGGCAGTTAAGTGGTCAGCCATCGTACGACCAGAGCCCCTTCTAAAAGAAGTGATAGTGGCATCCGCTTCCTAAACAACATGCTTCTGGAAACTCTATGAACTTTACAGAGGCTTCAGGCCTTTTGTTCATAGGGTCACTATGAGTCATGCTCAACTTGATGGCAAGCAACTCCACCACCAAAACAACAACAGTAAGTGTGACATAGATGACAAATAGGCCTTAGGGAGGTCAAGCACGAGGCAACTAGGTTGCTAACTGGCCCCTTGAAGACATCAGTGGTTCTGAGTGAGGGGCCAGGGCACAGTCTCAGGAAAGAACTTGTCATGAGCAAAACCCCTAGGTTAGAAATGCATTTAATCCCTAACCTGCAGCGGTCAAGTCCTTTCTAACTGACTATGGCCTTGGTTTCCAAGGCTGATTGCCTCACCTTTTCCTTGAAATGAGCCAAAGGGGAGAGAAATAATTTACGAGACCCCACTTCAGGGTCAACATGGAGGACAGTGAACTTCGCAAGTGCTGGTGTCACCGTGAAGGAAGAGATGGAAAGGGCAGCATGCTCTGGGCAGGGGAGCTAGAGATGGGCTGGAGGAAGCAGCTCAGGTGGGGATGGGAGCCCCAAGGACATGAGTGTGTCAGGAGGAGAGACTCAGCTGGGACGCGATGGTCTGATCTTCAGAGTGTCGTGGTCTCTGCTCAGGACTGTTAGAGTGGGCGCTGATGGGATCAGTTACAGTGGGGTGGCCGTGCTCCGCCTCTCCCTGCTCAGGGCCTTAAAGGGCCCAAATGGAGATGCCCAGGGCCCAGAGCCCAGGCTGAGGAGTCTATCAGCCTCACGGTCAAGGTCTGCTGATGGCCAGGTTTGCAGTCTTTTGTTTTTGTTTCATGAATATATGGTACTGTTTTCTCTGAAGTTTCCAAGAGTCTCCTTTACAAAGCCCTCCCCCACACCATCCCCCAGACCACTGGAATTCCCATCTTAGTCCCCCTCCTCAAGGAGAACGAGACCAGATTAGTCAGGACTTTGGCTTTGTGTGGGTGGCCCAAGACCTGTGAATGTACGGGGTAATTTAGGGCCCCCATGACCATAGCAAGGGCAGCACGGAGCTCCCACACAGATGTTGTTAAAAGATGAGAGGGAAGCTCGGGTGGGAATGCCTGTAGGCCGGAGGAGGAGGTGCAGAGAAAAGAGAAATTAGAGCAGCAGAGAGTGGGTGGAATGAACATGGAAGCCTGAGAGAGATGATTCCAGGAAATAATGAGAGAAGAGAAAACACTGGCGGTTTTCTCAGTGGAAGAATGGAGAGGACAGGGCCAGAGATAGCTGGTGTGTCGCGTGGAGAAGATTGACACGAAGGAAAATATTCACACAGAGAAGACGTATTTCAGTGGGAATGATGAGCTTATTTTTTATGCATATTGATTTTACTACTAGTAAGATATAGATGGCCAAGTTCAGATATTTAAAGGCATTTTTAATAAGCTCATAGTTATGGCTCAGACCCCATGAGGGAGACTAACAGTCTGAAGGTTGAACGAGCCTTTGCCTTTTTAAACACAGCCTGACTGAGAAAACCAGGCTTGAGACTGGCAGCTTCCAAGTCAATTGAGACCCAAGGAGACACTGCCTGAGGGAGAGGAGTGCTTACAGGAGTCCACTTGCCCCGTCATTCTCCTTTGGACCAACTGGTGGGTTTGAACTACCGATCTTTCAATTACTAGTCCAATGACAAGCACACTACAACTCTAGGACTCCAGTTCTCAAATATAGCAGTCGGTACATATTTGATATTCATTTTCTAGAAAAATATTTGCCTGAGAAATGAAACTTGTGTTCTCTCAAACTTCACTGAAACCCTGACAAGTAATTCATGCCACTTCTTTCCTTCTCATCTGAAATCCAGGATTAAGTTGGTTCCTCCGTCAGTATGTTATCCGTCCGCTGTAACGGGATTGATCAGAGAGGGCCAGAGCTCATGGAACAGAATTAGATGGCCCTTTTCTTGTTATTTTGGGAAATACATTTCAAAGCCCAGAGGAGACCGGAATAGGAGAGGTACAAATGGGGCAGTGGACAAGAGAACCTGCTTGTCTGCTTAAAACTAATCCATCAGCCCATCAACCAGCCCTGGGGCAGAATGCTAGCTGTCTTCTTCTCTGACGATTATGCCATGGAATCATGGTGATGCAGTGGTTATAGCATTTCACTGCTAGTCAAAGTCTTGGCTCTGACTCCTAGCACCTCCACGTTTAATAGCATGAAAGCAGGCCCAGTCCTGCACCAGCCCATGGGCTCTGCTGTGCCTGCGGCCATGGGTGCGGTCATGTCAATCCAGGTCTTGGAGAGTCTTCCTCTCTTCTTTGATCTTCCACTGTCACTTTTAAGGTTTCCCACAAGCACAGTCAATTGTTCTGGTTTTCCCATTCTTCTCAGAGTCAGCCATAGTGCATTGTGGTCCACACAAATAAATGCCTTTGGATGGTCAATGAGACAAGATAGACATTCCTCTGGTACTCTCTGCTTTCAGCCAAGATCCATCTAACATTAGCTATAATATCCCTAGTACCACGACCTCTTCTAAACTCAGCCTGCACCTCAGGCAGTTCTCTCTTGATGTGCTGTCCTAGTCATTTTTGTATAATCTTCACCAGGATCTTGCTTGCATGTGATAGTAATGATATTGTTCTATAATTCCCACACTCAGTTGGGTCACCTTTCTTTGGAATGGGAACAAATATAGATCTCTTCCAGTCAGTTGGTGAGGTGGTTGTCCCCCAGATTTCTTGGCACTATTTGGTGAGCACATCCAGGGCAACGTCCATTTGTTGAAATGTATCCGTTGGTATGCCATCAATTCCTGGGGCCTTGTTTTTTGCCAGTTCCTTCAAAGCAGCTTGAACTTTATCCTTCATTACCACAGGCTCTTAGTCATACATTGTTTCATGAAATTATTCTGTGTCCGCCAATTCCAAACAGAGTATGGAAACACTGCATGGTTCAAAATTGGGAAGAGTGTACGTCAGGGATGCATCCTATCTCCATACCTTTTCAATCTATATGCAGAACAGATTATCCTGGAGGCTTGGCTCTATGAGGAGGAATGTGGCATCAGAATTTGGATAAAGACTTATTAACAATCTGCATTATGCAGACAACACAACTCTGGTTGCTGAAACTGAGAAGGACCTGAAGTACTTGCTACAGAAGGCCAAGGACTGCAGGTGTTGATAAGGACTGAAAGTCACCATCAAGAAAACAAATATTCTCACCACTGGGCCAATTGGCAGCATCATTATGGATGATGAAGAATTGAGATTGTTAACAGTTTTAGTCTATTTGGCTCCGCAATCAACACTCTTGATACCAGCAGGCAGGAAATTAAAAGATCAATTGTATTGGGAAAGTCTTCTGTCAGAGACCTCTCCAAAGTACTAAAGAGCAATGATGTCAGTCTGTAGACTAAGGTACACCTGATACAGGCCATGGTCTTTGCTATCATTTGTTCTTCCTCAGAAAGCTGGACAAATGACTAGGGATGACAGGAAGAGAATTGATGCCTTTGAGTTGTGGTGCTGGAGAAGAGCATTGAATATACCATGGACTGCTAGGAGAACAAACAGGTTCATCCTGGAGAGGGTGAAATAGGCTGCTATGTGGAAGCAAGGATTCCGAAGCCTTATCTGACATAGTTTGGACACATTGTAAGGAAGGACCAATCCTTGGAGAGGGATGTCATGTTTGGGAGGGTGTAGGGACAGCACAGGAGAGGAAGACCCTCGATGAGATGGACTGATACAGTGACTGGGGTAATGGGGGTAACTGTGTTGGAGACAATGAGATTGGTACAGGGTAGAGCAGGGTTAGGGCTGTTGTACATAGGGTCACTATGAGTCGCAGGAAACTCAACAGCACCTAACAACAGCATCACTTTCAAATGCATATGAGATGATAAAAAATGCCATGGCTCAGGAGTACCTTACTCTTCAAAGGGACATTCTTGCTCTTCGACACCTTAGAGAGGTCGTTTGTCAGATTGTTCCACTGTAGCACACAGAATAGGTACAGTGCCTCTAAAAGAATTGTCACCAGTGTGGTGTTGTCAGAGAATATTGAATATATCGAAGACTGTAAAAACAACAAACAATTGGTCTTGGAAAAGGCTTGCCAAGGATGCTCCTTTGAGCCAAAATCATAATGAGGCTTTTCTGTACATTTTGGACATGATTTAAGGAGGATCTAGGGAAAGACATTATGCTTGGCAAAGTTGAGGGCTGGCAAAAGAGAGAAAGACCCCTCCACCAGATGCGTGATGCAGAGACTGCAGCCAAAGCGAGGCTGTAAGGACAGCTCCGGCTTTGACAGGACTTTGTTCTGTTGAACATGAATCGGAATCCAGGCTCATGGCCCCAAACGGTAGCTGAAAGGCACCTGTGTGATGTCTTGACAGCTGGCACTGTGGGCTCAGTTTGTGGATCCAGGCAAAATGAAATGCTTGCCAACTTCAGCATTTCTTCCATTTATCATGATGTTTATTAGTCCAGATGTAAGGATTTTCGCTTTCTTGTTGTTAAGGTGTAATCTGGGCTTCATCAGTTAGTATGTCAAGTATTTGTTTTCAGCAAGCCAGATTGTGTCATCTGCATATTGCAAGTTTCTGAAAACTGTCAGTCACCTTTCTATAAGTGGTGATCAAGAGGGTTTTCATTCTCACCCTGATTCTCTATCTGTTATTTCAAGTTCATAGAAGGACCACAGTCTGGTCCCGCTTCTCTGTTCCAGTTTGTAAGTGATTAGCATGTGGGGAGAGGGCCCTCCTCCTTCTGGATGCAGATCCTTCCAGGGCCTCTTCCCTCATCCTGTCTGCCTGGCGGGGGAGGAGCTCAGGCCCAGACCCGCTGCCAGGATCTTCTCAGGTCTTTGATGAAGTCTGGGGAGACTCCTGACTGGGGGGCTGCCTTTTCTTCTTACCAGATTCCACCGGGTCTTTCTACTAAAATGACATAAAGTTCCTTCTGAGAAGACATCTCACACTCTCGTGTACTTTTTCTCCCTTCAGAGTGGAGGACAGCTGAATCAACTGTCCTGTGCAGATGGAATATTCACAGCCAGTAAATCTAGGGAGATTGCCATGCATTTTTAAAATAATCAAGTTATGCATATGACTTCCTAATTCAATCTACCTTCTCTTAGAACAAATTTGGAACATCAAGGTTGCTTGAGGGCATAGTAAGTCAGAGTAACCTAGAATGACTATTGGAGGAACATGGCCAAGTTCAACAGAATCATTCAGTCACGTTTGGGCAGAAGAAGCAGTTAATTCATTACTAAATTTGTACATAATAGCATTATTTGGCATCAAGTGGATTCAAAGATTTTCACCTGGTTTAGAAATATGTCCAGTGTAGGACCTTTACTGCTATCTTTACTCAGAGCCAGGCAAAGCCCAAGAACATCTTCTTTACTGTCTCGTTTGTTTCTGACATAAATACGTCTCTGACTGAACGTCTTCGTTCGGCTGTAATAGAAGTATCACAAGTGAATAACTGATGGACAGACATTTGTGTTCTCAGTTTAGGAGGCTAGCAGTTCTCATTTACAACGCTGGTTCTCAAGGAAGACCCTCTCTGTCCTGTTTGATGGAAAAGTCAGGTCTCAGCTTCTTGGCATTTCTCAGAGATCTCCACCTCGGCATCTTATGTCCCCTTTACACTTGGTCCCTTGGTTCTGTGCCCAATCTGCTCCTTTCATCACTCAGATATAGTGAATTTAAGAGCACCCTTTATTACTGTGCTCTCATTAACATAGCAAAATGTTTGATTTCCAAATATATTTGATGTAGAGAAGAGCAATAAGGAATTACATTTGATATGTTGTTATTGCTACACGCTGCCAAGTGGCCTGTGACTCAGCAGCCCTAAGTCCAGCCCTCTGAAGCCTGTCCTGTCCTGGGCCGTCTTCACGTGCTGATACGCTCTGCCCGTGGTGGTGTGCAGTGTGTGTCCTGAGGCCCTTCCAACCTCAGGGCTTCATCTTCCAGCGTGATAATCGACGGGGCTCTGATGGACGCTTTTGGCTTTTCCCTGGCTGACCTGACTGATCATGAGCTTGGCTGTTACGGGTGGCCCTGCTGACATTGGAGCTATCCAGCACATAGCTCTCGGAATCACAAAAATACTGAAGCCACCAGACTGTGGCACGCTGATGGATGAGTGAGGGTGCAAACATATGGGTGGATCCTTCCAAAAACCCCTGTAAGGTAGTAGTGCTTGTCAGCTGTGAATCTGGGAATAGGACATGCGACCGCACATCTACGTGGCCTGTCCTCTCTGCCACCTCTAAATAGCAAAGCATGCATGAGTTTTGGAAGGATTTCATTAATCAAACAGATGTGGTTTCAATAATTATGAAATCTCTTCATTAAGCACTGGCAGCAGCAAGTCATTACGGTATCTTCACCAGCCTTTGGGCTCTGATCAAGAGTAGACTGTCTTCTCATTACGATAATGGGTTCAATAAAAGAGTGCTCCATCATTCTCTATAAGGCATCTCTGGCTATCCAGCCCCAGTCAGGCACTCGCTTTATCTTCTTCAGATCCTGCCCGACCAGTGTGGCTGGCACACAGGGAGTTCTTTAGGCTGCAGGCTTTCATCTTGACAAAACATATTGGTCATAAAAGTTAACTTTGTGAAAGAAATTAAGGACAGTTTAAATTAATGTTGAGGCCATAATGAGGAGGAATAAGTATTCTGTTTCAATTTGCTAGCCCAGAGAATTATTAATGGGTGATTAACTGAGATATTTTTAATTAGAAGTTTCAGGAATTTTTTGACATATTTTTTTCAGTGTTTCTATGCCAAACATGGTCACTGGGGGCAGAACCTTAGACATGTCTGAGTCCTGCAACTTCACAGAGATCATCTGTTGTTAAAGCTCCATTCTTCATATCCAATGGGCATGTGACTGTAGCTATAATATCATTCATCACACCTTATTATATTTCTGTCATAGACTGTGAACATGTTTTCCATCAGTTTCAGGAACATTCAGCATCCTCTGTAATGAACCCCATACAAAACCACAGAGCTGTATCAATGAGCAAATGGTGGCTATCCATGGAACCCAGCAACAAACTTTGTTCACAGTCTCTCCATCCATTATACAGCACTAAAATAATCCAGAAAAGACGTGCTAAACACCTGCATAAAGGAAGAGAGAAAGGGATTAAAATAAAACCAGTTAAAAACTAGGGGGTCAGTAAAGAGGAAGACATTTAACTGGTCACCATTTGGATGTAGCAATTAGATTTCAGGCAGGGCTCACGGCATTGCCTGGCCAGTATTGGGGAGATGCATTTGCATTTATTCTGGTGATATGATTGTTCTATTTGTTTCCCTCTCCTTTGTGAAGAGACAAACATTCCTTACCCTGGCCCCACATCAAGTGTGGATGTTGTTATTTGACAGGGTGGTGCTGCTAGTCGCCTTACTAAGGACCCCACTCGTTTCAGGTGACCTGGGCCAGAGAGCCACGTGAACAGGTGTCCACATCTGCTGATGAGCTGTCATGGCGGCTACCTGATGTCACAGTCTCTCGGGCGGCAACAGTGCTGCCCCACTGCACTCATATTTAACTCCCTATCTTGGTGTGGGTTGACACCAGCCGGAAGGCCTACCTCTCCTGTCTGCGCCTCGCTCTGTCCTTGTGTGGCTTCTAGACCGCAGGGCTGCTACGGAAGCATGCTGCTTGCAGCATTAAGTCACAGAGGCTCTGCTGATTACTGCCCGTGACATGCAAAGTACTGAAGTTGTGCATAATTGCTCCATCCAATTTCCCAAGATAAGAGAACAGGCCAGAGAAATCTAAAGAGAGATTATAATTAAGTGTTCTTAGTCACTTGTTCAATTTTATTTTCAAAAGAAAATGTTTTCTTATAACCAAGGAGAACAAGTAGATTTTTTAACATCTGCGTGCATGTGAATCTAAGTGTTTTGTTATAACAACAAGAAGATGCTGGGGTTTTCCATGCGGTGCTTTCCCAGGGAATCTTAATAGTGTAGAAAAAGGAATTGGACTTCCCAGATCTACTAATAAAATGAAAAGTAAGCAATCAGGTTCACAGTTAGAAGTAAATATATGCTGCTGTTGTTGTTAGGTGCCGTCGAGTCGTAGACAACTCATAGAGACCCTATGAACGAAAGACCTGAATGCTTGTAGAACTTTCATCCTTTCTCCGTGTTCATAGGGTTTCTGCAGACAAGCTGTTTTGGAAGTGGATGCCACTCCTGCGTCCAAGCTTGTTTTAATCAGGGAGAGCCACCAAACACTGTCCACCAAGGATAACCATTACCACATTTGACACATCAGTGTCACAGTGTTTAGCATCACAGCAACCACGAGTGACCTCTGTGCAGCATATGGACAGACCAGGGCTATACAACCTAGAAGAATGTTTGACCACAAACAATTAAAAACATCTAGGTTTTTAATATATGCTAGTGGGGAAAAAATTTGTTACTCTACAGGCAATGACATATACAATCAGGTTGTAATTTATCTGGGCATCAGTGCATCAGGATGAATGAGAAGTTAAAAACAGACACACATTCACACTTACACATAGCCGTGTGCATGCACACCAAACCCAGAGAAACACACACACAACCCACACACACTTATGACCACAGAACAGATGAGTTGTGGAAAAACATCACATACATTATTCATGAAGAAAGAAAAATGGTAACACAAAGACATGGGCAGGGAATACCAAAATGGATGTCCAAATGGACTCTGAAACTTCCAGTGGAATCAAGAGAAGCCAAAGCAAGGGGAAGATGCTAGAGTAAGAAAGCTGAACAGAAGATTTCAAAGGGCAGTTTGAGAAAACAAAGCAAAGTATTAGAGTACAACGTGCAGGAAAGGAGTTCGAAAAGCAGAAGGAAAGAGCGTGCTCTGCGGAAGATGAGGAACAGGTTAAAGCGCAGACCATTTCAGGTTCTGTGATCAAGAACCAGCAGTACAGGAGGAAGATGCCCAAGGTGCAGTGAAGGCATTTGCAGAAGAGCAGACCCTAGGAAATGATGGAATAACAACTGATGTGTTTCAAGAAATGGACGTAACCCTGGGCATATGGATCAGTATCTGTCAGCAAATATTGCAAAACCACTACCTGGCCAACTGAGTAGAAGATATTTATATCTGTTCTCATTTCAATAAAAGGAGATCCAACAGAATGTAAAAATTAAACAATATCATTAATATCACATGCAAGTAAAATCTTGATGAATAAAAAATGGCTGGAACAGCCCATTGACAGGGGTCCGCCAGACAAACCAGATTCAGAAGAGGCATGGTATGAGGGATATCATTGCTGATGTCAGGTGGATCTGGGCTGAAATCAGAAAATACCACAACTAAGTTTACTTGTGTTTCATTGTGTAAAGACGTTTGACTGTGTGGATCATAACAAATTATGGATAGCATTGAGAAGAACAATTTAGAAACACCTGATTGTGCTCATATGAAGAATAAACAAAGATCAAGAAGCAGTTGCCTGAAGGTTCAAGGGAACACTGCATGTTTTAAAATTAGGGAACACTGTTAGGTTTGTATCCTTTCTCCACGACGTAGCTTGGCAGTTATCTGATGCTGCGCCATCCCTCACGATGAGATCTAATATACTGTAATCATGGCCATCACAAGGT
Organism: Elephantulus edwardii; assembly: GCF_000299155.1. Taxonomy (NCBI): domain Eukaryota; kingdom Metazoa; phylum Chordata; class Mammalia; order Macroscelidea; family Macroscelididae; genus Elephantulus; species Elephantulus edwardii. The sequence goes on from NW_006399805.1 coordinate 15,216,992, forward strand.
CAGCCCCAGCAACTGATTGGTTGGAAACACGTTCCACTGAGGTTGCAAAACTGTCAGGACATGCAATTTCAACATCATAGTACAAGCCTGAATTACTTTTTTTAGCATGTCCAGTTAATCCCGAAAAAAATAAATGCATAAAACAGAAATACACAAGAAAATGATTTTTCCTTCTCAGGACAAAGCTGTCTGTCAGGTTATATCTGGTGGTGGTTTTAGGTGTCCTTGGAAATCGTAACGTTTTGCTTGTCAGTAGCTAGCATTTACACAGGATTTTATCCAATGAAGAAGACACAGAAGGGCTTGGAGCTGCCCCTTTCTTTTCACTGGCTCTGGACTGTGGCACAGTAAGGCTGACCCTGGCCTGTGTCTCCAGGTGATGTCTTTGCTGTGCCATCGGCTCCAATAGCATCTCCGCTGTTCTTTTCAGATGCTCAGGGACAAAGGGAACAGTCTGGGATGGGCGACAGAGGCTGTCTATGCAGCCCTTCAAAGTATGTGGAGGACAACACTTGTGCGGCCACCTGTGTCCAGGAGGAGCACCTTCCAGCAGGAGGAGCATCTCCACCAGGATGAGCATCTTTACAGGAGGAGCACCTCCACCAGGAAGGAACATCTCTACCAGGAGTACATTCCACCAGGAGGAACACCTTCTAGCAGGAGGAGCACCTTCCAGCAGGAGGAGCATCTCAACCAGCAGAAACACCTTCCACCAGAAGGAGCATCTTCCAACAGGAGGGGCACCTTCCAGAAAACTGCACACTCTACATCATTTCCCATTTCCTTCTTTAAAAAGTGACATATCATCTCAAAGTAAAGGATTGTGTACAAACACAGGCGTGCACACACACATCATTCTGCCTGCCTTTAATCTTACTTCCAGGCCATGAGAAAAGGCCCTTTCCTTACCCTGTTATATTTGGTGGCTTGATTATGGAGGAATGTGGAATGGTGGAGCTCATGGAGTTTAAACCATGCCTTGGTTTTTAAATTTGGTTTAAATTCGATTAGGCCTGAGGGTCTTAATTGTTATTGATCAAACAGTCTTCTAAATGGTTTAGCACTGGTCTATCCATTTGCTGTACAGAGGTAACTCGTGGTTGCTGTGATGCTAAACACCGTGACACTGATGTGCCAAATGTGATAATGGTTACCCATGGTGGACAGTATTTGGTGGAGCTCCCTGATTAAAACAGGCTTAGAAACAGGAGTGGCATCCACTTCTGAAATAGCTTGCCTCCGGAAACCCTATGAACCTGGAGAAACGATGACATTTATACAAGTGTTCAGATCTTTCATTCATAGGGTCTCTGTGAGTCGACGACACTTAACAATAATAACAGCTCATGGTGACTTCTACCTCTGGGTAGCAGTCAGTGGTGAACCCTACCCCATAGGGTGTCAGCTCACATAAACTCCACCCCACGGGATACGAGCTCATGGTGAACTTTTAACACAAGGGCACCAGCTCACAGTGAAGCCCACCCTGCGAGGCACCAGGTCACAGTGGATTCTACCCCACAGAGCACCAGCTCACAGTGAAGCCCACCCCGCGAGGCACCAGGTCACAGTGGATTCTACCCACAGAGCACCAGCTCACAGTGAAGCCCACCCCGCGAGGCACCAGGTCACAGTGGATTCTACCCCACAGAGCACCAGCTCACAGTGAAGCCCACCCTGCGGGGCACCATGTCACAGTGGATTCCACCCCAGGGGGCACCAGCTCGCGGTGACCTTTACCTCATGGGCACCAGCTCACAGTGGTCTTTTCCCCACGGGGCACCAGTTCACGTGGAGTCAGGTCAGACCACAGGACAGTGTCTCAGTTGAGCAGTGGTGCCGCCGTCCCTTGCTCAAGTCCGTTGCTGCAGACACTGCTCTGAGAGCCTTCTAGTTCTGTGTGTGACCGTGCCCTCTGTGACATCAGGCGTTGTTTGGCTGATTTTCTAAAACTTGGTCTCTAGACTTTTCTCCTTCATCTAGAAATGCTGCTGAGCCCTGTCCACTGTGGGTGACCCTGCTGGTTGATGGTATTCACAGACAGAGCCCCCCGCCCCACAGCAATGTGGGCGCCAGCAGAGGATACGTGAACTGACAGATGGGGCTGGTGGAGGTTTGCAGTGACAGGGCTGTGACACAGGAAACATTAACAAGGAGCATAGATACAAGTGGGTGGGTGGGTTTTCTTTAGGAATCGTGGGCACTCGTTTCATCGGGCAGACATGTAGTGTTTTTCAGAACTGCTTCCTCAGGGTGGGTCATGTGCCATGTCTGCGGGACTTTGTAGCCCCCTCACAGAGCCCTCACCAGAGGACAAGGCAGAGCTCAGCTGTCCTCAGCCACATCTTCTCAGGACTGTCGTGTACGTCCTCTGAGGTCATTGCTGGGATCTTGTGAAAACGCATTCCTTGTGGAAAAGAACAATTGTGATAACAGCCTGTGCCACAAACATGGCAGTTGTGCCAACGACTGCTCATGCACGCGGGCCTGGTTGCTGCTGCCAGGAAGGTGGGCCTGGAACCTCTCACATAGGACGACTCATCCAGCCAGACACAGGGAGGGAGACCAGGAGCAGAGGGGTCCTCCCTCAGTGCACAGAGAGGTAGGGCTGTGCCGTCTGTCTCTAACTGTGTTTAATCTCCTTACTTAAGCAAGAGGAGGCGAAGCAAGCAAATCGAGCCTGGGGTTTGGGGGGAAGGGGTTGGAGAGGCCAGCTCCGGCGTAGACGCAGGTGCTGGGAAAGCAGCACTCGGCTCGGTGTCTGGGAGTCCCGATGCCTCCTCAGTGGTGCCCAGATGTACAAGCCTCGCCTGTTTCTTGCTGGCAGGTCCTTGTCTTGTTTCAGGATGTGAAGCCAGCCCCATCCCCTCCGCCCAGGAGCCACGAGGACGCTAAGCAGGCAGGATTTAGCGGCTTTGATGTCTCCCCTTCTCTTTATTCTTAGCGGCACTGCTCTCTCAGGTCACACTCCTTGTTCCCATCTGGAATCCATTCTTTGGGAATCTTCCATCTAAACGAGCCTGAAAATGGTTAATTTTGTTTTGTTTTTTTATGTCCCCTGCACTTTAATGTTGTAATTTCTGTTTTGAAACTTCCCAAAGTCCCCAGTTCTGTCTACGTGACAGAAGGCTACCTATGTAGAGGGGGTGCACTGGCCCACCGCTTATCATCCATTCTGTTTGTTTGCCTCTCCCAGACCCACTGAGCATTTTAACAAAACCTATTTTCTGTGACCGGCAAGTAATCAGAGTCTCTAGATAGGGCCTATGGTCAAGACTGTGGCTTTTGACTGGGATTTGGAGTTTCTAGCACCCCCGAGGCACCTCAGAAGGAAACCTGGCCATCTCTTTCCAAAACAGTCCCCACTGACCCCTGGTGCTTGTCTCTGTGTCCTGGCGGACTTGGGCCTCTTATGATCCTACCTTCTGTAGTAGTAGGATTGTTATTGTCTTTGACCTGACCACACAGCTGGGTGATAATGTGATAATGAATTTTTGAGGCTCCGCCTACCACACTTGGCTCCCCTGGAGGCCTGGTCTCACCTGCAGATAGGTGGTTTGCCATTGATCAGCATCTTCTCCATCTAAACAGCTGTGAGGCCAACATGAGCACGAGCTGACCAGACAGTAAGAGACTGCAGTGAGGCATAGCCTGCAGCCCTGGAGATAGAACCAGAGGTACTTGATCTACTTTCTGGACGATTGAAGGAAGAGCTGACTCAAGACTGCTATGAGACGAAGCTTGCTGGACGATTGAGGAAACCAGAGACTTCGTGTATTTGTGCTGCTGGGAGTGAACCGGACTTGACTTGTTGACTGAGAAGCTGTCTGAACTGAGGAATTGTGTCCTGTTAACCAGGCTTGGGACTACTCTGGACTGACCTTGGACTTCCACTGTGTCCTTTGCCTTCCCCAACCTATTTCCTGAAGAATCCCCACGACTGTGAGTACAGGCTGCGAGTCAGTTTGCAACAAGCATCTGAGCCAGCGGTTAGTAGAAGCAGGGGCAGGAGCGTGGGGGGCGTGTCTGCCCTTGTAGTTATTTGTTTGCTACTCTGGATGTTGTTGAAAGGGACAGTTCCCCTTTGTGGAGTTAGAAGAGGTTGGACACAGCGTTCCCATGTTCCCTGTATACCTTCCTTCCCTAAGCTTGCTAAGCCCGGACCTTCCTGCCATTCCCTTTCTGTGACCATGGTCAATGTCTGTTTCCGTCTGCTTGTCCCTGAAGCCCCTCCTGATCAGCCCCACCATCATTCTTCACAGACAAGACTAGTGGCAGAAAGAAGCCAATCCAGCTCTCTTCTGACTTCGTTCCGTCTAGAGAGAGTGGACATGCACATATGTGTACTACGTGCATTCTGCTTTACACTTTTCAGCGCGGTTTGGGTGAAAGTGTTCAGATCCAGTTCCTTTTCTGGGTGACCACTCGTGCATATGTTGCTTCATGACACTGAGTTCCTACCATCCACCAGCATCTTCCCACTTCTTCCCTGTGTGTCCAGTGTCCATGCGCTGACCACTCCAGTCCCTTCCTTTCTGAGCTTCACCCCTGGACCGAGGCTGCCCTTGTGATCTCATGTGGTTAATTCCACTAAGGAATTGTAATTTTTAATTTGTTGTGGCTATTACCTTTTCATTAAAGAAGTCCAAAATCGCTTGTCGTTTGGAATATCATGCATTCCTAGAAATCTGTGGAAGGAGCCCGCAGTTCCTAGGACTTTCTCTGGTCATCAGACTCGTGCAAGGGAGTGGCTCTGCCGTGAGGGGTGGCACTGACATAAAAGAGTCTCGTCCTGTAATGGGGAAAGTTGGATGTGTTTAACATAAGGGAGTTAGAAGAGGAGGCTCTGGATACTACTTGAAATAGGGACTGAGGAGACGGTCCACTAGACATGGAAATGGGTCCACGTCAGTGAGCTGCTGACCTCCTTGGCCCCTACCGGGTAGGGCGAGTACTCTGACGTCACAGAGCCTCAGTTCATGGCCGTCCTTGTGCTGAGATCTCCCATTCCACACCAAGCACTGTGGTGAGAGACACACACTCGACCATGACACTGAAAGACCAGAGTGGGTGCGGCGTGGTGCTACCTTAGAGCAGGTGTGTGAGCACCCCAAATATTGCAGGTCTTTTACTTGTTTGGATTGCTTTCCATTTTCTAGTTAAGTAAACATTATTTCAGCCAATGAGCTACAGAAATCATGCCTGGAATTTTTAGCCATAGTCCTGAAATAAACTGTAAAGATATAATCGCAGCTTGTGCTTTTCAGGAGGTAAAGTACAATTTTAACAAACGATTAAAGTGAGTGAGTGAGTCTGATATCAGCATTTACGCTGCTTGCACAGCGAATGACTGTACAGCCACCTGGTCACCCACATCAGGAATCTCGGTGGTGGTTTTCCCTCTCTTCTCTCGGTTACCTCCTACATCCATTTGAATGCCAAGTTCAGTCTTCTTAAAGAATTAGTCGTCCTTGTATTATCCTCTCACTGAAGCTGACTTGGTTCAGTTCTGTGTCAGTGCTCAAGTCCCCTGCTGTCAGCACAGCTTGTCTCTCTCACACACATCCAACAAGCCTCCTTCGCCCTGCCGTCAATGCATGCTGCTTTCCACGGTGTAGATGTCATGGATTATACCGTGAGTCCCATTGGTTCTCCATGGTTTCTCAATGTATAAAGAATAAAATCTGCATGTGTAGCATGGTACACACACATGTCATGGATTAAAATATAACGGGCATCTGAGAAATAGCTCTTGCAGGAATAAATAAGATTATGCAAAACAAGACTGGATAGGTAGGAGTATTTATATATTCATCTCCACCCCCTTGTGTGTGCCATCTCCTATTGAAGTCCAAGTAGCCATATGATATGTATCATCCACAGCTCTGTCCTAGGCTCCAGTCATGTGCCCTGTGGCTGGGGAAGCAGAAACCACTGTAGATTCTATCTCCATGGGATTATCTATTCATAATGTTGTGTTGTGTACTGTTATGTTGGAACTGACACATAGCTGACCTTCCAATGGGTTTTCAGAGGCAGTAAATCACACAGAAGGAGACTGGCTGTCTTTCTCCCATGGAGCAGTTGGTGGATTTGAACCTCATACTCTAGGGTTGGTGGTGCAATTCTTTAACACTAAGCCACCAGAGTCCCCAGTTCATGGTGGAGGTAGCAAATGAGTGCATATCCCTCGTCACCATGACTACCACAAAGAGAACTCGTGCTTCTATGAGGAGGCTGAGGGGCCATGTTTGGGTTAAAGGCTGGAAGATCCAGGGACAGTCTCTACCTGGCACCCAGTTGAGGACATCAAAGGGGAAAGAAGGAAAGGATCGCTTCAGCATGAAAGAGAACCACTCTTCATTGTTTGTGCTTTATAATTATGTTTTTGTTTTCCTTTCTTTTTAAACATTTTATACTTTTACGCTCTTGATTCCTTGTTGTTATTTTGGTGCTTTTGCCTGGAATGAGCTTCTCCACCATCTCCATTGTTGTGCGGTGGTGGTTGTTGTGGTTGTGTACCATTGAGTTGGAATGCTACAGTGGATTTTCAGAGGCAGCTCATCACACGGGAGGAGACCCCCATCCTTCTCCTGTGGAACAGCTGATGGACTCAAACCGTGTGCCTTCAGGATCGCAGTGTAACCTCTTGCAACTAGGCCATCAGAGCTCCCTACATCTCCTGTGTAGTTTAAAACAAAACAATGCATAAAACAAAACAATTATCTTCTCTTTAAAGAATTGGCAATGCAAGCTCTCAGTAACCCCAGACAAAGCTAGCCTTACCTCCTCTTTACCTGACGCCTTCACTATGTCTCATCTGATTTACCATGGTTAGATATGAACATCCTTCTGCTCAAAGATGCTGCTTGAAGGAGGGAGAGGCAACATGTCAAGACCCTGAAAAGGTGAAGAGAAGAACAACCAGTACCCAGCGCTGGGGCTGAAGCTCTTCCTCCCACTGTCAGGCCAACAGCTGGTTTGTGACTGGGCGTCCGGCGGAAGGGTGTGGATACGTGGGTCGGTGCTGCATTGCTACAGGTTAGGTTAGGCCAGCCTGTTTCAGTGTAATTACTGCACAGTGATGACCTCACATGCAGGACACTCAGGGGGTTTTTGCTGTTCGATGTCTCTGATCGGCTCCTTCCCCAGCTTCTGTGCCTCAGGTACAGGCACCTCCAATCCTGTGGAGATGGGTGTGGCTGTGGTGCTGGTCAGTTTCTGCAGCGGTCCCAGCAGGAGATAAGCTGGGAGGAAAGGGCTGGCGCCTCCTCTGAGAGCCTCGTGGAGCAAGGTGGTCTGATGTGCAGTGACAGGAATGGGGCTGGACAGGCCTGGCCTTCCTTCCCTGGGCCTGGGTGCTCCGGTCTGAGCTGACTCAGGGCCAGCCAAGGGCAGTTAACAGAAGCAGTTACACACACTTCGTCCACGTGAGATCATATTAGAAATACCATTTTGTAGTCTACTTTTTATTTTTATTTTTTTCTGGTAGAATGGTTGTGAATTATGTGTGACTCGGGACCTACTTTGTAATAAAGACATTATTGGATAATATTTCACATATTAAGCAATTTAGTCATCTAAGTGGCCTGCCCACTGGCTTTTTGTGCATTCAGAGTGTTTCACAGTCTATGTTAGGACCCTTTTCTAATCCCTTTGCGTCACTCTCAGCATCCCCCAGTGTCCCAGCCCTAACCCTGGGCAGCCACTGACGTGCTTTGTCCCTGCACGTGCTTGGTGGACACAGTCCCGGAGGCGAAAACACATGCCCGCTGGCCTTTCAGAACTGCCTTCTGCACTTACCACCATGTTTTAACTTCGCTGCCACAAATCTTTGTCAAGCACACTCCCCTGGGCCACGTCTGCTCGGGCCCGTCTCGTGCTCTGGAATCCACACAGGTCCAGTTGGAAGTGACACAGGCAGGAGCCCGAGGATGTTTATCTTCACCACGTTAGTCAATGCCGTGAAGGCGCACAGGATGACTTCTCAGGGAACTAGAGTCACCTCTCAATCAGGACACCGCGTTAAACAAGTCTGTGAATTAACCAGCATGAAGAAACTAGAGAGGATTGGGCCTGAAGATCTTCGTGCAGGGGCTCTCGGACGAGGACCAACGACATCTGACCAAAGTGCCGCAATGGTCAGGTCTGCTTGGGCACGTTGTAGTACGTCTTGACAGTCTTCTGAAGATCCAGCTTATTAACAGACCCTTTAATGTAAAATTAAAACCAGAATCCTGAAATGCGTCGGAGAACAGCTGCGAAGGACTCTGGAAGCTCACGCCTAAGCATGAACAGTCTTCCAAGCGTAATGAAAAGCCTCCAGCCAGGAGGGAAGAAAATCGGTGAATGGGACCATCTATGAATCAAATCCCTTTGCACATCAAAATACTTCTCCAACAGGGTAAGATGGAAACCCACAGACTGGGGAAAAAATACTTGGCAATGACTTATCTGATAAAGGACATGTCTAAAATTTACAGAACACTCCAGCACCTCAACAAGGAAGAGTTAAACAATCCAATCACAAAATGGGCACAGGATATGAACAGACACTTCACCAAAGATGACATTTAGATGACAAGCAAACACATGAAGAAATGTTCAAAATCTCCAGCTCTCAGAGAGATGCAAATCAAAATAACTATGAGGTATCATTTCACCACAATAACAACAGCGAAGTCCAGCAGGGCAGCAAACAACAAATGCTGGTGAGGTTGTGGAGAGATTAGAACCTTTATTTACTGCTGGTGGGAGTGTAAAATGGTACAACCACTATGGAAGGCGGTATGGTGCTGTCTCAAAAAGTTGGAAATAGAAATACCATTTGACCCAGCAGTTCCACTACCCCAAAGAAACCAGAGCCACAACTCAAACAGATGTATGCGCACCCATGTTTATTTGCTGCATTATTCTTAATAACAGAGATGGACGCAAACAGGTGAATCAACAGGCAAAGGGATAGAAAAACTATGGCAAATTCACACAGTAGAACACTACACAGCATTGAAAAACAATGAACTCATACACAATATGGGTGATCCTGGAGGACTTAATGCTGAGTGAAATATCTCAGTCAAAAAGGACAAATACTGCATAACATCGCTGTTATAAAAGAGAACAGACATGGAGGGATTGAGGAAAGGATGGAAAAGAGGGATAATGAACATTTCATTAGATCGCCTGAGAACTTCTGGAAAGAAAGATATGATGAGGAATTACCTGTATGACAGCAATCTGAAACAGGGGTCATGGCAGGGAGGACTGCTGGGGTGGGCAAGGGGTCTGAGGAAGAAAATGAACAACGATAAAAAAAAATTAAAATGAAACTTTGTTTTTTTAAAGGCCCTTTAGCTCTCTCTTCCCTAGAGATAGCAAGAGTTGAGCTAAAAACCCCATAATGAAACAAGGCCATGGGTGCTACCATTCAACTCTCAGAACCCTGATCTGACTCCTGGATGGTGTTTCTGCCTCCCAGCATCATTGCTCTTTTGCATGAACTCCTGTGACGACAGTGGTTGGCCACTTCTGCAGACCCCGTAAGGGTAGGATGTTGGTTTCTGTTCATTGGGGTGGGGTGGTACCTACTGTGTTGACTGCTGACTTGACAGTGGGCAGTTTGAACCCCCCAGTCACCTCTCAGGAGAAGAATGGGCAGTGTCCTCTCATGAAGATGTCTGGCCTCAGGAACCTGGCGGAGTATCGCTGTGGGGTGGAACGGGCATGGTGGCATTAGCTGTGTGACATGAGATCAGCAGAGAGGACAAAAAGCTTAACTCACTTTAAAAAGGAACCTCAGGTATCTGCTTCTCCCATGGTCGACAGCAACGCAGTAGATACTCTGAAACCAGTTTGTCTGTCCCCCCATCTGTGAGAACCCAGGGGCAGCTGTCCAACGTCCGGGGGCATCTGAACCAGGAGGCTCGCCGTACCACCCGTGGTGGGTGTCCAGCACACGACTGCCAACTTCCCTCACAGGAAGTCCTGTGAATGTGACTTTGTTGGTCTGGATTCATCTATTTCATTTACAAAATGGAAGACAAACTTGTAAAAATAAAGTCACGCATTGACGTCAGTCGTTGCCATAGCCTCCTCTCCCAATCACATTGATTATTTATCACGCAGCTGAAGGGTGACTGCCCCGTGGACTCCATGGAGCAATGGACTGCATAGCAGTGAAACACCTTCGAAAGGTGAGGAAGGCCAGCGGCTGCCACTTGTTGACAGCGAAGTGCTGTGGTGAATCGAAGCGGCCGCTGATGTTTGGACAAGCCTGGCGGCCTAGGCCGTAATGTGTCCAGCTGCTAACAGAAAAGTCAGTGGTTTGAGTCCACAAGCCACAGCACAGGAGAAGGCTGCTCAGTCTCTTTCTGTAATGACGTGTACACTCCCAAGTCTGGTGGAGGGTCACTGTGAATCAGCATGGACTCGAAGGCAGGGGTTTTATTGTTTTCCTTCTTTTCCCATGAAGCCCAGGGTTCCTGACAGACAAGCTGGCGTGGCTGAAGGAGCACGTGGGGTCCTGGGAGCAGGACGATACTCACTGACATCACAGCAGCATCAGCACTCCTTGCTGGAAACAAGCAATTTTACAGGAAGAGTGCCGGGGAAATGCTAAAGTGTAGAGTCGGTACAGCTCAACCACGGGCACTGGGGCCGTTTTACATGGCCACCTTTCAGAGGCACTTGCTGCTTCTTGTCAGAAGCCGACTGTGGGGATGGCCCTTGCTGAGGTCAGCCTGGCCAGCACCCAGCCGATCCGGTGTGTCTGTGGTCCAGGCAGCAGGCAGAGCAATGATTAGGCAAACACAAAAGCAGCGTGTTTCTAGTGGAGAGGAGAGCTGTTGCCCAGCAGGGCAGTGAGGTGGCCCTGAGGATCCCCTCAGGAGGAGAGGCCACAGGGGGCCTGGGTGCTCAGGAGGGGGAGGAGGGGCGAGGAGGGAGGAGGAGGAGGGGGGAGAAGGGGAAAAGAGAGAGGGAAGAGGGGAGAAGGAGGAGGGGGAGCAGAGTAGAGGGGGGCAGGAAGGGAAAAGGCCATCCCTGCCTGCCCTGAGGAGGTCACAGGTCCGTACGTGAACAAGCGTACCTGGGAGTGCCCAGTCCCACTGGTGGGAAGCAGGAGGGCCTGTGTAGGCCCTGGAACGAGCCTGGGTTGCTGGATCCCTGGCTGTCCTGAGGTGAGCCCCTTAAGGGAACTGATAGGCTGGAGTTCCTCAGTGCAGCACAGGCCCAGATAGGAAGGAGCTGGGTGTGGAGGTCCATGGGGAGTCTGGAGGTTTGGGGTGTGTGCTCTTCAGGACACTGTGGGAGGCCATCTAATTCTGTGGCAAGAGGGGGGAAGCAGTGAGAAAGGAGCCCCCTCAGTGCACTGGATGAGCCCCTAGGGGGACAAACCAGAAACAGGAAGGGTGGGGACAAGGCGTCTTGGGTGGTCTGGAGAGGAGGAGACCCCAGGGGACAGCACCCCGGAGAGGAGGAGCAGTGCTGCAGGCAGACCTGACCGACAGGTCCCCACAACCACTCCTCCTGCTGCAGGCAGTGCCACCATGAGGAGCAGCAGGAGGCCTGGTTTGGAAGGAAGCAGGGTTCGGGGGATCTTGGCCTTGGTCCCCAGTCTCTTCTCAGGATGAACAGGAAGCCTTGAGCCCAAGGGGCAGGCGAGTGGTCAGCGCTGAGTATTGCACCCCAGCCTCGAGAGGGAGTGGGGAGCCTGTGGGGTTGTATCCCCCTGCGGGGTGGCCATACCATCAGAGGAGAGGAGGCTCTGGGGCACAGGGCTGTGGGCAGCAGGCGGGCGATGTGCTGGTCACAATGCCATGTTCCTGTGCATTGACCTCTGATCCAGAACGTGCAGAGGACGCTGCCTTATGAGGGCTGGTGCTGTGAAAACCTGCGTTATTTCCAATCAGCTGCACCGACCCCATCCCTGGTCACTGTGGTACTGAAACCCATGGCCTGGGCCTTCCCAGCACCTGCTGGCCGGGACCATCCCCACCCTGCCCTCTAGGGTGAAGGACAGGCGTATCCCTTCTCTGCTAGTCAGTGCAGGTTCCAACCGCCAGCCTGCCTTCCTGATGGGCTCACATCCCATGAACATAAAACCCCAGGCCCATCTGCTCCTGCCTTCCTGTCCAAGAGTCCCTGGAAGGGCAGCAGACACAGCCGTGGCGCCTGGCCCTGCCTTGGACCTCGTCCCAGCCCAAGATGTGCCCCTAAATCAGCTCAGATGTTCACGCTCGCCTTCCATCTCTTTTTACTGCTGGATAAAGGGTCCGACTCTCTCTTGGGGTTGGCCTGATTTGCCAGTATTTAATGTCTGCAGACGGCTGAGATGTAAGTTACAGCACAACAAGCAAGCTGACTCGCTGGCGTGTGGCTATGTAATAACCATGATTACAGTTGGAAATAAAAACGAGTAGTTCATCATGGCAGGCTGGGACAGTACGGCACGTCTTGAGTGGCTTTACCATCTCTGACAAGTTTCATGTCCAGAACAGTCACTCTGATCGTCGTTAAGCTGCTTCAACTCTCTGGGCTGTTTTCACCCCCCATTCTGCCTGTTTAACATCTTCAATTCTTACATCCCAATCTGTCTTGGATGAATTGCAGCCAGGGTACTGTTTAGAGGTAAGGATGTGGCATTCCATCTCACATACTTTGTCAGGTCAGGAGCCACCAGTTCCTGGCAAAAGGCATTGTACTTGGCAGACAGAGGGTCAGAGGCAGAGAGGACGACCCTCCTTGAGACAGACTTGCACGTGACTGGAATCTTGGGTTTGGCATGCTGGGGCTGAGAGGACAGCTCCGGCTTGAGTGTGGTTGTGGATGTTAGTCCACTGTTGGGCAGTGTGCAGAGACTGGGCGAGCACCATGGCGATTCCTCTTGGTCACGACTCTGGTGACGACATCCCGGCACTCAGACAGTTTGGGGTCTGGGTCTGGATGGTTCTTGTTTACCTGGGTTGGTTCTGCAGATGTTGTTGGAGGCCTGTAGTCTCGAGCACCTGGTAGATCTGCATTAAACCAGTCCATGAACGCTTGGCCCGTGGAGCCGCCGGTCTAGTAGAGGGAGGCCAGCAGGCAGTGACGGGTGACTGAAGTGGGCAGGATGTGAGCAGAGCTGCGAGGGGACCCACACAGCGTGTGGTCAGGAGACAGGGCAGCCGCGTGGCGTTCTGAGAGGTGGGCCAGCTCATGTGACAGGAGGCATGTGATCAGGGTCCCCTGGCAATGAGGAGCCGTAGGAGCGAGAAGGGCTGGGAGGGCGGTGAGGAGGGCGGGAGACCTCTAGAGCACCTGAATTCACCAAGAGGTCAGAGGTGGACACAGCAGAGACCACGTCCCCACCAGCAACAGGGCCTGCAGCCACGAGCTCGTCCCTGGTTGATTTTGCTGATGGTTGATGTTGGGTGTCCTTTAGTCAGTGTCCACTCACAGAGACCCAGTGATGCCCGAGGTGCCTGGGGCCTGTGCTGTTCCAGGGTGAGGTGGTCTCCCGAGACAGAGATGTCGTGGTGGATCCTGACACTCGATGGTGGGGAACGAGAACGCCAGGCAGGCAGCAGAAGCCGTGTGTCACTGCAGGGCGGGTGGGAGGCCTGGGGCGTGGGCGGCAGAGGCCTCTGGTCCTGGGGCAGGTGGTCCTCAGATGGGACAGTCACTTTCACCTGCCCCCAGTTTCCATGCAGGGACACTTCCCTTGTGACATGCGTGTGTCTTAGTCCTTTACCTTTGGACAGATGAGGTTTCTCTGGCCTTGGCCTGCTCTCCAGTCCCAGAGGTCCTCACTCTCTGTCCCTGTAATATGTGAAGACCAGAGAGTCCCAGGAGGTGCCGCTGAGCAAGACACGTCCCCTCTCAGCCTGGGTCTGCTTTCGCTGCTAACACAGCAGGCCTGCCGTGAGAGCTGTGTCTGTTTTGTCCCAGCTGGTGAAGAGCAGAGGTGCTTGCACACATCTGTGATTTGGTGTGTTTGGCATCGTTGGGTTGGCTAATGTCTGAGCATCTGCTGAATGCTGTACCCGCGATTTTACAAGGCCTCAGACTCTGTCTTAACGCTTACCAGTCCTGATTGGAGACATTGATCAAGTTCTCTCTCTTCATTTCAGAAAAATGCGACGAGCCCCTGGTCTCGGGGCTCCCCCACGCGGCTTTCAGCAGCTCCTCCCTCCTGTCCAGCAGTTATTCCCCCGGCTACGCCAGGATCAACAAGCGTGGGGGTAAGTGGTGGCTTCTGTCTTCTCTGCTGACCAGTCTGTGTAGGGGACGAGGACAGCCAGGGCTCATCTGGCAGCTGGGACACTGCTAAGATGTTAAGCCAGTTGAAGTGAAGTTTAGACAGACCAGGAATAAAGGCCTGGTCATCCACTCTTGAAAATCAGCTAGCATAACCCCTGGCCTCCACAGAGACATGGGGGACGCAGGACAGGGCGTGTTTAATTCTCTTGGGTAGGGGTCACTGCACTCAGGGACTGGTGACAGGTGACAGCACAGACTTTGACAGTGACATTTCAAATCTGCATTTTATTATGTAACTGTTAGTAGGCTCCTGAAATGCCCCCATCTTTCTGTGCACTACTGAGGTACAAATAAAGAGAACTTGAGAAGGAAGTGAGAGAAGGGAAGTGGAGAAGAGGCTGTGGGGCCACATGGAGCAAGGAATTCAAAGGACACAAAGACACTGCGTGGCTGAGAGGCTTCAGTCCTGAAACGCAAGTGGAGGGAACTGGTTGTCGGGAAGTCACTCAGAGAGCCCTTGAAGAGTGGGCCCCAGGTGTGCCGTGTGTGAAGAACTGTTTACAGTCAGGGTTTGCCTCTTTTAATTGTTCAAACTGGCTTTGTGCTGAGAGTGCAGGACGAGGCAGCAGAGGTCTCCTGAAATTTCTCCCGCAGCCCAGACTTAGCTTTGCAGCTAAGAACTGAGAACCAACGAGACTCTGCCCAGGGCTGGCGCTCCAGACTTTGAAATCATGGCCTCATTAGTAAATAAATGGAGATTGAAAAGTCAACAGCAGTTCACAGAGAGTAGAGAACACAAGTCATGTCGGAAACTTAAAATAACTCATGCTTCAGAGGAATGCAGACACAAATAGCAAAGAATGGAAGCTTAAATAGAGAAGGAACAAGAAATAGTAAATCCTGTAACTTCCTCTCAAACCACAGTCCACGTGGACGAGGCAGCATGGATGATAAAGACACAGGAAACAAGTGCCTTCCAGGAAGGAGTAGCCATAAACACAAAGATTAATCTAACCACAGGGCTGGGGGAACTGTAAACAAGAAAGAAAAACTACACCAGCAAAGAGATATGGCGGGAAAAAATACAGAAGACAGACAGACATTAGACATTGAATATAGGATGTGTAGAAACCCACAGAAGTCTGAAATGGCTTTAAGCAGGAAAATGTCTCGGTGAAAAACAGGCAGAGAACGACAGACTTAAAGTGTGGCTCTGCCGTGAGAGTAGATCTGAGTGCTGTTGGGTCATTGCACCATCGCCAGCTCGTGAAGGCCTCACACCACACAGTGAACCCAAGTCCTGCCCGGCCCTGCGCCATCGGCACAGCCTCTGCTGGGCTTAGCCCACTGCCAGTCTCTCTGCCCGTCCATCTCATCCATGGCCCTCCTCTCTTCTAGTGACTCTGTTTTCTAAGCGTGATGTCCTTTGTGAGTCGAAGGCTCACCATCCTCACCTCTCAGGTATTTCTTTCAGTGGGGATTAGTTTGGCCCTTTGACGTCCCAGAGTTCTGATTAGTGCAGACTTCATACTGACCAGGTGGTGGTCTGAGCGCATGGTCTGTTATGAGAAGCTACCTGTAATTCTGTTTAAAGGTGGCAAAGTGGAAGAACAGTTTGCCCATACAATGTCATTGGCAATAAACAAAACCATGACTACAGCTAGAAAGACGTGAGACTTGAAGATGTTAGAACACAGGACAGTAATCCCACCCCAGGCCTCTTCAGAAGATGACAGGAGGAGAAGCAGTAGTGGACTATGGTCACAAGAGTGACCAAGAGGGCAGGGATATTCCTACAGGGAGGGCTAGGCTCCAGGAAGCTCCAGATAACCGTGCAGAGCGGGTCCAGGAACTGTGGAGGTCCTCCATCAAGAACGTGGGAAACGTTAGACCAGGGGTACAGACCCCGTGGGTGTGGGGTGTGTCTCACTCCGAGCCTCCGTGGGAACTCAAGGCTCTGGGAATATAGCTTTCATGTGCACCAGGAAGCCAAAATGCTGTGTGATTCTTTGCTGTGACATTGTTGATGTAATGTTTTGGAGTGACATCATACGTGGGAGAAAGCTCTATTTCTAGGCCGCCTACAGACTTACACTCCACACTGGTTCATTTTCTCAGTGCTCGCTCCGGGGAAACCTGCAGTGTCTTTCATTGAGACAGTCTGAGCTCCCAGGGGCCCCTTCAGCCTGCAGTGGCTCCTGTCCCTGCTTTCTATGGCCCATGTGACTCTTCCCTGATTGCACACCGTCAGCCTCGTTTATTGAGCTCTGGTGACTTAGTGACCAGGAGCTGTGCTGCCAACCCGAAGGTGCACAGTTCAAGTCCACCTGCTGCTGCATTGGAGAAAGGTGGATGGTTTCCCCATGAAGTTTACAGCCTCAGAAAATCCACTGGAGGGTCAGCCAAGAGTCCATTCTCAGTTGACGGAACCTAAGAACAAAGTGGCATTTACAGTGTGAGCTCACTGTGCCCCTCCAGCTCCCCACTACTCTCATTTCTTCCTCTCATCCCAATACTTTTAACTACTTTAAAAAGAAAGAAATATCTAAATACTCATGTTGAGAATTCTAAAGAATAATTTACTATTTTTAACAAAAAAATTAAAAAATAAACAATAAAAAACAAAACAAAACATACTTTAGATTATTTCTCCTAAATCTTTTAAACCAAGTTCTTTGATTCAGCTTTTCTGCAGAATTTGAGTTGTCTTCTGAGTTTATCTTAATTTAAAAAATTCTTCCTCCTAAACATAAGTGTTACCCATGGTGGACAGTGTTTGCTGGAGTTTCCCAATTAAAACAAGCTTGGAAGTAGGAGCGGCTTCCACTTCTGAAATGGCTTGCCTCCGGAAACTCTGTGAACAGAGCTCAGGCCTTTCGTTCATAGGGTCGCTGTGAGTCGTCTACAACTCGACGGCACCTAACAACAAAAACAAACATAAGTAAAACTTTTCACTGTGCCAGGACTTTTTAAAAGAGGTGAAATGAGCCAGTGATGTGGGAACACACGGAGCGTGGCCGTATGTGAAGGAGGTGACCAGGCAGAACAGTGGTCGTATGTGCTGTGTGGAGGTGACCGCCTGGCGGGGCGTGGCCGTGTGTGGAGGAGGTGACCGGGCACTGCATGTGGAGGAGGTGACCAGGCAGAACAGTGGCCGTATGTGCTGTGTGGAGGTGGTGACCAGGTGTGGCCGTGTGTGGAGGAGGTGGCCGGGTGGGGCGTGTCTGCCAGGCAGGGGTTGGTTTCCTTAATCGGACATGCCTGTTTAATTTGCAGATCTGAACGCGTGTTTCTGCCTTGGCAGCCGTCTCCATTACGCTGGCTTTTAATCCCACTTTTCTAGAAAGCTGTGTCTGTGGCATTTTTCCTAGAACGTTGTTGTCGCGGTGTGGAGTGTTGGCGTGTGCTACACACTCTCACGCACACCCCTGCACTGTCAGAGCTGGCTGAGAAGATGCCGTGTGTCAGGGTGCTTCTGTTGGCACCCCAACATCCCAACACCCCCCTTTCAGGCATCATCTCTGGGGACAGGCACAGCACCCTCACGTCGGTGAGACGCTGTGACAGACATGTCCACATGACACACGTCAGCCGGGGTCCTTCCGAGTGTTGGGAAGTCCCTGCGGTCTTGGGCGTTTAGGGTACATTTCTGCATCTGGATTTGACAGCTCTCGGATGGTGTGGCCTGGAGGTTGGCTTCAGCAGGTGGGCTAACTGGAGGCTTTGGTGCTGCTGGGGTCATGGGCGTTTGAGCTGGGCACCTACCCTTGCCGCTCCACCGCGCTGGCCTGTAGATGGCCCTGTTTTGGCTTTGTGAGGCCGTGGACGGATGAGGAAGGTTGCCTCTCCTCACTCAGAGCCGCCCTGGAAGGACCACCCTTGGTGAGAGCACAACTCTGTACACTCTGCCCAGAGCTCCCTTGAAAGGAATAACGTTCCAGCTAATTCCTTTAGGTCAGCGCTGTTTGCAGATTTCTAAGCGACCTGTGAATGTCTTCAAATCTGCTCCTGAGAGCAAACCTGGCCCAGTGCTGTAGTCTTCAGTGAGCTTCACTGCTGGCCCAGAGGCTGTGCGTCTGCTGCCGTCCACGTCCACCAGCAGCTTCAGGGCGGATGGACAGGCATCCTCCTCCCGCCTTGGAAGCCCCCGTGGAGGGCGGATCAGCCGGGTGTCAGAGTTCCCCCCTGGTGGCACCTTCAGGCTGAGAGCTGTCCGATCCGTGTCTGTGACCCACTGATGCTGTGTGCCATCATCGGTTCCCACCTTAGCGACCCCACAGCCTGGGGAGACCTGCCCCCCGGGCTTTCCAAAGCTGTGTCTCTAAGGAGGAGGCTGCGGTGGCCACTAGTGGATCTGAACCACTAGCCTTTTGATTAGTGGCCTAAGCGCGTCGCCCCTGCACCACCAGGCTCTGTGAAGTGGCCTTTCCAGGCTGTCCTGTTCCACAGTGTGAAGAGCTGACCGCCTGGAAGGCTGGCACCTGTGCGTATCCTCCAGCGGACGGACCTCACTGTGAGCACAATACGGAAGGCTGCGCTGATTGTCCCCCTCCCTGCGACATGCAGGATGTGTGGTTGTTATTACGCGCCGTCCAGCGTGACTCATAGTGACCCTGTCAACGGCAGATCGGAACCCTGTCCTGTCCTGCGCCGTCCTCATCGTCTGACACCCTTGAGTCTATTGCTGCAGTCACCGTGTCAGTTCACCCGGCAGAGGGTCCTCCTCTGTGTCACTGCCCCTTCACCTTGCCAAGCGTGTTGTCCTCTCTCCAAGGAGCAGCCTCTTCAGCAGCGTGTTCAGGTGTGAGAGAGGAAGCCTCACTGCTCTCGCCTGTAAGGAGCCCTCTGGCCGCACTTTCTCTAGGACACATATCGGTCCTTTTGGCAGCCCGTGGGACACTCAGCTCTTCTCCAACACTGCAGCTCAGAGACGTTGATTCTTCTGTCATAGTGACTTCAATTTGGAACGAGAACGTGACTCGATTTAAACAAGTGGGTGTTTTCAGAAGTGTGTGGCACAGGCAGTGCTTTGTCGACCCCCCCTGCATCCAGGGTCCCCCAAGTCTGACCCTTTAGGCCAGAGCAGGCTGCCCCTCTGGTTTCTGGGTCTGGAGTGCAGACTGGCATGTCTTTTTCCTGTGGAGAGTTCTGTGGCTTCAGACTTTTGACCATGGGCTGAGAGTCAGCCAAGCGAGTTAGCCAGCACACTGCCCAGCCTCCTTCAGTAGGACCTGGCATTGTATTTTTCCAAGAACAAGATTTGAGGTCATTTCATAGATTTCATCCTCACAGTACGAGCCTGTGGAGGGAGGTCTCTGAAACACTCCACTCTCCTGCTCACTGCACCTGCTCCATAGGGCTGAGGCCCACCTCCTTTCCCTGGTCTGCGTTAGTCCAGACAGACCCTACCACCTAGGGCCTCACCCCCTGTCTGCTAATCCACTGTTGTCCAGCTGACTTCTCCTCACAGCCCTTGCAGGATAGACAACAGCAGCCCATAGAGTTCCCAAGATTGTTATGGAAGCAGATGGCCCTCTCCTCTTGTTGAGAAGTCAGTGTGTTTGAACCACCAACCTTTATGTTTCCAGCAGAGTGTTTAACCACTGCTCTGTCAGAGTTCTTCCTGTCTGTTAAGTAACCTTAAAAATAGACAGTATTTGGGGAAATCTTTATAAGTTTTAAAATTTGAACTTCCCTTTCTAATTCATTCTAGCATCAGTGGCAATGGTACTATTTAGACAGTAAATGTTTATTCTTGTCTTTCTCTTTGCTAATTGGAGGCAAGGAGTTTGAAGCTTCATCTCTGTACTTTGGGCAGGTGGCCAGGAGGGTTCAGTCCTAGGGGAAGGCCATCATGCTTGGAAGGGTGGAGGGACAGTGCAGGAGAGGAAGACTCTGGATGGATGAGATGGATTGACGCAGTGACTGTGGTAATGGGGGCAGGGGTGTCAGAGACGGTGAGGCTGGCTCAGGACAGGGCAGGGTCCAGAGCTGCAGTACGAGGGTCACTATGAGTTGCAGGCAACTCGACAGCACATAACAACAACAACAACAACAGATTGTACGTGAAGCCTTTAATGTATCCCATGTACAAGGATATAGAAAAGGAACCTGTAGTGACATCATTTTTGGAAAGGTGGAAGGTCAGCAAAGGAGAAGACTCCTCCCCACCCCCGAAAAAAAAATAAAATAAAAAAAGGAACCTGTGCTGCTGTGAGTTACATTCTGTCCCGCTCTTGGGGAGCTGATCCCCGGCAGAAAGACAGAAGGTCTCACGTCCTCGGGACCCTGGCGGGCGGGGGCAGGAGTGCAGGCTGAGGCTGCCCAGGGGCTTCCTGGAACCTTCTCTGCCCAGGAAATGAGCAGCCGATGTTGTTTACTCACGTCCCTGCTTTAAAGCGAGCCCAGATATATGCTTGACATGAATACTGCTGACAATAAACCGTGACATTTAAGACTGTCTGTTTTTATTGTTCTTGCCTCTGTGACATTAAAATGTAAAAGCAAAATGCAGAAAGGTTAAGCTCCCAAAAGCCACTTTGCTTTACTTTTTTTTTTTTTTGGCTGTTTTTGTGTTCTTGCAGGAACGGGAATTCAGGATGGATGCATGGTTCCCTTCTCCTTTGTGCTTGTTCACGACCCCCTCGCTGCGGCAGGGGGACCAGTGAGGTGCAGGGTTCGCGTGTGTGTGCACACGCGCACACGTGTGCAAGAGCTCCAGGTGTAAGCTGAGAACATCCCCGTGCTCTGTGTGCGCACGCACACACTCACATCCCGAAGCAGTGGCTTGTGAAGCATTGGAGAGCCTGCTCTTGGGTCTCGAGGCAGCAGGGAACCACCCCGCTGGTGTTGGAGGTCCTCGCTGCCCGGACCTGTGCCCATGCTGACAGCTGGCAGGTGGCTCCAGTCCTGAGGGGTGTGGGTGTCACACCTGTTTTGTGTCAGCAGCGGCGTGGCAGGCACCCCGGGGCAGGTGCTGGCTATCAGCCCCACCCAGTGGCAAGTGGAGCTGGTTTGCTCGTTCGTAGCACTCACACCTGGTGCACAGGTGCCCACGTGGTCTTTATTGGACCTTGGCGTGGTGAAGGCTGGGTTGACCCCTCTTCTTCCTGTGTGTCCTGGAGAGCTGGGAGTGAGAGGCCCTCTGAGCTGAACTGTTTGCTAATTTCTGTGGTCTGGATGGTTGACCAGTATCCTGGAGCTGAATGACCCCACGGCCCCCATGATGATCAGAGTGGATCACTTGGACCGAGGTTCCCAGAGCCTGGAGCTGAGCATAGTCATTGTGACCGTGTGGACTGAGGTTCCCAGAGCCTGGAGCTGACTGACCCCCGCTGGCCCCCATGGTCAGCAGTGACTGAGGTTCCTAGGGGGTGGTTTTGAAGCGGACAATCTGACCTTCCTTTCAAGTCGTCACTGAGTGGAATCCAACGTCCAGCTTTGGTTGAGAGCTGACCGAGGTTACCATGTCCGCCTCCAGGAAGTCTGGTTGGTTGTTTTTATTATTCTGTTTGGTGTCAGTGGGTGACAAAGGACCACGAGTGTCCCCTCTCCTAGTGCACAATAGCTAGGTGTTCCATGCAGTCGCACGTGGTCTCCAGAAGAGAATGATTTAGATGGTGTTTCAGGAGTGGGACAGAGAGTAGAGAAGTGGTGACCCTGGCCAGCAGAAGGGCTGCAGGTCAGAGCAGGGTGTGCTGTGGAGCCCGGGTGCCCTGGGCGCCCCTCTGTGCTCTGCCACCTCGGTCCACACTGTGCCCAGTGGGGGTTGTGCCCCGGGCTCAGGGGCTGTGGTCATTCTGCACACTTAGCTCTGTCGGCCCTACGTGCTGAGGCCCCTGCTGTCAACAGTGCCTAGTGACAGGGTGGCCCTCCGGGCAAACCTCAGGGAGCCCTGGTCGTCCTTCTGCCAGCTGTGACGTGGTGCTGTCTGTCCTGTGAAACAGGGTGTCAACTGAAGCGAGCCCTGTCATAATGTTTACCAGGGTCCCCGGGGGCACAGTGGCTACACCGCCAGCTGCTGACCAAAAGGCTGATGGTTCAAACTCCCCCAGTGAGTCCACGAGAGGAAGTCCCTCCATTCGCTCCCACAAAGCAGAAGTCCTTCTCTGGGGTCACTGAGTCACATCTGACTCTCAGAACCAAACCCCAATAACTGGAGGGGGAGACACAGGTGCTACCTGCTCCTTGTGCAGACAGGCGGGGTGATGCAGACATAGACTGAGCTCCACGGGGGGAAAGACGGCTGAGCTCGAGAGAGAACGCCGGAATGCCGTGGCCCTGCCCGGCTTGGAGCTCAGGGCCAGCGTCCACGGCCCAGGCCACGCCTGCAGCCTCCCAGAGTTTCCTTAGGAAGATGGAGCTGAGTTGACTTTGGGGCACTGGCGGGTTTCCCACATGTGTTCTCGAATGCAGGATGAAGCCATCCCTCTATTGTATTTCTGAGAAATCTTCTGACTAATGCACAGCGTTCTGATTTCTTTGTGCCTTTGTTATCTGTGTCTTGACAATCAGGAAGTAAAAGTATGAATGTTAAATATTTGTAAATAACAGAACAATTTTAAGACATGTCTGCCCCCCTCCACACACCCCCAGTCCAACCAAAATCCCCTCCATGGAGCTTGCTCCTGAGTTTGTGCGACTCATGTTGACTCGGAAGAGAGAGGACAGTGCATGACGTATCGTACACACGAGGACAGTGCGCGTTGGAGCCAAGCAACGAGACCCGTGCTCTGTGTCTCAGGAGAGAATTGAAATAAGGAAAAACTCCTCAAGTGCAGCTCCGTGTGCCACCCCTGACAGAAGCAATGTTTCCCTAAGTCACCAACACTCTCAATATTCGAGACACACGTAGAGGAAGTCACACCGGAAGTCAACGAAATGGAAGGAAATGAGGCACAAGAATAAAACTCAACCCAAAGAAGGTGGAGTCAGAATCTCCCCGATGGATCAGAGCCAGGTCTGTGTGGGGCATGGATAGTACCCGGATCCTGTGGGGACATCTGTGTGGGGCGTGCATAGTACCTGGATCCTGTGGCGATAAGATTCCCTCAGGGACTGTGTCCTTCCTTTCCAGAGGCAGGTGGCCCCGCTATTGCCCTCTCCCTCCCAGTGGCCTGTTGTTGGGAGAATAGCTTTATTTCCTAGAAATTCTGAGGAAAAAAAGATTCCCTTTACTTTCCCTCTTACCTTCTGCCTATCAGGTGTCTTGGTAAGTAACCATTGGGCCAAGTATTTCCCAGTTATGTTTTTATTTGTCTAGTTGGTTTTGCTTTCTTCTCTGGGTAGAGTTCAGCATGTAGTCATTGATGGAGGGTGACCCTGTCCTGCGGAGAGATGAGGAGAGACGCAGCAGACCTTGTTCTTCACTGGGATGGGCTCCAAGTGACACACATCCCATGGTGGAAACCAGGCTCCTTTGCACAAAACAAACACTGTTGGTTGTTCTTGGAAGAGTTGGCCAAGGAGGCACCAGCCCTGCAAACAAGAAGGTGTTGTGTTAGCTCGCCCTCAGCCTAACATCTCCACCCAGGTGGGGTTCCAGCCTCCTGGGGTCCAGGGACTGGGGAAACACCCAGGTGGCCCAGCATGAATATTTTCATGAATACACTGAAATGACACCAGTCCAAAAACCAGCCTTCCTGTGTGTGCTGGGCAGGATTCGGAGCCCCTGCCTGTAGCTAGCATTCTGTGAGTCACACGAGGAGATGGGTGGGTGGATAGGACAGAGACCCTGATGGAGAGGAGAGGAGGGACAGAGAAGGGACACCTTATGGCCAGTGAATGAAGCAGAGAGATGGACACTGGAGTTTTGTTTTCATTTAATATTAAAATATTGTAGATCTTTGGAACTTCCCTATTGCTGTGACATACACTTGGAAAAGTTTGATTTCCTTAGTAATTTACAAATAGCATAGCGAGGAGTAACTGAGTAGTAAAGGCATTAGCCACTTTGTCGAAGCCTGAAATTGCGGATCTGCTGCTGGCGTGTCAGCAGTGAAGGTTCGCGGAGATTCTCACGGAGAATCATCCTGGGGCGCTGCAGCTCTCCCTGTACAGTGGACCCTGCCAGATTTTGGAGGTTTTCTAACCCCAGTTTGTGAGGAATCACTCCCTATGCATGTAAAAGCATAGCAGTGAATAAGGAAGATTTTAAAAGCGTCGATGCATTTGAAGTGTGACGTTGGGAGGGAGTATTTTCTGTATCATGGACTGCCAGATGAAAAAACTCGTTCTTGAGTGAGGTGTGTCCAGAGGCTGTTTCTTGGAAAGATGGAGGGTCAGCGAAGGAGAGGAAGACCCTCAACGAGATGGACAGACACAGTGACTGTAGTCCTGGGCTCAGGTATGTCAGAGGGTGTGAGGCTGGCGCAGGACAGGGCAGAATTCAGGTCAGCTGGTCATAGGGTGCTGTGAGCTGTACTTGACTCAATGACACTTAACAACAACAACTGTCTAAAAGAACTCAAAGAGGTGGTTTTAAACAAAACAAGTGAGTTTCTGGGCAGGTCTGAGGACTCCAGCCTGTGTCCATTGTCGACCAGGCCACGCTGTCCACCAGAGGGCTCTCTTTTGGTGTCTCCCTGAGTCTGGGACTCCCAGCTCTTGTCCATGTCTGTCCAAGCCACGTCTCTGTCCATCTATGTCAGTCATGTAGCCGTAAGACCCTCCCTGTGCCGTGATGGCTTCATGTTAACTAATCTGATCAGCTCAGCAAAAACGGTTTCCAAATAAGACCAGGTTCTGGGCTAAGACTTGGGTGTGTCTTTCTCAAGGGCCTGTGGAGGTCAGAGGTCAGTATGTAATGGGATCTTGCACGAGCACTGTGGACACCTGGGGCCACTGCTCATGGGGAACACACGTGAGGCTTCTGGACTTCAGACAGCTGGAAGCCTGTTCTCTGTGAAGCAGGCGGACTGACCCAGGCACAGGTGAGAACCACAGGGACTGGACTAGATGCCTTGGGGGTGTGCTCCCAGGGAGGGGCTCAGCGCCCACAGTGGACCTGGGCCAGGAAAAACCAAGCCCTGCTCCCCCACAGCACTCATGCTCCCTCGGAATTCTGGGTGTGCATGTAATGGCAGGGAGATGTGTCAGCCATAGCAAATGCATGATGGCCACAGACATAGTTTCCTAATTACAGGAGAAGGCATTATTCGGTAAGGATTACACCTCTTGAGAGAGAAAAGCCCTTCCTTATTTCCCGGAGGGAAGTACCGGTGTCGGAGCAGCCTGGTACAGGTAGATGTGCCTAATGCTTTGCATCCTGACGTGGAGATTGAAGTAGGAAGCTTCCTGTGGTGGAACGATCTCTCTTCCAGAGCAGAGCAGGCTCAGATTCTGGGGGGCTCGGGCACTCTGTCACGTGCTGTGGCCGTGAGGCCTGGCTCACTCACACCCAGCATCAGCCCAGGTTAGCAGTGTCCACATTGGGCCACAGCCTGTGATGGGGAGTGCCCCAGAGTGCTCCCACCATGACTAATGTCAACAAGTGGGACACCGCCTGTGATGGGGAGTGACCCAGAGTAAACCCCCACGACTGTAATGTCCACGTTGGGACACCGCCTGTGATGGGGAGTGCTCCAGTGCGGCCCTCGTCACCCGATGGCCCAATGTGCTAAGGGTTATTAAGCCTGAAACATGCATTGCTAGTACTACTAAAGAGCACTTGTAAGCGTCAGCGAAAAACTCTGTTCCACGCACCACTGACACGTGATAATGCAAAGACAGTTCTCTGATCAGTGAAGCCCCTTCTGAAGGCGTGAGTGGTGGGCGTGTTGATGAGGCCTGGCGGGCGCTGCCCTGGCTTCGTAGTCACGGAGTTGCGCTCTCCAGAGCACGTCCTCTGAGCAGCTGCACACACTGCTGTGTGCCCACCCAGTGACTGAGCCGGGACTGTTGGCATCCAGTCGCCGGGCTGCCAGGGCGGCTCCCGGTGTGCGGGACCTGATTCTTCTGACGGAGCCCAGGCCTCCTCCTGAGGCACCCCTGGGTGGACCTGAGCACCAGCTTTTCGGGCAGCAGCCGAGCATGTTACCCGTTTCCGCCCCTGAGGGGCTCCCTGGCACATAGTCAGCCCTGACCGAGTGGGCATCACTGATCAGATGCCGTGGAGAGAGCAGGTCTCAGAGCGACCCTATGAACAATAGATGTGAACTTGCATGAAGTCTGTGCCTGGGAGGAGCTGGGTCCCTGCAGTCTAGCTGCGTATCACTTTAGAGATCTAGTCATGAGCATTAAAAGAATTGTCAAGGTGGCAGTGAATTCTTCAGGGGCTGTGTCCCTGAGTGCAGGATGCAGTGTCCGTGTACCAGAGATGGATACAGGCCTCTGAGGCAGAGCCCAGCAGAGCCGGACGTGAGCGGCATGCTTCCAGTGACACTCCACTCCTCCCTCCCTTCTCTGCCACCCTGCAGAGCCCTCGTTGATTCCAAAGGTGCTCTGGTTCTGGAGTGAGAAGCAGGTGATGAGGACGTGTGCTTCTTCCTGGCTAAGGTGGGAACCAGGCTTTTCAATTGACACATAAAAGCCTGGCGTTGGACTCGAGAGCGCTTCTCTCCTCATTGGAATGGTTAGATGGCCCTTGCCATCCATCTGTACCCTCAGAGCAGAGGAGTCCAGTGATGGAGGGGCCAAGGAAGTGAGGCAGGGGGAGAGAGAGGAAATCAGATGCCCCCCTGGAGAAATAAGGCTCCCATGGGGGTGTTCTAGAAAGTGAGACCTTGCAGTCCCTCCCACTGCTGTTGGTGGATTCCAGCTTATGTGCGTGGGGCCATGTGACAGAGCTCCCCAGAGTCTATTTCCTGTCATCTCTGTGGGCCAGGTCTCCAGGTCTCCTGCCCAAAGACCCCTGGCTGGGGAGGGTAGTGATGACAGTGGTTCTAACTGGTGACCTGTGAGTTGGCAGATGTGTGCCGAGTTTCTGGATGCTAATACCTAATTTCTGAGGAAAGCAACATTATTGCTCCAGGCTTAGCTGTCACTTTCTTGTATAAAGGAAAATGTATTCTGTGCCCAGGATTGTAAATCATTCCAAGTCGACAGATACTTATGAGGTTCTTCTGGCTAGACAGAGGTGAGCAAGGTTGGGCCCTTGACCTTCAGGAGCCTTTTATTTACAAGAGAGGAGTGATATAGACATCTTCCACCCTTTTATAGATGGCAATTTTAATAAGACAATAAACAAAATAAATGCTGTATGTATTGCCATTGTGATATCAGATCCTTTGTCATATGAGGTTAGATGTAAATAAACATAAGAATAATCCTATACACAAAACATATCACTCGACATTAAGTTTTCATTAGGCATCTGGGAAAATGTTGTTGTTTGCTGCCTGGTCTGCATCAACCCACTGACCCTCCCGCAGATTTTCAGAGATCTCCCTCCGTCTCCCGCAGAGCAGCTGGTGGACTCAAACAACAAGCTTTTGGTTTGGCAGAACAACTCCTTACGCATAGGCCACCAGAGCGCCTTGGGAAAATGATAGAGCCTGTTAGTGTTACCACCAAGCCTGCCCCAAGGCATGACCTTGGATAGCAGGACAGAATGCAGCCCAGCCCTGCACTAGATTCCTGTGCATTGGACCATCGTGATCCACAGGGCTTCCGTAGACTGAGTTCTGCAAGTAGAGAGCCAGACCTTCCTTCTTTGTCTTTGGGAGTTCCGCTAAAACCTCGTCAGCATCACTGCACCAAGCAGTCTGCACTGAAGATGGTGCTGGTTCAGGAGAGGCGTTGGCCAGGACTTGAACTTGAGTCTTCACCCTGAGCCAATTTTTCTTGCTAAGACTTCTGGAAAGGGCTCCTAGATTTTTCTTCTAACTAAATATGTCAGTTTAGAAAGTGCTCGAATGGACAGAGGAAGAGCCAGCTACATTCATGGGGGGGGGGTGGAGTTCAGGTTGAGTGGGAAAGGGTTCTGGTGGCTTTGTGGTAAGAAGCTATGCTGCTAGCTCAAAGGCACATGGTTCAAATCCACCAGCTGCTCTGTGGTAAATTCCCTGTCAATGTGCTGTTCCAGTTTTTTCTGGATAATCTTGAGCAGGATTTTGTTTGCATGTAATGTTAGGGATATTCCATAATTTCCACACTCTGTTGGCTCACCTTTTTTTAGAATGGGAGTAAATATGGATCTATTCCAGTTAGTTGGCCAGGTAATTGTCCTCCAGGTATCTTGGCACAACCTGGTGAGCACATCCAGGGCAGCATCTGTTTGTTGAAATGTGTCAATTCCTGGGGCCCTGTTTTTTGCCAAGTCCTTCAGAGCATCTTACAATATACAAATTAAACCCCAAAGACACCACTATATATTCCAGACAGTTCTCCTCCAGACATTTGTAATTTATACTGCCTGTAATGTAACAAGATCCTGTGCATTTATCAAGCGTGCCGGCGAGAATGTGAAAAGGGCTTTGCCGTTCACGTGGAAGAACTTGTTCCAGCCAGTGTCTGCATCAGCCTGTGCTTCAGCGGCCTGGGGGCTGGTGATGTCTGCTGCCTCCTGCACCCACCTGCCTGCCTCTCGTGGTGGCAGCCTCCTTCCTCACCTTTATCTGCTTGTCCATTTCTCCCTGTTACCAAGGTAGACCTCTTCCCTGAACGAACTCAGATATAATGAAAGGATTGCCTAGGTGGTGTGTGGAAGCCAACACTTAAACGTGACGGCACCAAGACCTCTTAACACTGATTCCTTTTATGATTTAGAGGCTGGGCTGGCTTTAGGAGAGAGGTGGTGAGGAGCCAGGTGATTCGTGGTGAGAGGTTAGAGGAGCTAGTGGGATGGACTGAGTGGAGCGCTCTGGGGTGATCGGTGCTGTATCTAGATCCCAGAGGTGAGGGGCTGGTGCTGCTGTCCAAGGAGGATTGGAAATGGGGGTGCACCACTGGTGCTGCTGTCCAAGAAAAGGGTGAGTAGAGTGAGTAGTTGTGAACATGCCAGCTTGGCTTTAGTTTTTTCTTTCAAGATGAGGAAACAGTGTACACAGGGCAGGAGGGGATAGTTCTTGCTTTGGAGACAACATGGTGGCTCAGACTCTGGGACAAATCAATTCCCTTGTGTGACCCTGACCTTGTACTTTACCTTTGATACTTTATTTTTATTATTTTTTTAAATTATACTAGTTTATATACAAAATTTGAACTTTCCAGAACAGATTCCATGGTCATTTTCCTCTGCAGTTGATAGGAAGATGAACTAGGCTAGCCTTCACCCACTGGGTACAGAGAGCAGTTCGTTTCTAGACCCCACAGGGCGAGGTCACTGCCAGTGTAGGGTTCTAGTGGCTGACCTCTCAGACAGAGTGTCAGGCCTTCTTATGAGGGTTCCCTGCTGGGTACAGACAACCTTTGTTAATAGTTCAACACTTATCCATATGTATTATCCAGGAACTCTACAAAACACTTAGTTGTAATTTTGAAATTATCATTATTTAGAAAACTAGGAAAAGAGCAAAACTAGAGAAGAGGAAGACAGCAGATGAGTTGGCATGGATGCAGGCCCACCTGAAGGCAGGGTATAGTAGGAAAGGAGGGCTCTGCCTACAGTGCCAGGTACCTTTCCCCAAAGATAAAGACCTACATTGAAGATAATAATCCAATTAGATACACAGACAAAACAATGCAGTGATCCAAAAAGTAGTGTCTTATTCAGAGTGACTTTGATATTCAGAAAGATCTTAAAAATTTTGGAAAGAAAATGGACTAAAATGAGTAAAACGACTAGGACCTTCAATGTGGATTACATTTCAGTGTCTGAAAACAAAAATCCCCACCATTGATCAGTAGGTAACATGATAGACAAAAGAAAGATAGATGTCATCAATGATGTTGTTTACGTGGGTCCACAATGAACACCCATGGTAGTAACTCACTGGGGAAATCGGTTGTCAAGGACCCCTCCCCAGTTCTAAAGAGCGAAGATGGCGATTTAAAGACTGTGCCTGAGCTAAGCCGTGATCATCTTAATTGCTTCTTAAGCATCTGAAAGTTGGAAAATGAGAGTAATGACCAAAGAAGAATCAATGTCATTGAATTGTGTTGTAGATGCAAAGTTTGAAATAGCGCGTGGACTACCAGAAGAACAAACAAATCTCCTTGGTGGGAGTGCAGCCACCATTGCTTAGAGACAAGAATGGTGAAATTTCATCTCACTCATTTTGGGCATGTTTTCAGGAGGACTAGTTCTTGCAGAGAGACCTGACACTGGGAAACAGATGAGCTAAAGACTGTCAACAAGATGGCCTGACACAGTGACAGTCACAAAGGTCTTGAGCCTGACAGAGATCAAAGCTCAGGTCTGCTGTTCAGAGAGTCACTATGAGTCATATTTGGCTTGATGACACCAAACAATAACAACAAAATGAGTATTAATGTGGTTCAGTAAAGCTGTGTTTTAAATATTTTCCTCTGTTATCTACCACATCTTCACTCTCATTGTCTTTCAGTCTTTATTATATTAAATATAATCTCACCAGCCAGACTACATAATTGGGCTACACTGGCATGTTCTCTAATTGTCAGTGGTGAAAGTGAGTCCTTTTAGCCCTGAATTCAGATAACACCAGGAGATGGTGTTGCTAATGGAGCATGATGCCTTCTGTCTTTATTTCAGTATTAAACTGTTGACACTTCATTAATTTTTAAGGGGATTTGATTTGCCTATTAAGACCTCCCAGAATCCCGCACCTTTCAGTCCCTGCAGAAGGCCTAAGCATAGTGTCTGTACTTTCCTGCTTAACATATTTTTCTGTTTTTTTGATTGACCAGTCCCACATTTGAAAACAAAACAGTGTCACCAGAGCTTCTGCCATTTGAAAGACGCTATATTTCAAAGTCTCCTCAACAGAAGATGTATTTTACATGGAAAGAAGGCACTGGCGTTGGGAGTGAGCAGAGCTTGGGCTTAGTGCTGACAGGACAGCTGGTGGCTCCAGGACACTTGTTAGCAGAGACGGTGAGGGTGGGCGCAGATGACACATGATCTCCTGCATCTGATCATTTAGTAAACTCGTGTTACTTGTGTTTTTTTATATAATACTTTAGAGTTTGTATTTTGTTTATGGCGATAAGATCAGCATTTCTGTTATCTTAACCAAATTTGAGAAAAAAGTCAAAATAATAATAGACAAATGCTAAAATGAAATAAAAACTGAGATTTTTATTTAGCCATTTCATAATTAGTGGAGAATAGAAATGAAGGCAAGAAAGCAGATGATGAGGAGGAGGAGAGGATGAAGGAAGGAGACGAGGAGGGAGGGGCGAGGGCAGGAAGGATGGGAAGACGGCTAAGGGGGAAGGCGTGGGAGAACAGGGTGAAAGGGGCCAAGGGGAACCTCTGGTGGCGCAGTGCTGACTGTGCTGGACTGGAAGGGTGGAGGGTCAGTGAAGGACAGCAAGACCCTCAGCCA
This sequence comes from Elephantulus edwardii, assembly GCF_000299155.1. Classification (NCBI taxonomy): domain Eukaryota; kingdom Metazoa; phylum Chordata; class Mammalia; order Macroscelidea; family Macroscelididae; genus Elephantulus; species Elephantulus edwardii. The sequence goes on from NW_006399805.1 coordinate 15,248,638, forward strand.
GGTGGACTGACACGGTGACTGCTGTGACGGGCTCTAGAGTGTCAGGAAGTGTGAGGACAGCACAGGATAGGACAGCGTGCAGACCGTTAGTTCCCTGGGTCACTGTGAGTCGTTCTCCATGGCACCCAACAACAACAAGCCAAGCGAAAGTTCAGCGGCTCATATCCCCAGCCCTTTCGAGGCAGAAAGATGGACAGTCTTACAAAGATTTACAACCAGGACAAATTTTAAGCCCATGCCTATAAAAAGTCTCTCGCGGAATAGTCTTAGGAAGCTTTGGTGGGCTTTTGGTAAGAAGATGCAGTGCAGTCCCAAAAGCATGTGGTTCAAATCCACCAGCAGCTCCGCGATGAACAATCTCCTCCCGTACAATGTACTGCCTCTGAAAGTTCACTGAGGGGTCCTTTATGGGTAGGTTCCGACTGGAAGGGAAACAACAACTATGAAAAGCCGTGGAAAGGTTTATATAGATGGAGTCGTTCTTGGGTGGTTACCAGGGGGGAAAGAGAGGAAGTTGGTGGGAGTAGCCTTGGGTAGACCCTGGGCCAATCCTGTGCCCTCCTCTCAATGTTGCTCTGCAAAGCCCATTGTTGACGTCTTTGTCTTTCTCTCCTTTGCTGATCTTTCACCTTTCCAAGCATAACATTCTTCCATGAAAACTGGTCCTTCCTAGTAATACGGCCAAAGTGTGTAAGACAAAATCTCACCATCCTTCCCTCTAAGGACAACCCTGGCTGCACTCATGCCATGAAATGCCAGTTTGTTCTTTTACGAGCCTCTGATATATTCAGTACTCTTCCCCAACACTACAATGCAAAGGAATACATTCTACTTCTGTGTTTGTGACTCACTGTCCAAGTCCCGCATGCATATGAATCCGTTATCTTTAAGTTAACATTCTTGCTCTTGAACTCTTTGCGTAATGTAATACATCCTTTGGCTCCTTGGCTGCTGTGTCCTTGAGTACTGATTATGGATCCAGTAAAACAATATCTTTGACAGTATTAATCTTTTCCTGTCCATTCATCATAGTGCTGTGTAATATAGCTGAAGAATTCTGTTTTCTTGAAGTTGAGGGATAATCCACACTGAAGACCATCTTCTTTGATCTTCTTCAGTAAGTGCTTCAAGTCTTCTTCACTTTCAACAGTGAAAGTTGTGTTAACTACATAATGCAGATTGTTGGTAAGTCTTCCTCCAATCCTGATGCCACGATCTTCTTTATATAGTCCAGCTTTTTTCTATATTGACTACAGTCAAGATTGTTTGCTCAAAAGATTGAATAGGAATAGTGAAATTATACAACCCTTATGTTTGTCAGTGCTGATTTAAACTACGCTTTTTCCTCATGCACTGTGTTAATAAGTGTTTCTTGGTATGTATACAGAGTCCTTTTGAGCACAGTAAGTGGACTGTAATTCCAGTTGTTCTCAATGCTCTCCAAAATTTAGTGCTGTCCATACAGTCAAATGCCTCAAATATAAAACACAAGGAAACAATTTGTGGTTTTCCCTGCTTTTAGGCAAGATTCGCTGCATCAGCATTGGTGTCCTTCATTCCACAGCCTCTTCTGAGTCCAGTGGGACTTTCTGACGTGTGGCCCTGTCCTTTTTCTAGTCCTTCATCAGGTTTTACCCATTAGTATCAAGGAGATTGTTCAGTAAGCCTCACATTCTGTTGAATCACTTGCTCTGGTTTTTTTTTAAGGGCCTCAAGTATTGATCTCTTCTAGCCATTTGTTGGAAGCAAGAGTGGCATCCACTTCTTAAATAACATGCCTCCAGAAACTCTGTCAACTTTGATAAATGCCGATGGTTGTAGAGGGGCTTCAGGCCTTTTGTTCATAGTATTGCTATGAGTTGTGCTCGACTCGAAGGTAATCAGTAACAGCAACAAAAACAACTAGCCATTTGACCATAGTTTTTTCCAGTTTTTTTTTTTTTTTTGTATTGAAGAGTGAACATATATATGCAGGGCTACATCATTTGCTGGAGAACTTCAGTTGATATTCTGTCAATTCCTAGAGCCCGATTTTTCATGACGACCTTCAATGCAGCTTTGACTTTTTCCTTCAGAATGCTGGTTCTTGATCAGTGAACCTGTGATTTGGATGGAAGAAGTTAAGGGTAGAGGGAGAGGAGTGAAGATTAGTGCACAGTTAGATACACAACGCGATAGGAGAAGGAGAAGGCAGTCGGGCTGATTAGTGCAAGATACAGAGGAATAATAATTAGTGCTAGATATAGAGGAAGATATGGAGTGGTGAAGAAAGATGAGTGGATTTCAGAACTGCAGGTAGTGCGTGGGAGAAGGATAATTGCGTTGTGGATATTGGAACTCATGTTATAGAAAAATATATATAAATAGTTTAATGGAAAATTGCTTTGTAAATTTTCTTTCCAATCATAGTAATACATGAAATGGAGCTTAAATTAATAATAAAAAACACGGCACTTAAAACCTTGTAAAGCTGGTGAAAGAGCAGGAGTCAGAATGCACATGGGGTTTCCTTTGAGCTCTGCCGGTATAATTGCTGAGCTACTAGCCAAAAGGTCTGTGGTTCAAATCCACAAGCCCCCACTAGAAAAGAAGTCTCCCACAGGTTACAGTGAAGAAGGTATTTACTTAAAAGGTTGGAGTAAGTGAGACTGCAGCCTTGGCACTCTGTGCTGCAGACCTCAGCTCTGTCAGGGTTTCCATGTGTCAGAAATCTCAAAGGTGCACGGAAGTTAATGCAAAAGCAAGGTTTAGTTGTTGTATATGTATTAATTCACGTACATTTTAGAATCCTCTTAGCACCTCTGATAGTAGTGGCAAAGCTGTTGGTGCAGCCTGTAGACGTGGTGCTCTAACCCAAAGGGTTGCCTCCCGGGCACAGATCATTTCAAATAATTACATAAGCATTTCCATTGACTATGAGACCTTGTGTGTGGTGATTCTGTCAGAAGCCCCAATAACAGAACACCCGCTTATGAAATGCTAGATGTCATGAACAAGCTCAGAAGAGTATAGTGACCTGATTTATTCCATGCTTATAGAAGCTTCACTCCTCCTCCAATTCCTGGGTTACTCGTTCTCTGCATATAACAGTTACAGTGGTGTTTTGTTTACAAAATAAAACCGAGTTACCTTTGAGATTTGAGCACAAGTTTCTGGAAAGCCAGGCGGGTTCGTGGGCATCTGTGCCTCCTGCACCGAGGGCTTGCTCGGCCCGTGCTGCTGTGGGGAATCAGGGAGGTGACCTCAGGACAGCTGCTTCTGTGGCTCTGGTGTCGCAGTGATGAATTAGCTAGTCCAAGGCTGGTACGTGGTCCAGCTTCAAACAGGAAAATCCCATTTCCTAGAGCAACTGTGCTTTACCAGTTTGAGATTATCACAGAGGTAGTGGTTATGTCCTTGGTGAGTTAATCAGAACTGGCTTAGCGGTGAAGCTTTTGAAAGACAGTGCAAAGACAGGTGGATTGAATTCTCCAGGTTCTGCAGGGGAGAAAGGTGAGCAGTCTCCTCCCATGCAGTTTACAGCCTTGAAGAGCTGCTGGAGGGTCAGGTACGAGTGAGTTCTAACTTGCAGCACGCAGCAACGCCAACAAGCTGGCCGGCTGTCTAGAATCTTCGTTTCTTCCTCCTTCACTGTATGCCAGTGAATACAAGATGGCGAAGGGGAAAGAGAAACATTTCCTCTTGACACTGAGTATTAGTTCCCCTGCCACAGTCTCTCATGATGCTCCTTGGTTTATTCTCACCAGCCTTACGTTTTAAGTAGTTTTTAAGTATTTTTTTAAGTGAGATGAAAACACACACACTTTTAGTGAGTGTTCATTTTCAAAGTACTTATGTCAACAGTCTTAGTTCTTCTCATTGCAAGATTACTTTCAAATATCCTTGTCTTAAGTTTTCATTATTGACATGACTGAATCAAAATTTTGAAGTATATAATTTTGATTTAATTTTAGATAACATCAAACTTATTTTTGCTAACTAGTGCAACTTTAAAAGACATATGACAAGCAAATAGCTTTAACATAGAGACATCTATTCTCATAGTTCGAAGGCTAGGAATCCAACTTATGATGGCAGCCCCAGGGAGAGCCTACTGGCCTAGAGGAAGGGCCTTGCTCCCTGCACCACCAGGAGGCTCTGCCCACCTGGGCGATTTCTGTGTCTTGGCCTTTCTGCATGTGGAGGGGGTTCCCAGGCAAGGACGTGGGTCCGAAGGATGTGCTCTGTGTCTAGACCTCTTTCCTGGTGTTAACTAAAGTCGCTCCACCTGCTTTGATACCTTGTGATATGCTAAGTGCTCATGCCCCAGGAAACACCTTGTATCTCATGTGGGTGTTGATGGAATCTTCACATCCCTCAATCTTCTTACAACATCATGGCTTATCAAATCATGGAGAAGTAGTGCAACCTGCACTTCCCATCTCTGCATCCACGTGTGTGAGGGGACAGACCAATCCATGACACATGGGGATATGCTTCTTCCTCCCTCCAGTCTATTGGTCCCTCTTTTGTCCTACGTTCTCTTTGTCTCAAGGGAGCTCTGGTGGCTTAGTGACAAGAGGCTGCGCTGCAGTCATGGAGGCACATGGTTCGAGGCCACCAGCTGCTCCACAGGAGAAAGATGAGCAGTCTCCTCTCATGCCATTTACTGTCTCTGAAAACCACTGGAGGGCTCAGCTATGGATCGCTTCCGACTCTACAGCGCACAACAACCACTTCTGTCTCACGCTGTGTATCATTCTGTTTGAAGAGTCAGAAGTCGAGGTGTGGTGTCAGAAGGACCCAGGAGGTCTTCGAGGGGAAGAAGAGACATGGACCTTGTTAAGATGCATGAAGTCTCTTGGACCTTTTTGTTATAAGCTTTTATGTGATTTCCAACTTTGTGCTCTAAACGATCTTTGCACTCCACTTCTGGGTAAGCCAGTGCAAGCTTGTGCTGTGTAAAATCTGCTAACGAAGATCTTTGTTGGGAGAATTGATAGCATTCTGCCTATGAATACAACATTTATAGATGACGGCACTAAATTGGCTGCATTTACAAGGCCCATCTGGTATACATAGATAGTCCCTCCTGTCATTTCTGATGCTGTCAGATCCTGGGGGTGAGGCTACTATAAATATTTCCTCTTCCCATAAAAATACACCTACATGTTTGGTGAAATGCTCTTATGTTGCCAACTGGGTGAATGAAAGCCAAAATCTAGCCTCTTTACTGATCTGGTCTGTGACAGCAGCGGGTATTTGCTGAGAGTAAGCAGTGAGCCACACCTGCATAGGGTCCCTAGGATGCTAAAACGACCTGCAAATACAATAGCAGGTCCCAGACAGGAGCTGAGCCAGGAAGTGAGATGGAGCCCAGTGCCTTGTGACCCAGGCCGACAGGTGTGAGGCTGGCCATGTGTGAGTGGTAGGGGAGGTCTCAACCTCATGAAGAGAGAGATGTGGGAATGAAAACAGAAGGGTGGGTTACAGAGTTTAGCTGTGTGGATCCTGAGAACACGCCTACATTTGCTCCCTTAAATTATGGAACGAAAGCAGGAAAAGCCTGACTTGTGTTTTCACGCATTTGAAGTTGTTCATGCAATCAGAGTGACTGCAAAAATAGAAGAGGAAATGAAAAGCCTGGATCCACATAAATTGAAGAGCGAGATCAGTATCAGAAACCGTGGCATTTCACTGGGAAATGACATCATCTGTCGCCTGGCAAAGGACAGAGCTGACGAGATCATTGCCTATGCAGTGGAGCGCAGCCCCCCTTCCTGAGACTAAGTCATGCAGTTTCACTCTTGGTCTAGTGGGTTTCCCATGAGCACATTTTAGCTCCTTCCTGTTTAACTAGAATTCCCATTCTTCTCAGTTGTCTGTGTCTATATAGAGATGCCTCAGTTATCTGTATCTTTGTAGAGTGTATTGCCATGGGAAAGTCTGCTGTTAGGGATCTCTCCAAAGTGCTGAAGAGCAATGGTGTCTCTCTGGAGACTAAGGTGCGTCTGATACAGGTCATCGTCTTTGCTATCACTTGTTACGCATCAGAGAGTTGGACAATGACTAAGGAGGATAGAAGGAGAATTGATGCCTTTGAGCTGTGGTGCTGGAGAAGAGTATTGAGGGTACCATGGACTGCTAGGAAAACAAACAGATTCATCCTGGAAAGGGTTAAACCGTGCGCCTCCTTGGAGGCAAGGATTCTGAGACTCTGTCTAACATACTTTGGACATGTTGTAAGGAAGGACCGGTCCTTGGAGAGGGACATCATGCTTGGTAGGGTGGAGGGGACAGTGCAGGAGGGGAAGGCCCTCTATGAGGTGGATTGATTCAGTGACTGGGGTAATCGGGATGGGTGTATCGGAGACGGTGCAATTGGCACAGGACAGAGCAGAGTTTAGCGCTGTTGTACATAGGGTCGCTATGAGTCACAAGCGACTCGATGGCACATAACAACAACAACAACAACATATAGAGATGTCTCAGTGTCTGTATCTATGTACAGATGCCTCAGTTATCTGTGTCTGTGTGGAGATGACCCAGCTATCATCTATAATCTGTTAAGATCCATGTAGTCACAGGCCTTTGTGTGGTCACAAAACACAAGGAAACTTTTTTAAAATTCTCTGCATTAGCAAATTGTATTCCTCCTTTCACAGTTGCTTTTGAATTTTTCTAATTGCAGCCATCTTTTTAGTAATCTTCAGGATTTTACCTACACATGATGTTCCTGAGAGAGCTTCTGCCATCTCTTGGATCACCATTTCTGGAATGAGATCTCCTACTTGGCAGGGGGGCTGTCTTCCAAATTTCTAGGCCTACAGTGGTAGCATATCCAGGGCTGCATCTGTCTGGTGAATCACCTTTTGATAGTCCATCATTTCCTGGGTCCTAATTTTTGACCTGGACCTCCGTGTAGCTTGGACTTGTTCCTTTGTTATCAATGGTTCTTGATCATACACTGCTCTCCTGAAGAGGTTCAGAAACAACCAATTTTTTTTGGCAAAGTGACTATATTATTTCCTTTTTATTTTGATACTGCCCACATCATTCAATATATTGCCTGTAGAATCTTTCAGTATTGAAACTCAAGACTTGAATTAGTTTTTCTCATTATTTCAGCTGGAGAACTCCAACCATGTTTCTCTCTTTTAGTTTCCTAAGCCTGATTTCTTCTCAAGCTGCCCTTGGAAAGCTGTTCTGTTCTTTTATTTATTTATTTATTTAAAATTTTTGTGTGCGTGTACCGTCAAATCAGATCTGACTGGTACAGGAGGAGATGGCCCCTCCTTCCCCGGCAGAGCATCTGGTGGATTCAAACCGTGCACCTCTGGGATTGTAGTTGCAGCTTCTTGCCACTAGGCCACCAGAGCTCCCCTTTTTTATTTTTATTTTTTTATTTTTGTTCTGTTCTTTTACGTAATCATTTCTATATTTTGCTTTAGAATCTCTAAATCCAAGTTGTTGTTGATTGCCTTTGAGTCGAGCATGACTCATAGCGACCCTATGAGCAAAAAGGCCGGAAGCCCCTCTGCAACTATCAACGTTTATCAAAGTTCAGAGTTTCTAGAGGCATGTTGTTTAGGAAGTGGACACCACACCTGCTTCCAAACCTGTCATAGAATGTTTTTATTTGAGTCGCCTGCAATGCCTAGTGACCCCATGTACAGCGGCTTTGAACCCTCGCCTGTCCTGAGCCAGTCTCACTAATTCGGACACATCAATCCCCATCACCCCAGTTACTGTATCAGCCTGTATCATCTGGGGTCTCCCTCTCCTGTGCTCTCCATCCAGCCTTCTGAGCATGATGTCCTTCTCCAAGGACTGATCTCTCCTGATCACGTGCCCAAAGTAAGTGAAGCAGAGCTTCAAAATCCTAGCTACCAAGGAGAGACTTGGTTTCACCTTCTCTAAGACAGACCTATTTGTTTCCTTAGCAGTCCATGGTATGTTCAAGACTTCTCCAGTACCAGAACTCGAAGGAATCTATTCTGTCATCCTTAGTCATTGTCCAACTCTCTGAAGCATAACAAGTAATTGAGAAGACAGTGGCCTGGATTAGGCGCACCTTAGTCTCTAGACTGACATTGTTGCTCTTCATCTCTCTGGAGAGGTCCATGACAGCAGATTTTCCCAGTGCAATTCATCTTTTGATTTCCTGACTGCTGGTGTTAAGAGTGTTGATTGTGGATACAAGCAAGCTGTAATTGCTAACAACCTCAGTTTCTTCTCCGTATAATATGGTGCTGCCAACCGGCCCAGTGCTGAAAATCTTTGTCGTCTTGATGTTGAGATTCAATCTATATTGAAGAATACAGTCCTTGACCTTTTGCAGCAAGTGCTTCAGGTCGTCTTCAGTTTCAGCAAACAAGGTTGTGTCATTTGCATCCCATAGATTGTTAATGAGTCTTCCTCTAATCTTGATGCCACATTCCTCCTCATAAAGCCCTGATTCCTGAAATATTTGTTCTGCATATAGATTGAAAAGGTATGGGGGCAGGATGCATCCCTGACACACTCCTTTCCTGATTTTGAGCCATGCAATGTTTCCTTGCTCTTTTCTGAGGACTCCTTCCTGGTCCACGTATAGGTTTCACACAAGCACAATCAAGTGTTCTGGGATTGGATTCCCATTCTCCTCAAGGTGAGCCATAATTTGTTGTGATCCACAGTCAAGTGCCTTTGCATAGTCAATGAAACACAGGTAGACGTTCCTCTGGTACTCTCTGTTCTCTGCCAAGATCATCTGACATTCGCAGTGATATCCCTCGTGTCATGACCTCTGCTAAACCCAGCTTATATTTCTGGCAGTTCTCTGTCAATGTGCTGCTCAAGTCTTTTCTGAATAATCTTCAGCAGGATTTTGCTAGTGTGTGATATTAGTGCTATTGTTTGATAATTTCCACACTCTATCAGGTCACCTTTTTTGGAATGGGAATAAATATGAAAAAAATATGGACTGCTGCTAAATTCAAGAGCAAATATAGAGTCTTTCCTGGCATCTGTTTTGACATTTTCTTCCCTCATTGTCTTTTTGATGGCCTTTTGTCTTTTTTCATGTTCAGTGTCCTCTCACAACTCATCTGGTATTTGGTCATTAGTGTTCAATGCTTATTAAACATTCACATCTACCTATGGACAGCTAATGCTTGACAGAGCAGTGAAATCCTTTTAGTGGCGAGAAGAAGACAACCTCTTCAGCAAATGGTGCTGGTCAAACTGGTTATCTATTTGCAGAAAATTAAAAATGACCCATACCTCACATCATAAGCAAAAAGTAAATGTAAATGTACCAAGGGCCTGGCACACAACCTAAAGACATAAAAATCATAGC